>NC_088708.1:38953621-39295407 GCF_963576615.1 Watersipora subatra | reverse complement strand
AATAGCCTAGCTAGGCAACAATGCTGACGCAATGTCATTGCCTACCGGCATTTGAAACTTACTAACTAGGTTAGTGGAATTTTCCATTGGCAATGTACCAGGCCACTTGCTGGAGAGTTGCCTGCCAGCAAGTGGTAAGCAAATCTCATCACTTCTCATTGTTTACAAGCCGATTTTTAATACCCGGGCAACACCAGTATGCACAGCTAGTTTATATATATAAGCACAAAATGAGTATATATAAATAGCGTGGACATTATAAAAAATTATGATAGAAAGCAATTATCAGTATATTGTTTAAAATGAATAAAAAAGGTATCTAGAAATATAATGTAAAGTGTCTACAATTGAAAGGAATAGCATCTACAAACAGGTTTGGTGCTTGTAATGAATGCAGCAGTGCATAAGCCCCGCAAGGAAAACAGCTAAACTGTCTATGAACAAGCTAAGTGGAGTGCTGAACAGTGCATTACACACGGATAAGAAAACTGAAACAGTAAGGGCTCCTAGTAGCAGCAGATTATATCATATGTTACTGTATCCAATAAGAAGAACATATCCAACACTAGTAAAATTTCCTACCTAGAAACACTTGCTTCAGTCCATACCCTTCGGCCGTCTCCTTTATGAATGGTGATTCTATCAGAATCTCCATCTCTTGAAACTCATTGAATTCCTCAGAGAATGCAAGCAGTTTCTGTATATGTAGACTCGAATTCATTGCTTACACTCACCCGTAGCTCTGCTAGTAGTAACTAACTAGGCAATCCATCGAGTCAACAATGCAGTAACAATGTTAATCTAAGTATCTAGGAACACTCTCACTTGGAGCCGACTTCAATAAAAATCTTTTCTTCTCCCGATCTACCACAACTCATGCGTTATTTTACTGGTCCCTGACATAGGTGAAGAACAGAAATATGGTAGCAAATAAGTAATGCATAAGGTTACACTCAGTGTCTAAAAATGAACACATCACAAATCGATATATAGGTAGGTAATAAAATCAGCCGTTGCCTATGTGGGACAAGGCACCAGCCTACCCTGTCTAGTGTCTTTTGTCAGCTGTTCTTTATGCGGGACAAAGCCCAAGCCAACCCTGTCTAGTATCTATTTTCAGCTGTTGCCTATGGGGAACAAAGCCCATACCAGCCCTGTCTGGTGCCTATTGTCAGTTGTTGCCTATGCGGGACAAAGCCCAAGTTAACCCTGTCTGGTGTCCTTTGTCAGCTGTTGCCTATGTAGGACAAGGCCCAAGCTTACCCTGTCTGGTGTCCTTTGTCAGCTGTTGCCTATGCAGGACAAAACCCGAGCCTACCCTGTCTGGTGTCCTTTGTCAGCTGTTCTCTATGCGGGACAAGGCCCAAGCCTACCCTGTCTGGTGTCTATTGTCAGCTGTTCTCTATGCGGGACAAAGCTCAGGCCAACCCTGTATGGTGTCTTTTGTCAGTTGTTGCCTATGCGGGACAAGGCCCAAGCCTACCCTGCCTGGTGTCTTTTGTTCTGAGACCAGTCAGAGCAAGTCAAAAAAATTTTTGTTACTGCTGCCACTCGGGCTATTTATTATGCTGATATCGTTCGCTGCCAAACATAAAATACAAACGAAAAAAATGATACATCGAACTGCTACACTCCCTCCTTTATTTCCATATGCTCTATCCTTTATTAAATGCAAGCACATGTCCTACCTTATTTCGTCTTTCTGATTTGCCCCTTTTGTCACCTTCTAACGTTTGCATACCATTGATACAAGTACTTCAACTTAAATAAAATATCTATCAGACAGAAACTGGTTTAAACCTAACAGTTTGGTAGACGGAATACTTGACCATTTGAGAGAAAGCACCAAGCTGTTATTAGATTAGAGCCATTGTAAATACAAAAATATAAAAGTAAAAAGAAACCATAACAAACCTCAAAAGAAAGCCCAATATCTAGGCATACATATATGGTAGATTAGAAAGCAGCATATCAGAGATTAGAGAATGAGATTGTTTGAATGCAGTATAGTGAGTAGTTAAGACATCGTCATGGGATGCTCCTTAAACCTGCCGACTTGTCTACCAGGGTTAGTTCTCTGCCAGTGCAAATACAAGCGCTGTTCTAGAAGGAAGGTATGCCTGCAATTATTACAGAAATCGCTCTAAAATGAGAATAAATAAACCAATGTATGATAAAGAAAAATACAGAAACACTAAGAAAGAAGAAAAACGAGACATTTGTGAAAGTTGCAAATCTGCCCCAAAGAGTCACAAGATGAACAGATGACCAGAACAAAGATGGCGACAGGCAGACTATGTTTATCAGCGGTACACCCTCTCTTCATGTCGATGTGCGATTTCATGTTTATTTTGAACTTGGTGATACGGAGAATGATTGACTGATCCCTCTAGAGGCTATTGAGAGCTCCTGTTACTTTCACCTCACCTATGGAGCAGAGACCTAGTGAACAAGGTCAAACTTTATCTATTATTCCGGCAAGAATGATCTTTTCGCAGGCTAATTTTTTGCTTATGGCGGAGTATGTCAGAACTTCTTATTGGCCCTTTTTATAATGGATAAGTATATCAATTAGTGCATGAAAAACCTCATATATTTTTTGCTGGACAACACTATATAGATAATACAACAGTTAATATAGGGAGAGGAAAGGTTGCATGAACCTACCATAATAGATGCTGGCCTGTTAGCCCAAGGTTCCTCGTCTGTGAAATACTCAGTAGTATGGTCAAGTCTTGAGTGACCTCCAAACCACTTCTCATCGGAGTCAAGCGCAAGCTTATACTTGCCTGGCTGGTCCACACCCAGCCTATAGCCTGTGAAACTCTGGCAGGGGTGCAGATTGAAAACAAACAACACGCCAGCTCGACTAAATGCAATTACCCGATCAGATCCATGCTTGCAGCTTACATAAGCCTACAAAAGCAAGAGTCGAACTGCTGCCAAGAGCCGGGTAACACAAGGCAGTGAAATACACAGGTTACATGTAGTGAGGCACAAATGTGTAGTATACCCTACAGGATGAATTTATTCGCGGAGTTAAATTTCGCGAAAATTGCCATTTCATGCATATTCGCGGATTAATTTATTCGCGGCTGAAAACTGTCACTCTCTATGAAGAGTTAACTTTATTATGTCTAGCAATAGAGTTAACCCTACGCATGCACACATTGCGTGTTTCGTTTTCTATTTAGCTTACAACTATGGGTCGATTGTGCTAAGCTATAAATTTTTTGCGGTGTTCAGAGGTTTTCATGAATATTCGTAGATTTGGAGGCCTTTGATGAACCAACAATTTGTGGTAAGTAATGAGTTTTTTCAAAACCATTCACTAAATTAGTTGAATTTTACTTTGGTTTTTCGGTAAAATGCAATGTTTATTTTTTCCATCCCTACCGCTTCGTTATTTGTTTTAGTGAGAGAGTGAGAGAGAGAGAGAGAGATCTTTCATCATACGCGGAAGCACAATGACTGAAAGGGTGGTAGATGTCATTCTTAGAAGATCACCAATCATTCAGGGAGGTCTTGAAATTGAGGTAGAAGTGACCACAGCTGCTAACGAGGAGAATATATCTGTTTTAAAAAAGGAACAAAAACGCCTTTACGAGCATAAATCTTTGGCCAACCGGCAGAACTTTGCAATTGTAAGCCACGAGGAGAGTTCTGATGATAACTTCCTTGCCAGTCATGTAGTAGCGAGAGAATCGCCTTTAACATCTACCCAAGACAGTGACAGCGATATAGAGCTGCTATTACCAAAATAACTAGTCAGAGAGCACCATTACACGCTAGTATTCACTTATCAAAAGTACCAGTTTAATTTTATTGCTAGACAACCGCCATATGGACTAAACTGTTTATATTTACTCCATTCATCGTTTGTAAAATTTTATTTGTATTTGAAATATTTTATTTGTACATTCGAATTTGTAATAAATTATAATATATCTATACATGAAATAAAATATATAATTTAATCATGTTTGCTGCAGTGATATCAAGGAGTTGTTGTCGACGAAGGGGTCTAGGTTGACTGGTTGATTCTCTGCCAATATTCCTGCCTTGATGAATACAGACGGTTCCCTACTTACGAACATTCGAGTTACGAACAACGATACATACGAACGTATGTATGTTGTTCGTAACTCGAATAACTTTCGAGTTATTTGTTTGAACTTTGTTTGAACTTTACATACGTATTGTAAAGGGGTTTGCCGGCCTTTACTTGGCACGACCTCTACTAATAAATAAAGAGAAGAGAGTGTGTGTAGTTTCATTCAGCTTTTAATTAGCGAAGGAAATTTCACTAGCCGAGGAGCATACGGCTATCTGCTCTGCTCAAATAAATGAGCGCACTCATTTATATACAATAATATCAACCATTCCGGCAAACGGCAAGAACACCGGCTAACAAGGCGAATAAATAGGACCGCTACCGCGTTGGTATGACAACAATATAAGTGACGATAAGTGATAGTGTTATGACGTTATATCAGATATAACAATAGCATAACGAGTGAAACAACGATATAATAAACGGACAACACATACAAAAAATAAGACAACAACGATAAGTGATAGCATAACGATTAAAACAACAATATAATAAAAAGGACAAAACATAATTATAAGAAATGCAGTGTCATGGCCCGGCGTCCACCAAAGTATTATCTCCATTTTATTAAATATTTTTCTCAGTACAAACCAATACAGGTTACTTATACAAGCCTTAAACATACTTATATAGGCCTTAAACATAAATTATAATACAAAATATAGCACTGAAGCAACTTACGAACAAATTCACCTTACGAACAATCGCTCGGAACGTAACTCGTTCGTAGGTTGGGAACCGTCTGTATTACTAATTGTCTCTAGTTTTCGTAATCAGAGTAGGTTGTTTCATTCTCAATCTGCAGTAAACACAAAAAAGAAAAAATATTAATAAGTGTCAAAGAAGTACAAAAACAATAGCTGAAGTATTTAATGAAAGCGATCAGTTTTTAAACAAAAGAATTAACTAATGCAGTTAATTATGGAAAAACGTATCTGCACTGCAAATCAAATACATACCATGTCCAGATCAGAATCATGATCGTCCTCAACTTCGCTATTAGAGATTGATGGAGTTGATTTCAATGTAAAAAGACTAGGAGAGATTTTTTGCGATGACGAAGCCATGCCGAATAACTTGTACAGTAATACTTCAACTTACGAGTGCTCCAACGTACGAGAAACTTAAGATACGAGCCAGCTTTCTAGCAAGTTTTAGCACTAACATACGAGCCATGTTTGAGATACGAGCACTTGAGTCAGTTGCCAAGTATGCCGGAGGTGTTTTATTAGAACAGCATCACTCTGTATTTTTCAACTGCTCAGGTTATACTGTTGTATCGTGTTTTTTTGTGCACGATTTTCTGTGCAGAATTATGTGAATTAAAAGTACTGTGCGTAGACCGAAAGTTTGCCAGTAAAATGAAAGATAATACAAAGAAAAAGCAAATGATAACAGTCGATATTAAACGGAAAAGTATTGAAAAATATGCGAAATGTGTATGCGTGATTCAGATAGCTCGGCAATATGACAGAAATACATTCATAATTATCAAACAGAAGGATTATATTCAGGGCATTTAGTTCGCAAAAGTACTAGCCATAGTTTCTAAACGGTGCAGCGATCTTCACGACCGCTGATGGCATTGGACAAACAATTGGCCGGTGACAGCGTAACTGAAACGATGCAATGTGAAAAGGCCGGCGCTATCTATCCAAACTGTTTAATAGACATTCGGACAAGTTGGCTAGTGATCGTGTGTTAACCATTTGTGACGACACCTGTGTTCGTCCTAATCGCAACATGTTGCAAGGGCGACAAAGGCAAACGTCCTTAGATAGGTTTATCTTAAAACGGCCGGCTAGTCGTGAAAGCGAAAAAAAGGAAAGATTTCTCGCTAACCGGTGAGAAATTTCAAACTATGAACGCCGAAGAAATTTTAATTACGTTTAGTTGAAAATGAAAGTTTGCTTTTAGGTTTGCTTCTAAGTTTGTCTTTTAACACTTTGATAAAATCTAAATTTATCAAAGTCAACTGTTGTAACGAAGGATAACTTATATCTCCCTCCCTGGCAAATGCGAGTGTTAACTGCTATTGTATGTATTTAATTTTACATTTTAATTAATCACATTTCCTTGCATTATTTTTTATTTGTTGCTTTTTGAAAGCATGTAGTACGTAAGGACAATAGCCAACATGTTCTTTCTGTTACAACATCTTGTTTTGAGTGTTTTATTTGCCTTTTTTTAGAATATGGAAACCAATCAATATATATTTAATTGTTCTATATATAAATTAATTGCACCAACATGCGAGTAAATTGACATACGAGCTCAGTCTCGGAACGCATTAAGCTCGTAAGTTGAAGTATGACTGTAATAAGCTTGCATAATTTTGTAAAGTTTGATGCAATGGCAATAAAACTCGAAGCCCGGCGATGATTTTAAAGAAGTTTTGGAACTCGGCTACATTTAGTACTTCTGCCTAGCAGCTATTTTTGCGATGACGCCATTCTGCATATCTTGTGACAACCTTGAATAATTTTGTAAAGAAATGTGATGCATTGGCAATGGTGTTAGCTCAAAGCCCAGGCAATGATTTTAAAAATGTTTTTAATTTGCGGCTAGTTTTTAATTTGATGCAGTAATTATTCTCCCTTGTGATTAAAAATAGAACTAATTATTAACGGAATTTAATAATTCGCGAAATTGACTGTTCGCGAAATCGTGAATTTTTATAACCAACGAATATTTTCATCCTGTAGGGTATGTTATAGCTGCACATCTACACATTATTCAAGAGTTGAAAAAGAAGCAAAGCAGCCAAAAAGTAGGCATATAAATCTCTAAAGGTGAAATAAAACAAAAAATATTTAAAATAATTTGACGAGTGAAAGTGAATAGGGAGAGAAATGGAAAAAGCCAGCGGGACTGACCTGAGGTGCGGTGAGCCACTTGTACCTCTCCTCCGTCTCATTCATGGCCTTATCAAACCTGTAGAAGAACTTATAGCGCAAAGTGTCGTCACGTATCAGATTCATCTGCCTTCTCGCATAGTGATAACTCTCTCCATTTCCAACTCTAGGAAAATCTAACCATTCTGGGTGGCCAAATTCATTTCCTACAACCAACGAAGATTTCATGACCCCCAAAAGACTAAACGTACAGTGTTTATAGTACATGCATCTGGTGTGTATCCGTGATCCATTCACCAAACTTGTAAATTTTCTAAAAAGCATTCACTGTTGTTAAATGAATAAGTTTTTGGACTATATAGAAAGGATTAAGATAATGGGATTAGCAGTAATTATTGTTTAATGCTATAGATGTAATATGAAGACCGGATTACCACAATGGGATTAGCGGTAACTATTGTTTAGGGCCAATTAGTGGATGTGTCCACAATCATAAAAGTTCAGGTGATTTTTAACTAGCTTTAAGATCTGACCAAGGAGAGACGGAAGAATTTTGTGGGACATTACAGAAAGACCATCAGTAATGTCAAATATGACCTGATGCTATAGAATCGACAACATGGTTGAGCATTTGAACTGTTATATGAAAGCAAATGTAGCCAAGGAAAACGAGTCATGACGAGTCAATACCAGAGATGAGTGATTATTCATCTAGACCAACTTTAATGAAAGATAGCAAAGGAGGTTGGAGTAAAAGTAGCATCATAACTCTGCCGAAACGGCACCAGGTGACAGGAAATTTTAAAACTAGACCACGGAGGTGAAGACTATGAAAAACCAACATCAATCAGAGCTGATCGTTCTCTTGTCAGGATTTCACTTGGAGGCCATGATTAAAAGTCATGAACTCCTCAAATCATAGAGAGAAAGAGCACTAAAGCTCATGTTAATCATTGAGCGACAAATGACAATTGCTGAAGAATGGAAGCTGCAGATCAGATCAAAAGAACATCAGCTCTTTAGTTCTGCCCAGCAGAGGAGAGTTCTCTGCTCAGATGAATCAACATTCCTAACTCACGACCATTATAACAACGACTAGGTATGTTGGCAGTAGCCTTGTAAGGGCATTTCTTTTACAGTGCCTAAGATTGACAGTGAAAAACTTAACTCGGGTTATGGCAAGAGAGTGTTAAGAGTGTGTGAAGATCCTGAATAAGGAAATGTTGAGAAGCACCAACCCATATGGCCAATGCTGGTTCTTGGAGGATGATAAACCATCACACCACTGAGAACATTTGCTGAAGGACTGGTACAATGATCATAGAAATGAATGTCTCAATTAGCCCACCTAAAGCCTATACAGTGCACCATCAGAATACGATGTTAATCCGTTCCAGGGTTGGCATCGTATGGTGCAAAAATTATATGGAGGGGTATAGAAACCATAGTAATTATACAATGCAAACATCTTCTAGTAAAACTCATCAAAATATTATACGAGTATTGCACATATTGAAAATTAGTAACAAAATAGTATATTAAGTACATATATTAGTATATATAGTTACCTCAAGTAACTTTAGTATATTTAATGCATGGGTTTGCAACCTTTGTGGGCATAAGGCCACTTTCAGATGGTAATTTGGTAAAAGGCCACTATCACCTATGTCCTATAACTTTTGACGACCAGTGCAGGCAAAAGAATGTTTACCTTCTTATATCACCATTTTTCAGAATGTCAATGGTCATAGCATGAATTTTCAGATGTTGCTTCACTATTATAAAATTTCAGAAATTTACGGAAAATGGAAAAAACTCAACTTTGTCCAATTATTGCAATGGCTGTATTAAGGTACGGCCACACATGACGATTTTTTCGTTAGTTTCAATCGAAATCACAAAATGAATGAAAAACACAGAATTATCAAACCACAATTAACAGAATTGTGAGAGCTGTGCATATACACAGAAATCGTCAACAAAACGCTTTAAATTAGCTAAACAAATTATTAGCGAGCACGATTCAAGCAGCTTTCGCGATTTATATAGTCTGAGACACATAACGCGACACACAAGAAAAATTCTAATACAATTCGCCATAGTAAATATGATGCAACTGACTCGATTGTGCTAAAGACGGCAACTCTTTTTACAACGGACTTATGCTGCTAAAAAAAACTGTTGTTATTTAAAAAGAAACAATTCGTAGCCAGGGTGCTCGAATGATAAAGAACCAACAAAAGCGCAATCTAGGCAGTTGCATCATATGTACTATGTTGAATTGCACTGGCACCTTTATTTTTTGTCGTAATATCTGTCTTGGACTATTATATTCTATTTTTCGTTCATCTTGTAATTTCAGTTGAAATCAACAGAAAAATCAGAAAGTGTGGTTATACCTTTATTCACCTTTAATGCAAATAAACATGAATTAGTATATATAGCAAGCAAGCATAAGGTATTGTCAGCATGATAACAGCAGTTGATGTTTACACATGCCTCCTTTAATGAGACGCTTGGCATTGAATGTCATCAATGATTTGAGTGTACCGTAGGGTAATGTCTGTAGCAGAGAGGTGAAGAATGTTGTTGAAGTGCTCATCTGTGAGCCTTGTTCGGTATTTATTTTTGACATAATGCAGTTGAGAGAAGAGTTGTTCACACCTGTGTACATGCTTCGGAACATGCTCATGATTCGTGCCGCATAGGCCATCAGTTGTGGGTATTTAGAAGAGGGAAGCATATGATAGGCGTGAGAGAGATCTTGGCCAGGGTTAAACAGCGATGAGATAATTTCTAAGAACAATCACTTCTAGTTGAAGATGAGGTCTTCGACAGTTCGCACCGCTAAGAACAGACAGAGCTCTCTTTTCATATTCCTGAAGTCATAAAATCTGGTTTCAAATTCTTGCTTTAGATCACACACAATATCAGCATACCTTTCCAGCTGTGGTTCAATTGACCGATCACAAAGCGTTGGAAAGCTTTGTACATCACGGTTGTCCTCTCAACTGCGATTCAAAAATTTCAAGCCGACCGTGAAAACCACCAATAGCATGATACATGTCACTAATCAGCTTATTTTCACCTTGCACTTTAGTGTTGAGTTCATTACGGTGCAGCTTCATATCCACAAGAAAGGTAAAATCATCAAAAAATTAAACATCATGAGACGTAAGCAACATTTTCCCTTGCAATCTATTGAATTTTGTCATCTCAGGTTACAGGTTGAAGGCTCAGAGTAATATCTTTTCCTTTGATAATCAGCGTACTTGAGCAAAATATGGAAAATCTTCAAATTCTGATTTAATATCATTAAGAAACTGGCGATGTCTCAACTCTTTCCGTCGTAGATAGATGACACAATCTTTGATAACACTTGCAACATGATAGTTTTATTGCCTTGACAGCAATGTTTTGCTAATGTAGAATGCAGCAAAATTGTAAAGAAGTGGATTAATCGCATATTTCTTGAGCTCCTCCATTAGAAAACTGCCGAACCCATTGACAAGGCCAATCACAGCAGGGGCTTCATCTGTTGCCATGGAACATAATTTGCTGAGATCAAGATTTTTCTGCTTTACTACTTTTCATATTTCGTCAAACACATCCTTTCCTATTGCAGGACCATGCACGTTGCAAAAAACAGCAAATCTTCAGTAATAGTGAGCTTGTTTCCTACTCCACGAATAAACACAGCGAACTGCGACAGAACTATTGCATCTGTCATTTCATCAATTGCAATGGAACATGCTGTGAAACCTTGCAGTTTATATTGTAGCTGTCGCTGCACATCCAGACTCAAAAACTTCAGTTCGACGAGCTACTGTTCGACGGGAGAGGGGTATACCTTTGAAAGTTTTCTTGGTTTTCTCATCAGAGCATATAACATCAGCTGAATTTTCAATACAGTCGATTAACTCCCCATTCATAAATGACTTACCGCACCTGCTGATTCGGTAAACTATATTCATGCTTACTTAAGTGGCCTTGTGGCTGCTCTCAGTAAGAGTCTTCAGCATACTCTGCTGTGTTCTTCTGTTGCTGAGCAGTGTCACAATTCTTGCCTTTTTAGTATCATTAGACATCTGCCATATACTGTTCCAAGCTTAGCGTTGAAATGCGTCTTTGCATTGCTCTTTTCATGGTCTTTATAATGTCTAAACATGACATTGCATATCTGTTCGGCAGTTCTACCATAAGAAATTCATCAGTTCAATCTTTGTTCAATTTACGATTCTCTTCATCTACTGAATGCTTTAATTTCTTTGCGGCACTTGCCATCACTGCACCGTTGGCAAATTTGAACTTAAGATGAAAATTTTGTCGAATTCGTATGGTGAAATAGATTCGTATGTCAAGGTAAAAAACTCATCTAGTTCCACTTCGTAAGGCGAAAAACTCGTATGTCAGGGTAATCGTATCATGAGGGTGCGCTGTGCGTAAACCTATAAAAAATCTTTGGTAGTAGACCAGTAAACATCTTGTGAAATACAAATCAAACACCAAGACAGCGCTGAGTGAAAAAATCAAAGAATGGAATATAAAACACGTATAAACTCACCTATAAAGTTGAGATAGCCTTCACCACCTAAGCTATGAGTCATTAGCCGTATGATCTTATGAAGCGCAAGGCCTCTATCTATCACAGGGGTTAAAGGCTGCACGACAGACATATTGTCATACATCTCCTTGTCCATCAACCAGAATGCAAGTGTTTTATCTCCTAAAAGAAGAGAATGTACAAGACTCAAATGTGATCACATAATTAGTACATTTTCCAACCTACGACATTTTCGTGATGACCGCGATTAACTGTTCATTTTTGAGCTTTTAAGAGCTTGTAATCACATTTCCACATATTTTGCACCTGCAACACAGCAGAGTAAGACATAGTTAACCTTTTGATACCAAATAACTGTAATGCGAATGTTGTTGCAAGTCAACCTTTAAGGTATCTATGCTGAAGCCAATCGTTAGGCAATTGCTTATACATTAAGTACTGAATTTGAAGGGTATTCTGAAATATGGTGCTACATGCAAACATCTAAGGTAACCAAATTTGGTAACAAACATTGAAAATATTATATAACCAAAATTGGTCATACCCTACAGGATGAAAATATTCGTTGGTCATAAAAATTGGCGATTTCGCGAACAGTCAACCCCGCGAATTATTAAATTCCGTGAATAGTTAGTTCTATTTTTAATCACAAGGGAGAATAACTACTGCATCAACTTGAAAAATAGTCGCTAGCCTAGTTTTTAATATAAATACTAAACGTAATTGAATTCCAAAACATTTTTAAAATCATTGCCTGAGCTTTGAGCTAACACCATTGCCAATGCATCACATTTATTTACAAAATTATTCGAGGTTGTCACAAGATATGCAGAAATGCGTCATCGCGAAAATAGCTGCTAGGCAGAAGTACTAAACGTAGCCGAGTTCCAAAACTTCTTTAAAATCATCGCCAGGCTTCGAGCTTTATTGCCATTGCGTCAAACTTTACAAAATTATTCAAGGTTTTCACAAGTTATTCGGCATGGCTTCAGCATCGCAAAAAAGCTCTCCTAGTCTTTTTACATTAAAATCAACTCCATCAATCGCTAATACCGAAGTCGAGGACGATCATGATTCTGATCTGGACATTATGGTATGTATTTGATTTGCAGTGCAGATGCGTTTTTTCATAATCAACTGCATTAGTTAATTCTTTTGTTTAAAAACTGATCGCTTTCATTAAATACTTCAGCAATTGTTTTTGTACTTCCTTAACACTCGTTAATATTTTCTCTTTTTTTGTGTTTACTGCAGATTGAGAATGAAACAACCTACTACGATTACGAAAACTAGAGACAAGTAGTAATATTCATCAAGGCAGGAATATTGGCAGAGAATCAACCAGTCAACCTAGACCCCTTCATCGACAACAACTCCTTGATATCGCTGCAGCAAACATGATCAAATTATATATTTTATTTCATGTATAGATATATTATAATTTATTACAAACTTGAGTGTACACATAAAATATTTCAAATACAAATAAAATTTTACAAACGATGAATGGTAGAAAATATAAACAGTTTAGTCCATACGGCTGTTGTCTAGCAATAAAATTAAACTGGTACTCTTGATATGTGAATACTAGCGTGTAATGGTGCTCTCTGACTAGTTATTTTGGTAATAGCAGCTCTGTCACTGTCTTGGGTAGATGTTGAAGGCGATTCTCTATACTACATGGCTGGTAAGAAAGTTATCATCAGAACTCTCCTCATGGCTTACTATTGCAAAGTTCTGCCGGCTGGCCAAAGATTTGTGCTCGTAAAGGCGTTTTTGTTCCTTTTAAAAAACAGATATATTCTCGTAAGTAGCTACGGTTACTTCAACCTTAATTTCCAGACCTCCCTGAATGATTGGTGATCTTCTAAAAATGACATCTACCACCCTTGCAATCATTGTTCTTCGGTGTATGATGTAAAATCTCTCTCTCACACTAAAACAAATAATGAAGCGGTAGGGATGGAAAAAATAAGTATTGCGTTTAACCGAAGAACCAAAGTAAAATTCAACTAATTTAGTAAATGTGAAAAACTCATTACTTACCACAAGTTGTTGGCTTATCAAAGGCCTCCAAAGCGATGAATATTCGTGAAAACCTCTGGACGCAGCAGAAATTGTTTACCGTAGCTTAGCATGATCGCCTTGCAGTTGTAAGCTAAATATAAACCGGAACACGCGATGTGTGCATGTGTAGGAATAACTCTATTATTAGCCGCAATAGAGTAAACTTTTCCTAGAGAGTGGCAGTTTTCAGCCGCGAATTAATTCATCCGCGAATATGCATGAAAAGACAATTTTCGCGAAATATAACTCTGTGAATAAATTCATCCTGTAGGGTAAATTATGTAATGAATTTTTCTGTGTATTGTCAAAAAGGTCAACCAAAAATGTTTTTCTTTAAAACACCACAAACCGCAACATGGGCTTCAACAGGATATTTGGCATAGACATCACAGGTAGAATATATCTGACAATTAGTGTTACTGCCCAGCACTCTTATGTTCGCTCGCACTCTTCCAGACACCCATGTATTTGCTTCTACTATTAGCAACCATTCAATATCAAACTCACCAACTAAGGCCTGATCATGGCTCTCAGCATAGGCTATGCAGGGTTCAAGGTACCTTCTGTTGGTCAGTGTACTTACAATTGCCTCCAGGTCCCAATCTTCATCCCTCTGCTCCTTCAGCAGCTGAAAGAATATCATCAAGTCAGTCTCACGCATTCCGTTGTATGTGACTAGCACAAGCTGCATCTCCTTTTACATGTATAGCGCCTTGCCTAAGGTACCTATGTGGCCAGCATCATAGCTTAAATACTAAATGGGAACAGACACCATAACCTATACGAAACGTGAAACATCTATACTTTCATACCATACTCTATACTTATTTATACTAAACATCTTTACTTTTATACTATACTCTATACTTATTTATATTAAACATCTATACTTTATACTATACTCTATACTTATTTATACTAAACATCTATACTTTTATACTATACTCTATACTTATTTATACTAAACATCTATACTTTTATACTATACTCTATACTTATTTATACTAAACATCTATACTTCTTAATATTTTGGTTGAGAACAGGGTTTAGAGATTGATGCCAAATGGGGTTTGGCCTTTCCCAGGTCCCAGGGTTTGGCCCAGACTCTGCCACGCCACGATGGTTATATTGTCAAATATTATAAATGCACACATAGCCTCTATTTGAAAGAAATGTTATACATAAGCAAGACCTTGATCCACATGTCCGGTATGGCCATCGCTAATCTATAGTCAAACCCGATTCCTCCTTCAACAATTGGTCGACAAAGTGTGGGCATACCTGACACATCCTACAACATAAGTGAATACTTCCTCTTGTACGATACCCATGTGTTGTTAAAAATTCACTTTCACAACGGCTCATAAAAAAGACTTGAATATTTTTTGAATTGTTTCATATATGCTGTGTTTTATATCACAAGTAGATATAGAACTATATATCACCAGTACATACAGAGTTTTATATCACCAGTACATACAGAGTTTTATGTCACCAGTACATAGAGAGTTTTATATCACAAGTAGATACAGAGTTTTATATCACCAGTACATACAGAGTTTTATATCATCAGTACATACAGAGTGTTATATTACCAGTACATACAGAGTTTTATATCACCAGTACATAGAGAGTTTTATATCACCAGTACATAGAGAGTTTTATATCACCAGTACATAGAGCGGTTTATATCACCAGTACATACAGAGTTTCATATCAACAGTACATACAGAGTTTTATATCACCAGTACATACAGAGTTTTATATCACCAGTACATACAGAGTTTCATATCCCCAGTACATACAGAGTTTTATATCATCTGTTTATATGATCTGTTTTATATGAAAAGCATCTGTTTCGATGCCATTGAATGTGCTTAAAATTATAATTGTATGCACCTACCTTAGAGATTTTCAATAAAGTGTTCTCAACAAGTAAGTGACCTAACTCAAGAAGACCTTCAACAAAGTGTACTTAACAAGTAAGTGACCTACCTCGAGAAGACCTACAACGAAGTGTAATAAAAAACTAAGTGACCTACCTCAAAAAGACCTACAACGAAGTGTACTCAACGACAAAGTGACCTACCTCAAGAAAACCTACAACAAAGTGCGCTCTCTGACTGGGCTACGTTGAAAAATTACAGGTGAGTAAATTATCTTAAAGGCTTACAAGTTGGAGTACGAGTCCTGGAGTGCATTACAGATATATGAAGACTTACCTCAGCAACAGTGATCATGAATGGGTAAATTGAATGAAGCATGTCATTAGCAAGCATCAGGTAGGTAAGGGATTCTGTGTCAGTGTTGAGGCCAAAGTACTCATCATAGTGTCCACTAAAGCCTTGACCTGCCGTTTAGAATGGAAAAGCTGATAGCCAAAACCATTCGCAAAATGTAGAAATTGGATGTGGAGTTGGAATGTTCATCATCAATGTACAGTGGGACAGAGACATGAGACACTAGTATCGGGCTACCCTACAGAGATCTAAAAGCAGACTCACCCAAACCATGGCTGTGATAGAGCATGGAAGTTACACCATCAAACCTGAAGCCATCGAAATGATACTCTTCCACCCACCACTTGAGATTGGAAAGGAGGAAACGTAATACCTCCCAACTATAAAATTGAGCAATTAATGATGCAGTGTAATATAGCTAAATTATCTTAAGGATCAATGTCAACAATTAATGATGCAGTGTAATATAGCTAAATTATCTTAAGGATTGATGTCAACAATTAATGATGCAGTGTACTATAGCTAAATTATCTTAAGGATTGATGTCAACAATTAATGATGCAGTGTACTATAGCTAAATTATCTTAAGGATTGATGTCAACAATTAATGATGCAGTGTAATATAGCTAAATTATCTTAAGGATTGATGTCAACAATTAATGATGCAGTGTAATATAGCTAAATTATCTTAAGGATCGATGTCAACAATTAATGATGCAGTGTAATATAGCTAAATTATCTTAAGGAATGATGTCAACAATTTGTGATGCAGTGTAATATAGCTAAATTATCTTAAGGATTGATGTCAACAATTAATGATGCAGTGTACTATAGCTAAATTATCTTAAGGATTGATGTCAACAATTAATGATGCAGTGTAATATAGCTAAATTATCTTAAGGATTGATGTCAACAATTAATGATGCAGTGTACTACAGCTAAATTATCTTAAGGATTGATGTCAACAATTAATGATGCAGTGTAATATAGCTAAATTATCTTAAGGATTGATGTCAACAATTAAAAATTGAATTTGAAAAATCAAACTAGAAAAGTGAATAAAAACACAGAAAAAGACATAAACATACATAAACAAACACAGAAAAGGACTGCCATTGAATCAAAGATAGTCATTTGGTGACAGCTCGTCTAGAGTAATGGTAAAACTACTCGCTCTTTCTTTATGCTAAATTAGTGTAAGTTTGTTTAAGTATGTTGATCTAAATCAATCATGTGATCTAAATCAATCATGTGTTCTAAATCAATCATATGTTCTAAATCAATCATGTGTTCTAAATCAATCATGTGTTCTAAATCAATCATGTGTTTTAAATCAATCATGTGTTCTAAATCAATCATGTGTTCTAAATCAATCATGTGTTCTAAAGCAATCATGTGTTCTAAATCAATCATGTGTTCTAAATCAATCATGTGTTCTAAATCAATCATGTGTTCTAAATCAATCATGTGTTCTAAATCAATCATGTGTTCTAAATCAATCATGTGTTCTAAATCAATCATGTGATCTAAATCAATCATGTGATCTAAATCAATCATGTGTTCTAAATTAATCATGTGATCTAAATCAATCATGTGTTCTAAATCAATCATGTGATCCAGATATTGACCAGATGACATATCAATATCAATTAAATACATGGCTTACCCGCGATAGTTGAAGAGTCGACTGTCCCAGAGCCTGTGCTCACCTCTTTCACCATCATGAAAGTAACATGTGTTAGAGCCATCAAACTCATTCAGGCCGTCGAGCACATTCTTGGAAGCATGGCTATGCACGACATCTAACAGGACGGTGATGCCGAGCCTGTGGGACTCATCCACTAATTCTTTGAGTTCCTCTGGGGTACCATAGCGACTGTTAAACAAATCAATGGATTTAGTGGTTACTTGTTTGTATATGATGGATGCTATGTGTATACATGGAAACAACAAGCAGTCATGAATTATGAACCAATGGAAAAGGGTGATTGAACATGTCACAATCGATGATAAACATATTGCATACAATTTGTAGCAATTATTTCACTCTAACCTGGAAGCAGCATAGAAGCTGGTAACTTGGTAGCCAAAGGAAGCGTAGTACGCATGTTCCATGATAGCCATCAGCTGTATGGCATTATATCCTGTTAGAAAACAGTTATATACATTCAACTGTATGACACTGAGTTATCAGTATTGATCCCTGTTAGAGAAGAGAGTGATGCACTGATTAACTGTCTAGCCATGTACTAGATTAGAAAACAGTTATTTACCAGCAGTTGATAATAATATTATACAGAACTATATGTACAGAGCTATTCATTAGTATATGCAGACTTGTACCCTACCAGAAGACAAACACCTATCCACATAGTAGTAAAATACACCATAAGTCATACGCGAACAAACTACACCATAATTATTCATGCATGCCTTATATGTAAACCATAGATAAATCCTACCTAAAACAAATATAAAAGGCAAGAGAACGATAAGCAAAACCTACCTACATGTAGATCAAAGATAATAGGCAACATAACGATAGAAAAAGCCTACCTAGATCAGAGATAATAGGTAGCATATTCTTGGTGAAATTGGAATAAGTCGACACTTTGCCTTCTGGCGATGCAATACCGACATGGGCTTCATAAATTCTCAGAGCTGAGGGTTTTTTCGGCCTCTCAGACTTGAAGGAGTATTTCTATAAGATCATAATTGCCATAATTTTCCGGAATATACCTGCTAAAAACGATATGGAACAGTAGGACATAACATGTATATTTAGTACATAATTTCATGCATGAGAATTAATGTTCAAAGGTACTTTTGAACTTTGAAATGTACTCAGAATGATTACACAGTCAGACCTCTACTTGTATTTGGCACCGCACCGGAAGCGATTTCCAGCATGACATTTGAAATTTTTTGAAATATTCTAGTATGATAAGCGAAGGTACGGAAGTCAATTAATTTGAAAACAAAGTGTAGATGTTATAAATATAAAAGTAGACAACTTGGGTCGGTTTAAACATCACCTATTGGCAGTTAAAGTAACTAAGGCCAGATATGTATATCTCCATCTCTGCCTAGGAATCTATGAACATATGCATCACTGAGTCTACATCTCCGCCTCAGAACCTAGGAACCTATGCATTACTGAGTCTACATCTCTGCCTCAGAACCTAGGAACCTATGCATTACTGAGTCTACATCTCTGCCTCAGAACCTAGGAACCTATGCATTACTGAGCCTACATCTCTGCCTCAGAACCTAGGAACCTATGCATTACTGAGTCTACATCTCTGCCTCAGAACCTAGGAACCTATGCATTACTGAGTCTACATCTCTGCCTCAGAACCTAGGAACATATGCATTACTGAGTCTACATCTCTGCCTCAGAACCTAGGAACCTATGCATTACTGAGTCTACATCTCTGCCTCAGAACCTAGGAACATATGCATTACTGAGTCTACATCTCTGCCTCAGAACCTAGGAACCTATGCATTACTGAGCCTACATCTCTGCCTCAGAACCTAGGAACCTATGCATTACTGAGTCTACATCTCTGCCTCAGAACCTAGGAACCTATGCATTACTGAGTCTACATCTCTGCCTCAGAACCTAGGAACATATGCATTACTGAGTCTACATCTCTGCCTCAGAACCTAGGAACATATGCATTACTGAGTCTACATCTCTGCCTCAGAACCTAGGAACCTATGCATCACTGAGTCTACATCTCTGCCTCAGAACCTAGGAACATATGCATTACTGAGTCTACATCTCTGCCTCAGAACCTAGGAACATATGCATTACTGAGTCTACATCTCTGCCTCAGAACCTAGGAACATATGCATTACTGAGTCTACATCTCTGCCTCAGAACCTAGGAACATATGCATTACTGAGTCTACATCTCTGCCTCAGAACCTAGGAACCTATGCATTACTGAGTCTACATCTCTGCCTCAGAACCTAGGAACCTATGCATTACTGAGTCTACATCTCTGCCTCAGAACCTAGGAACATATGCATTACTGAGTCTACATCTCTGCCTCAGAACCTAGGAACATATGCATTACTGAGTCTACATCTCTGCCTCAGAACCTAGGAACCTATGCATCACTGAGTCTACATCTCTGCCTCAGAACCTAGGAACATATGCATTACTGAGTCTACATCTCTGCCTCAGAACCTAGGAACATATGCATTACTGAGTCTACATCTCTGCCTCAGAACCTAGGAACCTATGCATTACTGAGTCTACATCTCTGCCTCAGAACCTAGGAACATATGCATTACTGAGTCTACATCTCTGCCTCCGAACCTAGGAACATATGCATTACTGAGTCTACATCTCTGCCTCAGAACCTAGGAACCTATGCATTACTGAGTCTACATCTCTGCCTCAGAACCTAGGAACCTATGCATCACTGAGTCTACATCTCTGCCTCAGAACCTAGGAACATATGCATTACTGAGTCTACATCTCTGCCTCAGAACCTAGGAACCTATGCATCACTGAGTCTACATCTCTGCCTCAGAACCTAGGAACATATGCATTACTGAGTCTACATCTCTGCCTCAGAACCTAGGAACATATGCATTACTGAGTCTACATCTCTGCCTCAGAACCTAGGAACCTATGCATTACTGAGTCTACATCTCTGCCTCAGAACCTAGGAACATATGCATTACTGAGTCTACATCTCTGCCTCCGAACCTAGGAACATATGCATTACTGAGTCTACATCTCTGCCTCAGAACCTAGGAACCTATGCATTACTGAGTCTACATCTCTGCCTCAGAACCTAGGAACCTATGCATCACTGAGTCTACATCTCTGCCTCAGAACCTAGGAACCTATGCATCACTGAGTCTACATCTCTGCCTCAGAACCTAGGAACCTATGCATCACTGAGTCTACATCTCTGCCTCAGAACCTAGGAACATATGCATTACTGAGTCTACATCTCTGCCTCAGAACCTATGAACCTATGCATTACTGAGTCTACATCTCTGCCTCAGAACCTAGGAACCTATGCATCACTGAGTCTACATCTCTGCCTCAGAACCTAGGAACATATGCATTACTGAGTCTACATCTCTGCCTCAGAACCTAGGAACATATGCATTACTGAGTCTACATCTCTGCCTCAGAACCTAGGAACATATGCATTACTGAGTCTACATCTCTGCCTCAGAACCTAGGAACCTATGCATCACTGAGTCTACATCTCTGCCTCAGAACCTAGGAACATATGCATTACTGAGTCTACATCTCTGCCTCAGAACCTAGGAACCTATGCATCACTGAGTCTACATCTCTGCCTCAGAACCTAGGAACATATGCATTACTGAGTCTACATCTCTGCCTCAGAACCTATGAACCTATGCATTACTGAGTCTACATCTCTACCTCAGAACCTAGGAACCTATGCATTACTGAGTCTACATCTCTGCCTCAGAACCTATGAACCTATGAACCTATGCATCACTGAGTCTACATCTCTGCCTCAGAACCTAGGAACATATGCATTACTGAGTCTACATCTCTGCCTCAGAACCTAGGAACCTATGCATCACTGAGTCTACATCTCTGCCTCAGAACCTAGGAACATATGCATTACTGAGTCTACATCTCTGCCTCAGAACCTAGGAACCTATGCATTACTGAGTCTACATCTCTGCCTCAGAACCTAGGAACATATGCATTACTGAGTCTACATCTCTGCCTCAGAACCTAGGAACATATGCATTACTGAGTCTACATCTCTGCCTCAGAACCTAGGAACCTATGCATTACTGAGTCTACATCTCTGCCTCAGAACCTAGGAACATATGCATTACTGAGTCTACATCTCTGCCTCAGAACCTAGGAACCTATGCATTACTGAGTCTACATCTCTGCCTTAGAACCTAGGAACCTATGCATCACTGAGCCTACATCTCTGCCTCAGAACCTAGGAACCTATGCATTACTGAGTCTACATCTCTGCCTCAGAACCTAGGAACCTATGCATTACTGAGTCTACATCTCTGCCTCAGAACCTAGGAACATATGCATCACTGAGTCTACATCTCTGCCTCAGAACCTAGGAACCTATGCATTACTGAGTCTACATCTCTGCCTCAGAACCTAGGAACCTATGCATTACTGAGTCTACATCTCTGCCTCAGAACCTAGGAACATATGCATTACTGAGTCTACATCTCTGCCTCAGAACCTAGGAACATATGCATTACTGAGTCTACATCTCTGCCTCAGAACCTAGGAACCTATGCATCACTGAGTCTACATCTCTGCCTCAGAACCTAGGAACCTATGCATTACTGAGTCTACATCTCTGCCTCAGAACCTAGGAACCTATGCATTACTGAGCCTACATCTCTGCCTCAGAACCTAGGAACATATGCATTACTGAGTCTACATCTCTGCCTCAGAACCTAGGAACCTATGCATTACTGAGTCTACATCTCTGCCTCAGAACCTAGGAACCTATGCATTACTGAGTCTACATCTCTGCCTCAGAACCTAGGAACCTATGCATTACTGAGTCTACATCTCTGCCTCAGAACCTAGGAACCTATGCATCACTGAGTCTACATCTCTGCCTTAGAACCTAGGAACCTATGCATTACTGAGTCTACATCTCTGCCTCAGAACCTAGGAACCTATGCATTACTGAGTCTACATCTCTGCCTCAGAACCTAGGAACCTATGCATCACTGAGTCTACATCTCTGCCTCAGAACCTAGGAACCTATGCATCACTGAGTCTACATCTCTGCCTTAGAACCTAGGAATCTATGCATTACTGAGTCTACATCTCTGCCTCAGAACCTAGGAACCTATGCATCACTGAGTCTACATCTCTGCCTTAGAACCTAGGAACCTATGCATTACTGAGCCTACATTTTTGCCTCAGAACCTATGCATCACTGAGTCTACATCTCTGCCTCAGAACTTAGGAACCTATGCATCACTGAGCCTACATCTCAGTCGCATGTCTCTATCGTAAAGTTATAGTTTTTAAGATATGGATGGTCAAGAGTTTCACTCTGATATATGTGTTAGTCAACTTCTACAAACTAGAAATTCCACTGTCATACAGCCCACGACCAAAGTAATATTGGAAAAAAGAAAGGGTACTGGTGGTAGAGAAATGCAATATTAGCAGTCAAATAGGATAACTGCAATGGTAGCTGTAATGTACTGGGTGTGGGTGTTATTATATACAACAAATAGCAATAATGAAAAAAAAGATTATATGTTTATATCTCTCCTCCTGCAAAAAGAGAAATGCAATATCGGCCAATATTAGAAGTAAAATGCACTGATATAGATTTTTAGAAAATCTGTACTACGTAGCCATTGTTCTGTAGTCATCCAAACCTATAATTAATTATTGTAATAATCTCATTAGAACCGTTAGAAAAAATATCATCGTCTTTCCCTTTAGGCTAGTTACACTGCGTTAGATTTTTAGAAAATCTGTACTACGTAGTCATTGTTCTGTAGTCATCCAAACTTATAAATAATTATTGTAATAATCTCATAAGAACTGTTAAAAAATATCATCGTCATTCCATTTACTTATACTTCCTTGGACATCAGTTAGAATACGAAAGTACTCAAATGTGTCAGCAAATGAAATTGAAAATGAAAAAATTGAAATCGACAAGAATGAAACGATTTCTGTACTCCTATGTTAATTGCCGAAACCTTGAGAACAATGCTATAGACTGGTGAAAAGTGCACGTTTTTTTCGTGAAATGCGCAAGACTTTATCGTTCTATTTTCTGCTCCTCGGCGTTTCAATTTCCGGTCTTAACTTTTATTAAACCAAGCTTTTCAAGCGTTTTGTGACGATTTTTGTCCCAATAAATCTGTCTATTTATGTATAATCCGATCAGATGGGTTAGTTTTAGGAATTTGCGGTAACCTTTCAAAGGCTTGGTAACATATTTAAATAGGTTTATATGCGTTTTGTATTATTATTATACTTAAACGACTTTACTGAAAAATAGTTAAATTTGTTGATAGGATTTCGTTGCAAGGGTTTGGTGACGGCCGTTAACGGATAATTTTTCGGGAGTTGTGTGCACATGTGCATTTATCATAATTCTCCCAATCAATCGTTTCACTCTTGTTTGGTCGAGGGATCATCAACCTATGCATCGGCAGCGACTTACGGACAGCTCACTGATATTCTCATCGCTCTATCAAATCCTACATACCAGGCCTGGGCCTACCATCATCTCCGCAGTTGAATTTTGAGTAAATGTATGTTTTGACATACAAAGTAATTTCCAACATATGAACTAAGCAAATAAAAATATTAAAACTTGTAGAAATTGAAAATAAAAGGTAAAAATAATAAAATGATAATAAAAGGATAAGACCAATAAATTTAACCTATATACAGTGTAAGTTAGAGTAAGTTACATTGTGTATTTCTATCACTTTATTACTGAACTCACCAATTGCCAAGTCTACATTTTTATTCATTCTCTGATACTATTGTGACAATATATACCTCTTTATACTGATAATTACTTTATTAATATAGTTTTCACAAATAGTATAGTATTTTCGAATTTATTTTATAGCCATGTATACTCACCCGCAGTAATTATCAAAGAGTTATCGTAGATTTTTGGATGATGAAACGAATTAAATGAATTACAGCGTATTTCTAAAAAAATCTTGGCTTCAACATACAATGGTTTAACATACAGAGCAGGTCTTAGAACCAATCAACTGCTATCGTAAACCTGTGACAGCAGTGTTGCAGATGTCAAATTTACTCTAAATAAAAGAACTTCACTGGGAGTGACAGCTCTGCACTCTCACGTATGGACATGAAAATAAACAGCCCGATGCTTCAGAGGAGTGACAACTCTGCACTCTCATGTATGGACATGAAAATATACAGCCCAATGCTTCAGAGATGCTAGAGTTAAATAGATGCAGTGAAATTTTGCAAACTACCTCGTTGGCTGGTGGCATCCAAAAGATCGAGTCATATGTGTGCACGCCTTCTTTGCTGGGTTTTCTAACGTATTTACTCCATGGGGATATTCTTTCCACTAAACCGTTGGGTGTTTGAATCTCCAGCTACAACCAGAACATGAATGATAGGCACACACGGAGTGATACATAGAGTGATACGTGGGCATACATAGATTGATACATGGGCATACATAGAGTGATGCATGGGCATACATAGAGTGATGCATGGGCATACATAGTGATGCATGGGCGCATATAGAGTGATGCATGGGCCACATGGAGTGATACATAGGCATACATAGAGTGATACATGGGCACACATATAGAGCGATACATTTCATTAACATTTGATATTCCGAAAGCCTAGGAAATTGCACAATTGGAAATCTATAAGCTGTGGCGTTAAGCTTGTTGGCATACATGCGCTGTAAAATTCAAATGCCTGATAGAGAGGTTTTATTTGTGGTACATGTTAGAAACTTATTACTCTATAGGTTTATATAGGTGTATAGTCTTCTTATATAATCTTCTTATATAGGTATATAGTATCCTTATATATAGATATATAATCTTCTTATATAGATATATAATCTTCTTATATAGATATATAATTTTCTTATATAGATATATAATCTTCTTATATAGATGTATAATCTTCTTATATAGATGTATAATCTTCTTATATAGGTATATAATCTTCTTATATAGGTGTATAATCTTCTTATATAGGTGTATAATCTTCTTATATAGGTGTATAATCTTCTTATATAGGTATATAATCTTCTTATCTACTATATAAACGGCAATCGTTGTCTGTCTGTCTATCTGTTAATTAGCCGCTACCAGGTATCTAGGGCGCATTAACAAGAATCTCCGGTTAGTGCGCCTCTATACATAACTTATTCATCGTTTGCCGTTTTCACACAAAAATGACATAATAATTACAACTCCATGGCTTTCTTTTAGCTTCATGACACGCGATGCTTTTTTGTCCTCGACATATTAGGGCTAATTTGTTTTCGGCAAAACGATATCGACAATAGACTGTCGCGATATTAGAATTTGGCGATTAAATTCTATTAATTCTGTGAAACACGATGCCGTTTTTGTGAACCTCTATTTCCGGCTTTTCTTAAGGTTCAATTACTAAATCGCTGTTAAGGTCACTACTTTTCCCACGGAAAATTGTATCATCTCGAATAGGAATAGCATCTAGATTCTCTCACCTTCGATCAGACAAAGACACTACAATATTTTATTTTTTCATTACATATCGTCGTACCAGTATCGTTGTATTCAAAGTTTTGATGGATAGCTGTTGGTGGAACAGTAACTTTTTTATACACACTTCTATGTAAGAATTGTTATTAATTCAACATATTCACAAATTTTATTTTGTTTTTTTCAGTTCGTATTAATTGTATCATTACCGAATCATCTCATATTGTAATTGTAGCAAAACCGACTTAATTTAGCTATTACTTGCTAATTATTTTAAATTTACATCCAATCCCTTTTACAGTTGTTTTATTTTTTTTAATTTATTAGACTGGTAGAAAACATTTTCCTCATGATATCAAATTTGAAAGTTACAGTTGTTTGACAAAGTTTGATAAACTTTACAGTTGTTTTTATTTTCTCTCAAATTATTTCAACTACACAAAACACTTTTTTCATGATATTTAGCTTGAAAGTTAGAATGGCAAACATTGTTATATATGTTAAATACAAATAGATTTTCTGTGCAAAGACTTTTTTATTACCCGGGCAACGCCCGAGTACAAGTACAGCTTATGGTGTAAAATAGCAACAAGTAAAAGCTTAGCAAGTACAGCTTATGGTGTAAAATGTTGAAAAAATACTTTACCGAAGTTGTTTTCTCGCCTTGGAGCGGAGTAAAATTTACATTATTTTATTTTAATGGGAAAAATTGTTTCGGATCTCGAAAAACTCAGTTTGCGAACTACCTTCTGGAACTGATTATGATCGAGAACTGAGGTTCCACTATAGGTTATAAAAAGATATAGGTCGCTGAAAGTTATGAAATTTTAAATTTACATTGGTTTGAAAACCTTTACAGTTGTTTTATTTATTTTGAAATCAGTTGTCCTGCACAAAACCTTTTCCTCATGATATGAAGTTTGAAAGTTGTAGTTGTTTGAAAAAGTTTGAAAACCTTTACAGTTGTTTTATTTTCTCTCTTAATTTATTTCAACTACACAAAACACTTCTTTCATGATATGTAGTTGGAAAGTTACAATGGCAAATGTGTTAAATACAAATCAATTTTCTGTTCAACGACTTTTTTTACTACCCGGGCAGCACAGCTAGGCTTGGGGCTGTGGTGTCACTCGGGAGACCTTTTTCGCCCGAGTGCAGCGAGAGTCTCCAGGCGCGGCTTTCCGGATGAACGAGTTGGCGAGTGCGAAGCGATTGATTGCAAAGCGATTGAGTGCTAGGCAATTGATTGCGAGGTGATTGATTGCCAGTGCGAAGCGATTGGTTGCGAGACGGTTGATTGCGAGGCGATTGGTTGCGAGGCGAGTGCGAGGCGTTTGATTGCGAGGCGATTGAGTGCGAGGCGATTGAGTGCGAGGCGATTGAGTGCGAGGCGATTGACTTCGAGGCGAGTGGGAGGTGATTGCGAGGTTATTGCAAGGCGAGTGCGATTAATTGCCAGGCGATTGATTGCAAGGCGATTGTGAGGCGGGTGCGGGCCGATTGATTGCGAAGCGATAGATAGCGAGTGCGAGGCGATTGATTGCGAGGTGATTGCAAGAGCGCGATAGTCAACTGCTCGGCGGGGAAAGACTAGTCAGGCGAGACGGGGGCTCAGCGGCAGAAGTGCACGATCGTCAACTGCAAATATAGATGGGTATAAATGGATGCACGAATCTAGACACATGAATCTAGAATATTCACTAGATTTTACACGCATCTGGCTGTAAAACACATTGCAGATTTCCATTGTTCTCCCCAACATTATTGACATGTATATGTGTATGCATAACCCTGATCAGGACAACAATTTCAGTAAACTGCATATTTGGAGTTTATTTACAGTATGAAAGACAACTCTCAATAAACCTGATGCTGCACGTGAATCTGATCTTTTAGGCGGGTAATGCAGCTAGGAAAGGTATATATCTTCTTATATAGGTATACTAGCTGCATTACCCGCCTACAGGAACAGATTCACGTGCAGCATAAGGTTTACTGAGAGTACACACATTATAATGTTGCATTTTATTGCAGATCATAATCTTTGAAATACACTGAATAAAATACATGTACAGTTATTGTAGATAACTATAGTTACTAAAGTTAACATACTATTTTGTTACTAATCTTCAATATGCACCCATTTTTATAAAACTTTGACGACTTTTACCAGATGTTTGCATTGTATAATTATAATGGTCTCTATACCCCTACATAGGAATTTTTCACCATACGATGGCAACCCTGGAACGGATCAACAGTGTATCCTGAGGATGCACTGTATGTCTAGTTGATCCTGTGACAATTATGAATATACATTTCATCATATACGCAGTAAACTTACTTTTTAGACATTGAAGCAGTAATCTGATAATAATATTTTTAGCAATCACATAAAATATTCTTTGTTAGCTTCAAATCAAAATTATTTTATACAAAAAGGATTAACACTCGACATGACTATTTCAAGGGTACACTCTATGAAGTATGCCTCTATTAAAATGTGCTGCTCTCGAGGACCTAGCAGCCAGGAATGATAAATGCAGTCAATATGTCAGCTTAATAAATGCATAGCATCAATGTCATGATCTATAGAGCCCCACTTGTTGACCATAATTAAATGCAGAATGAAAAATTTCATAATCAAAGAATGCGAGATGCGGTTACCTTGACAACGCTATTGTGAAGTATGGACACAGACGGAGGCAGCCGTAGTTCCCACTTGCCATGTCCTATCGATGTAAACGGATACTGCTTGCTCTTCCAATCGTCTACAAAGAAGGCAGTCTACATTCTGTGACATATTGAGCTGCTGGATTTTATCCCTTGTCAAAAGAGTACGTAATGCAGACACCTCCAGAATGCATGCTTCAACGCTTCAATCTATACTACGACAACACAGATTAGATCCAAGTACCAAAGACACAAATATGAATATATACATGAGTTACTGAACACCCAAACATCCATTGCACGGATGAAAGCAGGTATTAGGAATGTACCGGCAAATCTCTACATAGCGAGCTTCCTATGTTAAACAATAACTGCCATGTACAACCTTTATCGTATTTTCTAGGTAAATCAGACATGCTAATTCCGATTTTGTACTCAACATAAAGATTGGTCCACTAACTTTCTGCGTAATGAAGATTTTTTTACAGCATTTTAATATCGGTCTTGAAAACAACACGATCGGCACAACAAGATCCACCCATAAATATATGACGTAACCTAGCTTTTTAGGAACGGAAATTGGGGATGTTTAGTTCAATTTAGAATGATAGAGATGGATGTCTTAAAACCCATTATTATCTAAATTCAGCCTTCAAAATAATTTCAGTCATTTCTGAAAGGTAACTAAACTATTTAACATTGCATATTTAAAAATGAGCTCAAAAAAGCGCGATAACAACGCAAGCTTGCGATAAAATCGCGCTTTTTTTAGCTCATTTTTCTCGGCGTTCAGCCTATTAAACATCGTGTAACAAGCTACAAGCAATTTTATATAGTTTATCTACCTTTCATAAAAGACTGAGATTATTTTACAGGCTGAATTTAGATTATAATGGGTTTTAAGACGCCCATCTCTATCATTCTAAATCGAACAAAACATCCTTAAAGGTTGACTTGCAACAAAATTCACATTACAGTTATTTGATATCAAAAGATTCACCATGTCTTACTCTGTTGTGCTGTAGGTGCAAAATATGTGGGAATGTGATTACAAGCTTTTAAAAGCTTAAAAACGAACAGCTAATCGCAGCCACACAAGACCGCCTTAGTTTGGATTTTCTTTCCAAAACGGCTCAAATGTGACGTAGCTGTGCTAGATGGTTTCTGTTTACACTTTCATGCAACCTTATTCGTCGAAATATTTTCACAAATATACTTCACGCATTCAATAAAACCATGTCTATTGTTCTTACACATCTGTTTTATCGTCATTGTAAATGCTGTCACTTTTAGCACTGATATCTTATAACTTACCATAAAAATTCATTTAATTTTTTAACCTTACATCGAAGGAGTACATATCATTGTCTGATAATCATGATGAGCTTGTTGGTCACCTGTGATAATCGAAAAGTGCTGCAAAAATTATTTTTGAAGTATTGGGCCACATGATCAGATGACTTGATGATTAGTTCAAGCCGAAACAAAACTCTAAAGTAGCAAGCGTCTATATTTGATACGGGATCTTCGGTAAAACCCGAAGTGTTTGTCATAAACTAGTGCTACGATAAGTTTTTATTGAGCTTTTTATTGGCCTTTTAATTCACACAAGAAGAAAATCACGTGACAAGACAATAACCAAACTGTCATGACTACGTCAGAGAAATAAAGAGATTCCAATCTACGGCGGCTTTTCGTTTTTGAGCTTTTAAGAGCTTGTAAGCACATTTCCACACATTTAGCACTTACAACACAACATAGTAAGACATGATGAATCTGTTGATACCAAATAACTGTAATATGAATTTTGTTGCAAGTCAACCTTTAACTTCCATTCCTAAAAAGCTAGGCTACGTCAAATATTTATGGGCGGAGCTTGTTGTGCCGATTATGTTGTTTTCGAGACGGATATTGAAACGCTTTAAAAAGCCTTCATGACTCTGAAGGTTAGTGGACCAATCTTTATTTTGAGTACAAAATCGGAATCAGTGTGTCTGATTAACCTAGCAAATACCATAAAAGTTGTATGTGACAGTTATGGTTTAAGCTTGTCAAACTTGTTGGATAAAACATTCACAAAAGATTTTAATTCGCTTAATTTATTCCAGAGCCTAAAATCCTATGATGGGCTCCCTAAGAAATACTGCACATAATTACTTATAGCAGTAAAGCAAATACCTTGATGTAATAGATAAAATAAGTTAAATAACCAACAAATGGAGTTATTTGTGACTACCTTGAAGACAAGTAAATGCAAGTGTAACCTTGGAAACACAGAAAACTGACAGACTGCGCATGACACCCGAATCTGACTAAATGAAGTAAAAACTAATTTATGCTATTTTCATGTTTTACACTTTCAGTCACATCAAACTCTTTTTTCTTTGCACTGTTTTCAGGAGCCACAACTATGTAAAAGTTACATCTCCTAGAGAGTATAGTATTTGCTTTAACTTAACATTGTATTCCATTAACAAAGGCTCGGTTGTACAAGCTCAAATACATACGACCATCAGCAAAGATGAATGTACAAGCAATGTATGATTCCATCTATTGCATTGCTGTTTGCTTCTTAATTGTGTTGCAACTAGAAAACAATACTTTTTGAAAAATCGTCAGTCCATTTTGGCCATAAATTCATTTGTTCACTTTTATAAGACTTGCTAATTTATAACGCATCTGTGAGCAAGAGCAGCAACAACAGTAAAAAACCTACTGAAATCTCCCCAGAGATATACGGCGGAAGCAGAGGGGGCCCACTCTCTCCACACTATTCCTTCATCATCTGTTTTGTGGTATCCAAAGTATTTATATCCCTCAGCAAACTTTGACAGACTACCTTCCGCAGAGCAGATTTTTCTCTTAGTCGCATCTAAACAGCTGTATCTATAAGATGAATCATTGTCACATTTATACAGCTGTATCTATAAGATGAATCATTGTTACATCTATACAGCTGTATCTATAAGATGAATCATTGTCACATCTATACAGCTGTATCTATCAGATGAATCATTGTCACATCTATACAGATGTATCTATAAAATGAATCATTGTCACATCTATACAGCTGTATCTATGAAATGAATCATTGTCACATCTATACAGCTGTATCTATAAGATGAACCATTGTCACATCTATACAGCTGTATCTATAAGATGAATCATTGTCACATCTATACAGCTGTATCTATAAGATGAATCATTGTCACATCTATACAGCTGTATCTATAAGATGAATCATTGTCACATTTATACAGCTGTATCTATGAGATGAATCATTGTCACATCTATACAGCTGTATCTATCGGATGAATCATTGTCACATCTATACAGCTGTATCTATAAAATGAATCATTGTCACATCTATACAGCTGTATCTATGAAATGAATCATTGTCACATCTATACAGCTGTATCTATAAGATGAACCATTGTCACATCTATACAGCTGTATCTATAAGATGAATAACCAAACAATACATTTGGTTATTGTTTTGTCACATGTTGTTCTCACGTAAATTGAAAGGCCAATAAAAGGCTCAATATAAAACTTCTCATAGCACTATATATTGAGCCTTTTATTGGCCTTTCAATTTACGTGAGAACAACATGTGACAAAACAATAACCAAATGTAATGACTATGTCAGAGAAATAAACTGATTTTAATCTACGACGGTTGGCTGCGATTCAATCTACGATGATGGCTGTGATTAACTGTTCATTTTTTAGCTTTTAAGAGCTTGTAATCACATTTCCACATATTTTGCATCTAAAACACAGCAGAGTAAGACATGGCGAATCTTTTGATACCAAATAACTGTAATGTGAATGTTGTTGCAAGTCAACCTTTAAAGAATTAAGATGCAACTCAAAATTGCAGTTGTTACCTGCGCAGGATTTCAGGCTTATACTTGTCTAGATAGCCATCAGCTTCGAAAAGGTCACCACCATTAGGTAACTCTATGCCTTCAGTAGGCTTGGTGAGAACCTCCATTACCCTGTTTTCAACAGATATTCTAATAACCACAGGTACACAACGGACTTGTAGGGATCAGTAACACAAGGGATCAGTAACACAACGGACTTGTAGGGATCAGTAACAGAGGACTAAAAAAATAAACGAAACAATATTGTCTAGCTTAATAAATCTTGTGATGACAAATATTTGAAGTAGAAATATGATAAAATCTACTAAAATATCTGTCAGAAACCAATTTAGATGCTTGACTGCATCATTCTCGCAAATATATTTTATCAAAGCTTATCAACTATACAAAATTTACATAAACTGACATAAACATGTTTAAATATTTAGACAAAGGAGTTAATTACTTGAGCTGTCTTCTGCAATGGGTGAACTATATTTCTTTTAAACGGACTGTCTAGAATACTAATGAACTCACTTTTGCGTGTGTGTAAGATTCCACACGAGACTGGAAACGCTCAAGTCCGTGTTGAAAACTTATGAATATGCCCAAACTGGAGCATGGAAGTGACTAGAAGTTCTACAGCAGCAAGACTACAAATTATCTTGTGCAAGTCAATGTCAATTATAACACCTGGATAAAATGTTACAAGGCCAAATTGTATATTCAAATACCAGACTAACAGAAGAGTGATTTATTGCATATTAAAAGAATGGCATGCATTAAAAACAGCCTAAAATATGCAAATGCTATTCTGTGCTGACCTGGTTGTGGCCTGGCAAGAAGCAATAGTTATTAAGGCGATGCGTACCCACGAAATACTTTAAAACATTCAGGTTACATTATAATGGAATTATTATATAAAATAACTTGGCAAACATGCAGTTCTAAATACTTTTCAGAAACTAAAAGCTTCTAATGATAAATAGGGTATAGATGAGTATGAGCGCTGCAGGGCAACTAGAGCTGAGTATGGGTTGACCTACTGGGTACAGTGGATGCTCATCAACAATAAATCTGTTTACTAATATCTGATTGATCTACATGTATATATATAAATTTCAAAAATGGTGTGTCTGTAGTTCAGTTTGTCCAGCTATAGCTATTAAAATCTTGGAATTGAAAGGTCGCAATCTGCCAGATTCGAACTCACGAAGAACACAACCAATGGTTGGTAATCTAGTTGTCTAACCACAAGTCTACGAAAGCTCTTACGATGCACAGCTTTTACGATATACTGTATATACCCTTTTCTCGATTTCACACGCTAAATGAAGTATTACTTGAAACTCTATGAACTCTTTTAACTCTATGAACTCTAAGAAACACGATGCTTTTTCGTGTTTCTAAAGCTAATTTGTTTTCCGCAAAACGATATTAACAGTAACTTATCTCAAAATTAAAATTAGGCGATTATATTTCAGTTCAGCGTCATCAGTTATGGTAAAAACTGGTTCGCAAACAGATCATTGATAGAATTTTGGTTAAAAGTTTACTAAAGCTTCCTTCATGTATGTTTTTAGTTAGCTCAATTCATATACATTAGATTCAGCGTTTATGTTACGCGTCGGTCTTGAAGGTAAGAACTCTGAACGTAGTACATTGTAATGTTACACTTTTCTTGCAGGTCATAACAACAAAATGCACTTAAGTTATTGTACGAGACTATAGTTACTAAAGTTAACATATTACTTTGTTACATTTTTTAATGATGATGATTTTTACCAAGCAGTGATTGCATAAGATCATTACTATGGGTTTCTATACCACTCTATACGTCTATACGATATTTTCGCCTTATGATGCCAACACTGAAATGAACTAAAATCTTAAAGTTGTATACTAAATAATCTTTTATTGAAATCGTAGCAAAACAGAATATATTTGGCCATTACTTGCTAATGATTTAACATTTACAGTGGAACCTCGGCTCTCGAACACAATCCGTTCCAAAAGGTTGGTCGAAAACAGAGTTGTTTGAGATCCGAAACAAGTTTTCCTATTAGAATTAATGTATGTAAATTTTAATTCGTTCCAAGTCGATTTAACAACCTCGGTAAAGTACTTCTTCAACACTTTACACCATAAACTGTACATACTGTATACTACAAACTATAATTAAAAATGGGTAGATATAGATCATGTTTAAGTTTAATAAAATATTCTCTATTTATGATGCTGAAAAAAAGAAAACAAAAAGTAAACATTTCGTATGCTTTGCTCTTAGAAAATCGAAAACATTAAAGCTTACGATAAAATACCAAAAATCGCATATATTGATAATGAAACAGCAAAAAAATCGCAACAGATCAGTTACATCAAAAATCATGTAAAAAAGAAAATAGAAACAGCAATGGCACGTTTACTTCACATCTGTGAAGAAGAATCCTCCTCTAAAACAATTTAGGGTGACTTGACTGGAGGAGTTGTGTCTCTAGAAAATCTCTTCAATAGAGGCGACGTCCTCCCAGATGGCTCCTTTTTGTGAAAAATTTATGGCGCGAAACTTCTTTCTTTGAGAACCTTTTGAAAGTGGCTCATAATAACGGCGTTAAACGTATAAACATGCTGTTTCAGGAGCTGTTCCGAACGTTTAATTCCAATGCGCATGCTACGGTTTGGTCAAGAACCGAATTTATGGTTGAGATCCGAGACAAACAATCTCAACTTTTTTGGTCGAAAACTGAGTCGGTCGATAACAGAAGCGTTTGAGAACCGAGGTTCCACTGTAGATTTAAACACCTTTACAGTTTTATTTTTTCTCTCAGCTTGTTTTAACAAAACATTTATTTCATTATATGAAATCTAAAAGTTAGTTGTTCGAAAATGTTTGAAAACTTTTAAAGTTGTTTTCTTTTTTATCTTAGTTTATTTGAACTGCACAAAAACACTTTTTCCATGATAAGATGTTTAAAAGTTAGAATGGTAAATGTTATATATTTCAAACAGAAATAAATTATCTGTCCAATGACGACAGCGCCGGACATTCACCTAGTATATTAATACAATGGAATGAACTTTCCCTGATGCTTGCCTGAACATGAGAATTTTTTAACATATCATGTGAAATTAAAGTAAATATGACTCAACAACAGTACTAATAACAGTACTAATAACAGCACTAACAATGCTAATATCAGCACTAACAATACTGATTTTCCACAAACAACCTGCAAGTTTCTCTAAACATTGCAGTTTGCTTATCCTACATTCACACTATGAATCCCAAGCGTCACTTACATAAGGTAAACTTATAACACAAATCTTTTTTACCAACTTATTTTTAAATTTGGTAGGCTATATGATGCATTTTTATATTGCTATGTGTAATACCAGCAGTTTTTATTAAGAATATGTCTCTAATAAGTATAAATTTGTTTTAATGCTGTGTAATTATTTGTAGTATTTATTAAAGCATTGTCTCTATTATGTATCTATTTCATTGCTATGTGTAATTATCTGTAGTGTTTATTGAGGCATTGTCTCTATTATATATTTACTTTACTGCCGTGTAATTATCTGTAGTAGTTATTAAGGCATTGTCTCTATCATGTATCAATTTTATTGCTACCTGTAACTAATTGCATTATAAGCGCATTGTCTTTATTATGTAATTATTTTATTGCGACGTAATCATTTGCAATATTTATTAAGACACCACAAATTTTAAAACCAAATAAAGAGAATTGCAGTACTTTATTATTGAGATACTTTAGTTATCCCTAAACAAGTGAATTACATTTATTCTGTTACTCACTCCGACAGTTGTAATTGAGTTTATTGCTCACTGACTAGCTACTAGACTTTGACATTGGACAGTTGTTGAAAAGTGGGACAGTATGCTTCTAGCTTACTAAAGCATAAAGATACGCAGCAGCGTCTCCATGCAAATGTGGTTAAGGCGTTTTACACTGACAGACACCACTAATCTATAATAGCTGTAATTATCTTTGAAGTTTGTATGCTCAATTCAGCAGCATACGAACACCATACTCTTTTAGTTCAACCTACATGTAGATCATTATGTACCTAGAGTGCCATTTATATATCTTTGTGTGCAGCATGAGTTACATCTTGCCCACAGGAAACAACAGTGTTAGAGAATATCAATCATACGATGTGCAGTTTATTGCTAAGCAAAGGTTGCAGATATGCGAAGTATGATATCCAAGATATTATGACAGCCTACTTGACAAACACGTTTAAAAAAATAGCATTTACTGTCCAACGATGCCTACTTTCATGATAATCTTGCGAACATAAGCTTAACGAATCTTAAAATCACCTAATGCCAACTGCAGCTCGTACATTGATATATTTTTGCCAAGGCCAATCTAATATGAAAATTGGTTGTGCACGTTAAACATCTGCAAGAACCCAGACAGCACACCTATTGGTGTACGGTAATACTGTATCAAAATTGTAGACCACGATATTCATAGCCATCAATCCGGATTAACCGAAGAGACACCACAGTTAAGTAGAGCTGACAGGAACTTACAAAGAAATATCCAAGCTTCAACTGGTCGCTGCTCATTAATCAGGCAGCGACTAACTTGCACGTCTTTAAAAAGGCAACAAGTAAATGATAGTGCGCACGTGAACCTAGAGTGTATTGCTGGAGTAACCTATTCTTATAGTACCTTGCTTCACAGCAATTCAGAGCACACAAGAAAAGAATGAGAACCATATGTGCGACGACCGGTACATGGGCGCAAGTGCGTAGATTTCATTGCATACGTCCCAACAAATCTTTTAATCAACATCAAGAAGAAAATCGCAGGTTAAATGAGCCGTTCCAAAAATATCAACAGAAACGTACCAGGGTTAATAACATTAATTGCTGGAAAATATACTTTGATCGTTTATGTGAATCATCTATGTATATGCTAAGGCTATAAGTCTATCTCACTACCGGTATTTACCGTGTGGAATAATAATAAACATAGAGGTATCAGAACTGAATCTTTTTTGAGAAACCAAAATTGTGAACACAGATTTTAACTAAATGAAATATTTTTGATAAATTTAAAAGCTTGAAAATTTAACACGACAAAAGTAAAAAATTGAAAATGCGTGCAGACAATTTTTGGAGCAAAAAGACAACTCGCGCAGGAATTCGCTCGAAGCCGGTATCTGCCGTCAGTTCAAGGTCTCCAAAGCTGAAAACTTAGTAGTTGAGTAATAATACCGTAGTAGTCTGTGCTATTTTCAACATGCTTGAGAGTATTGGAAGGCCACCTCCAGAGTACAATCCATACGTTCATGGTCCTTACGATCCTGGAAAGTTTTATGGAAACAAAGGTTTGCTTGATCGTGTGACAATAGCTGTTATAATTAAGTATTTGTGACTTAATGAATTCTCTGGCTAAATAATCAGTTTTATTCGACTAAAAATAGTGAAGTAAATTCATAATGAAAAAAGAAAAAGTGGCTATAGAGTTTACTAGTAACTAGTGATTGAAAAGGTTTTTAGCGACCTTGTGCAAGGTGGCTAATCTGTTAGAACTAGTGTCACCTTTCTGACTTATCATTTCGACAATAATTTACGAAGTGTCGATGCTCGATCAGATCCACCAGCCCTCCTATGCGCACGTCATAATTTGAAGCTTTCTACTGGTCAAATATTATTATTCTACATTTTATTTTGTCGTCCCTTCTAAGGGTTACTCCCTTCTAAGGCGACTCTCGTACCAAGTCAAGCAGGAACTGCCGTTTAGTTGAAGTAGCCGAGACACCTCCGATAAATAACCACACTTTGCCTCTACCAGCGTAAGAGCAGGGAATAAAAACTCGATATCACAGCCTATAGCAGACTGTATATACACCAACGTAATCAAACAAGAGCTGATAGTACAGGCTCTATATATGTCACAGCCAATAGCAAACTTTATATATCAGTGCAACTCCAGCAAGAGCCGACAATTCATACTCTATATATCACAGCCGCTAGCAGATTGTGTATATACAAGTGCAACCCTTTGATCCGAGCTGTCAAAGTTACTAAAGAAGATATGTTATACTTGATTAAATTTGTTATATTATCATAGTGTATCTCACCGTGCTAACCAAATTCCGACCGACTCTCAAATGCAAAAACAACTGTTGATATAAGGGAGCAGAAACAAACTCCGCATATGATTGATCGGTACAAGTAGTTGAAACATCTAGGTCAAAATGACAGTTTTTTTTAAACAAACATTTATCGGTAGATAAACAATATGAAAATTTTTCTACATTTTTGTAAAACATCAACTAAGACGGGAAGAGAGTTAATAACAAAATGAAAAATTAACTAGTATTCCTTCACTATTGTCAAATGGTTTTTATGTTGTAAGCCCAGGGTAGCTGGTGCCTTAGTAAAAGTAAAAGTTGAGCAAGAATATTCCTGTCTTTGAAAGTTGTGGTGAGAATCATAAGTCTTTTGTAGGTAAGCCATGGCAAGAAGTCAAACTAGCAGAGTTACCAAGTTGGCTTACCAAACGAAGTGCTAATCCTATCGACTGGACTAGATCTTTTTACAGAGGTAAATGGTCAACCTTTTACATATCTTATTGCATTTCCTTACTGCATTGGGTTTTACTACATGATTTCCATTTCATACAGACTAACATTACTGATTTGACATTAAACAAACATTAACACTAATATTTAACCTCTTATTTGCTATCACATCACGTCTACATACAAATTTTGTAAATACAGCAGATAATTTGCTCAAATGTTTGTCTTGACCTACACAGTAATTTTAACAAACTGTCTGAAATTTTTCGATGTGTTAGTTGTGTAAGTAAACTAAAAAATCGGTAAAAATCAAAAGTAAAACCTGAAAATGATAAAAAAATTTTTAGTGAATTCATCTCAATTTTATTTATTAGTATAAGTAAGAATATATATTTATTGCTACCAATGTTTCTACCTCTGAGCCTACTCATTTCTCAGTCTAAGCTCAACGAGGTTGAGGTTAGACTCGGTTGAGGTTTGACTCGGTTGAGGTTAGATTCGGTTGAGGTTAGACTCGGTTGAGGTTTGACTCGGTTGAGGTTTGACTCGGTTGAGGTTAGATTCGGTTGAGGTTAGATTCGGTTGAGGTTAGACTCGGTTGAGGTTAGACTCGGTTGAGGTTAGACTCGGTTGAGGTTAGACTCGGTTGAGGTTAGACTCGGTTGAGGTTTGACTCGGTTGAGGTTAGACTCGGTTGAGGTTAGACTCGGTTGAGGTTAGATTCGGTTGAGGTTAGACTCGGTTGAGGTTAGACTCGGTTGAGGTTAGACTCGGTTGAGGTTAGACTCGGTTGAGGTTAGACACGGTTGAGGTTAGACACGGTTGAGGTTTGACTCGGTTGAGGTTTGACTCGGTTGAGGTTTGACTCGGTTGAGGTTTGACTCGGTTGAGGTTTGACTCGGTTGAGGTTTGACTCGGTTGAGGTTAGACTCGGTTGAGGTTAGATTCGGTTGAGGTTAGACTCGGTTGAGGTTTGACTCGGCTGAGGTTTGACTCGGTTGAATTTAGACTCGGTTGAGGTTTGACTCGGTTGAGGTTTGACTCGGTTGAGGTTTGACTCGGTTGAGGTTTGACTCGGTTGAGGTTTGACTCTGTTGAGGTTTGACTCGGTTGAGGTTTGACTCGGTTGAGGTTTGACTCGGTTGAGGTTAGACTCGGTTGAGGTTTGACTCGGCTGAGGTTTGACTCGGCTGAGGTTTGACTCGGCTGAGGTTTGACTCGGTTGAGGTTTGACTCGGTTGAGGTTAGACTCGGTTAGGCACGTAAAATTTGAGATGTGATATTCAAACCATCTTGAAACACTACATCTGTATACATCTTCCTTCCTTTATTTGTTTTTAAATTGATGCTTCAAAGAAGGTTAGTGGAAGTGGTGGTGTGAAAAAGGACATGTTTGCATTGAAGATAAAGTATGAATAATAAAAAAACATGAGCAAGCATCTTGCAATCATTTTTAAAAAGGTCTCTGCTGTTGCCTAGTGATTGTAAAAATTTAATAAAGTAAAAATAAGTTTTTATATAAAATTGTATGTAAATCACATGTTCTTTCTAGTTTACATAGACTAAGTTGGACTATCTCAATATCTTTATCACCACCTCTACCATGCCCCAACCTTTCTTCTCCTATATTGCCAAGACTACATCTCAGTTCACCCGTTTTCAACCTAAACGCGAAATGATAACAGAAGTCTGATTTTTATTATAATGGTAAAACCTCTAATTGAATGCCACCTTTATTGTGCAAGTTCATTAGGAGAGTGACTGATAGATATGTGTGGCATAACTTTCGCTAGATATATTTTTAATTAAATTCATTTGTAAAATTTAATATTATTACATATTGGGGTTTGAATAATATTTTTGTGTAATTTCTACCAAGTACTAGGGTTTATCAGCCATTTCAAGCTGTGAAACTGGACAGAAAAATTTACAATTTTTGTAAAGTATCAACCAGAATCAGCTGTGATACTACATACCGTACTTTTCGGATTATAAACCGCACCCTTAAGTATATTAGCCGCATCTGCTTTATTTTCCAAAAAACGATAATAAAAGAATACATATGCTGCACCTTTGTATAGGCCGCAGAACTCAGGACGGTGCTTTTTAACAAGGCAGCGACTTTGCTGTTTAAAACGGAACAGTACTGTTAGGCATTGTTCCATATTTTCTTTCAGGCGCACTAACCGGAGAATCTGTTTAATGCGCCCTAGCGGTGAAAGAAAAAGCCACATGGCTTTTTTCATATAAGCCGCATAGCTCAAATCATCAGAAAAAAGTAGCGGCTAATAGTCCGAAAAGTACGGTAATTATATTAAATTAACTCGTTTTCCAATTAGATTTTTCAACTCAAAACTGTTCATTCTACATCCTTATTCATAAAAGTAGAGCACGCTGTGATAGGTTTTGTATAGATAATTCCGAGAAGTCCGCTAATTAGCTAAAACTTTAGAGAATAGCCAATTTTTTAAATTTTCTATTTGTGTGAAGGAAGAATTTCTTGCTAGTGTACTCCACAAGATGCATGCATAAGCCGATTGACGTAATTCTATAAACACCCCTCAGTTACTGAGAGTAGAAATGTGTATATGATGGATACCATTAGATAGTTATTAATATTTTATTGTAGCATATTGGAGGTACAGCCACAGGTGGCTCAACACTAAGAAGATTGGATCCGCTTCCATTTTCCATGTAGGCTTGTTTTTTGGGGCGTATTACTACTTCCTTCAGTACAGGTCTCACAGTAAGTATTCAGAAGTAACTTAGTCTCTTTGAATTACCAGGTTAATAGACTGTTTCTTCACAAATGTGCTGAAAACAATTCGAGTTATCCGTCACAACCACACTTATGCTTAACAGGACATGCTTACCAAGCTAAGCTTTACGCTTTGCCTGTCATACAACATATACATATGAATAGCAACTTAATGAAAATGCGTTGTACCTTTTTACAAATTGTTACAGAAACTAGCCAAAAATAATTTCAACAAAAAATATTACATTTCATACGAATAAAGCCCAAGTGTAAAAGCATTTACATAAATGTAACACGGGCAGTTATATCAAGTAAACCGATATTTGAAGTATGTAGCTCATGATTTCCTCTTGGCGACTTGTAATAACACTTAGTGTTAAATGACTCGTTAGGAAAAACAAGAATAGTTTTTTGGGTATCCAGTCTTCCAAAGCAGAAGTCAAAAGGTTTTAATAATGCATGAAAATCAAGCAAGCTTAAATTCAAATAGTGTTCTCAGTTGAGATGAGATTATAGGTTGTATATTGGCAAGTAATCTATATTATTGAAGTGTTACAAGGTACGATATAATGACTTAGTTTGCTGGCCTCATAGCTAGCTCATCGTTGAATAATATACACAGGAAGTGCTTGACTGAGCTTGTCTTTATTTCAGTTGCTAACGCTCATATACATGCCTGTCATCATAAGTTTTTTTTTTCAGGCAATATAACACTTTACAACTGTGACAACTTGACTTAATGTGTCAGAACGGAGCCATGCAGTCACACATTGCTGACAGGCAGTGAAGCAACATTATTTTCCTTGGTTAATAAAACATTTTGAAATGTTGTCATACACATTAGTTGTACACTATCACTACTGAATGCAATGTATTTCTACCATAATTATTCTGTGTGAATGATTTATTTGTGCAAGTTGGCCTGCCTTGTCTAGTTAACATGCATTAACCTTTTTAGCCAGTTGTTCCTTACTATGAACTTCTCACATTGCTTACCCTGCATCTCTATGACATATTGTTTACAGCTGATGAACGAAGATCGAAATATCACTGGTAAAACCAGCCGGTGAACATGTTGATGGACATCAAGCATACAGACCCAAACTGGCGGGAAAGTTGCTAACAAAATTACTGTTTGCTCTTCTCCAGCACTAGAAATTTGCAACGAGATACGTACTCGGTACTAAATGTTATAGTGTGTTAACTAATTAGTTTCTGTGATGTTGAGTGTTGCTATCTGAATAAACAAATTTTAATCTTTGTACTGAGAGAAACATTGCGCAGTTCATGGCAAATACAAGATATATTTGAAAAAATTCCACTAAAGAAATGCTTAGTATATGTGTACAAGTTCTCTAAAAGAGACTGGTCAAAAGAAAGTGCTAACCTAGTGTAAGAACAATAAAAATGTACAAAAGTGTAAGCTATGCCCAAGTTAGGGTGAAATGATATTACGGTGTGTATAGGCCATCTGTCTAAGGTTAGTTAGTCTACATCATCACGCATGTCTTGCCATCTCCATCCATATCCTGCAACAACAAATTCTGATAAACCACACGAAAGTTAAAGCGCATCAATTACATAAATACTGTTTCAGCTTATTCAGGTTCTTCAATATCTTGGCTTTCACATGAGCCATTGTTTGACATGGTGAGACAGACATTGGCTGGTGTTTGTAGGATTTCCCCAGAACACTCCGAAGAAATGTTCAATGGTATAAACCCGCAAATTATGATGTCATATTTTTCCTATTCAGTGTTGTGTGCTCTCACCGCTTATTTTTATTGATAATGATGACGCGGGTTGCAGGCGAAGGTAGGACAACTCCAGATAACCAATGAAGATGGCAAAAGGATTCAGGTCATTAGCTCTCCATGTACAGATTATTTTTATAGTAAATAACTCAGATTCCAAGCACCATACTATATTTTCCCGATGATATTATGCACTAGCCCTCTCTTTTTATTGTGATGTTGAGGGGCACGACTGAGGCTAATTAATTTCAAGCATTGCTGATCTCGCAAGAGTGCAATTTTTATAGTCCTAGGGGCATGCCACTGCAGGTCACAATTTAATCGATGTGATTTCATTATCACCATAGGTGGTTAACAACCAGGTATGTTATTAGTAGTCCTTTCTGTTTTTGTCTAATTTTGTTGTAGAAGTACAATTGAATTAAATCAATCGTTGGGGTTGACTCACTACACTGATTGTTCAAAAAAGAGAAGCCTACTGTACATAACTTAACTGTAACTGTAAATAACTGTAAATAATCTCCCTATAAGCTAGTATCATACACAAAGTGATTAATTTAACTGTCCAATACACCTGTTTTCTATTTTCCATATAACTTATTTGAATATAATATAAATATTTTAATTTTTATAGTTTTTTTCTTTTTAATATTTAATTACTAATTAGTTACTAATCAAGTTATTAATCATTTCTGTATGGGACAAACAATGCCGTCATATAAAACGATGTGATAATAATTACTATAAATGTTTAAAATGAACAAAAGGATGAAAAAAGCAAACTATAACAATCACCCGAAATCTATTAATCCAGAACATGTGTTTGTATTGGCGTTAGCACGATTCCCCTGCATTGTTGATTATCTAGAATTCTAGTTTATTATTAGCGCTCTCTGGGTTTAAAAACACTGATTGTCAGCCACACTGACAGCGAAAGGGATCGACGACCTATGGCTAAATGATAATTATGACTTCACATTGTGGGAATCACAACCAAATGTTTTATTTATTGCAGGACATACTTTTGACACCCTTTTTTCATAGTTCTATTATTTTTTGTGTATTGAATATAGGCTCATTCGAAAGCCAAAACTCTGATGTACCGAAATATATGATAAAAGTACTTACATGTATGTAATTTATATGCTTTCAATGCAGTGCTAGGGCAGTAATTGGGTAATGGATCAGCCTAATCGCTTTACTTCATACCTTGTAGTTGAAGATGAGTTTGGAATAATAAAAAGTTTAACTAACACATAGAAAATATCATTTAGCCAAATCCAATTTAGAAATATAATTTGTAGAGCATCATTTAACGGGTCTAAGTTAGATATATAGATGTAAATGTGAAGTAGAGCATCGATTTAAGTAGTAAGTAAATGAATATAACAAATATGGGACTATTTACCCTCAGCACTTCTTGATGTCTCGCAGACTTTCGAACTTTACGTTGAGAAGTTTGTTTCATCTCGAGCATCGCTTGTCCCTGATTGAAAATATTGCATGACTATTAAGCCTCGTAACATAACAACATTGTACCGTACACAGTAGAAATAGGCAAAACAGTTGACAATCATATGTTTAGTGTATACATGGATACCTCGCCATCCTTATCCACCAGAGTAGTCTTCATCAAATCGCCTATCAACCATTTTTGAGTTTTCATGACATAGTTGCGACTTAGCGGGTCATGGGTTGCACCGGAATCGGCACTCCAAACCTAGAAGATATTAGCTCATGTTTTATCTTCTTTAAACTGTATATTCATATATTAACTGAAAATGCATTTTGTGATTGCATGAGAGGACCACCTTATGTATCTAAGGAGAGTATTACCACAAATAAGTCTCTTCAAATACCCACTACTGATGGTCGCCTAAACGTACAAAAAGTAGAGCAGAAATTTGAGACTATTCCCAACATACGACATTTTAAGCTACTCAATCTTCTGTATTGTCAAACCTACACTTTCATGCATCTGACCCTTATGATAATTGACATGGAGAACTTATGTTAAATACTTCCAAACAGCTCATATAATACATTTGTTTTAAATGTGAACATCTGATTTAGCAGGAGTTAAGCCCGGTTCCCATATACGCCGCAAAGCACCGGCGACAGCACCGCAGGCTATTGCGGTAAAATGGGAACCTACACGCCTCGGATCGCAGTGCACCGCCGGTGGATGCCGGCGGTCAACACAAGAGTTTGCGCATGTTCAAATTTCGCAAACAGCCGCAGGCAAAACATTCCCGAAATGCACTGTACGGGTAAAGGTCACCATTATAGGAACGGCATGGCGAGCGAAAATTTTATTTGATTATGCAATTATGTTTACGATATTATTAACGATGTGGCTTTATGTGAAGATATCCCTGTTAACATAACAGAGCCTGATGTTACTGCGCATGTTACCGCCGCATGTTACCGCCGGAGTCTAGCAATCGATATGGGAACCAGGCTTTAGAATAGTTTCAAAGCATGTCTCGAAATAATGAACTGAATTATAGAACATAATTCACTGTACACTACAAGGAATGTACACAGAGAGTACAGGATATAATTAACACACTCTAAATTACAAGGAATGTACACGGACAGTATAGGATATAATTAGCACACTCTGAACTACAAGGAATGTACACAGAGAGTACAGGATATAATTAGCACACTCTGAACTACAAGGAATGTACACAGAGTACAGGATATAATTAACACACTCTGAACTACAAGGAATGTACATAAATAGTACAGGATATGATTAGCACACTCTAAACTACAAGGAATGTACACAGAGAGTACAGGATGTAATTAACACACTCTAAACTACAAGGAATGTAAACAGAGAGTACAGGATATAATTAACACACTATGAACTACAAGGAATGTACACAGAGAGTACAGGATATAATTAACACACTCTAAACTACAAGGAATGTACACAAAGAGTAGAGGATATAATTAGCAAGCAACTTACTGTGGCTATTTCACTCGGGCCTAGCTTCATAGAGCGAGAGAACTTGTAGCATGTTTCAGCATCTCCTGCTGCATGCTTTAGCTTCCATCCTCCTAATGTTACCTCCTGGCATCAATGAGAGGAAAATGGAATTTTTAATTGAACAATATTATGTCTGTATGAAACACCAGTCTATGACAATGATACAGACAACTGCAAGTTGCAGTTGATATAAAGCATTTACTTTGTAATGGTGATTGTAAAGGCACAAATACCATAAAAACCCACTTCATCAGTCATGTTTCTGATCTGTACAAATTTCCCCTTTTCATCCACTTCTGAGATCTCAACATGGCCGAGAACAGTGCCTGCTGAAGCATACACCGCATCACTCTCGGTCTGCTCTACCGCTCCCTGCTCACCACGCCTCCTCTTGCGTGGAGTTGATTTACTAGATGACTGTGGTAGGTTCAACCTGAACAAACCATCCAAAGCACAGATCATACCTAGTTCTCTAACTTTAATTTATGGCAAACTAAGTAAACAGAACTTCCATTATCATTAGTTTTGAGGTGTAACTCTACAGATTATTTATTAAAATTCAAACCCGGAACACCTATTGTCTAAACCACAACATTTTATACTTATTTTTAGTTAAAATGAATGAGCCGCTAAAATAAAGGGAGGACGAATAATGAACTGCATGTATGTGGTTTGCTTATAACGCAAAGTTAACGGTAGTTAGAAGTTCCACAAGGTTGGGCAACTCCAATGGCATACTATAAACAAAATTGGGCAACTTTAGGTAATTGAGGAAAACATGGAATACGCCAATTGCTTACCGTTCCTCTTCTCCTTCGATAAGCTTCCGATAGGCAGAGATCTCCATGTCAAGACTGATCTTAATATCGAGGAGGTCTTGATACTCGCGCATATGTTCAGCCATCTGAGCTCGCAATGAATGGATCTCACGGTCCTTAGTCTCGGTTAGAGATCTTGCCATTTCTCTTTCAGCTGTCAGATCTGCTTCTAAAGACGCCAAACTGGCTTCCACAGTAGCATTCTAGGATGCAAAGAGACAGTTTAGCTGTGAAAATGCTCTGATTAATTGACTGTTAGAAACACAGAGCTGTCGGTTTGCAAAAAATGTGGAATGAACAATAAAAGGATGACAATAATATCTCTTCAAACAATGCATTACTATAGGCCAGAAGCTACTCGGTATTCAAACAATGCATTACTGTAGGCCAGAAGCTACTCGGTAAAACTGAAGGTTGATCAAAGCTCATGTTACGATTTCAATGACTGTACTGCGGGATAGACAGATGGTGGATATTGCAAGATCAACTCTAGTGCAAGAATAAGCAGTGCTGCAAACTTTAGCCACATGAATGGATACAGAAGTAGCGTATCTCAAAAGCCTGTGAGGTCTAAAAAATGTCAAATAAGCAAAGGAACTCATAACTCCTCTAAGCTATCACTCTAAGCTTTCACTCCACCTACCTCCCACACCTACCTCCCGCACGACTACAACAAAGCAGACAACTAGTAGCGACACAACACTTCCCATGTCCCTTTCTAACTTCCTTACACACTCATTTAATCAGACACAACACATTCCCATGTCCCTTTCTAACTTCCTTACACACTCATTTAATCAGACACAACACCTTCCCATGTCCCTTTCTAACTTCCTTACACACTCATTTAATCAGACACAACACCTTCCCATGTCCCTTTCTAACTTCCTTAAACACTCATTTAATCAGACACAACACCTTCCCATGTACCTTTCTAACTTCCTTACACACTCATTTAATCAGACACAACACCTTCCCATGTACCTTTCTAACTTCCTTACACACTCATTTAATCAGACGCAACACCTTCCCATGTCCCTTTCTAACTTCCTTTCACACTCATTTAATCAGACACAACACCTTCCCATGTACCTTTCTAACTTCCTTACACACTCATTTAATCAGACACAACACATTCCCATGTCCCTTTCTAACTTCCTTACACACTCATTTAATCAGACACAACACTTCCCATGTCCCTTTCTAACTTCCTTACACACTCATTTAATCAGACACAACACCTTCCCATGTCCCTTTCTAACTTCCTTACACACTCATTTAATCAGACAAAACACCACTGCATCATTAATAATTATTTAATTAGCTACAAAACAGAAGTCAGAGTTGTGTTTTTGTCTATTCCAAAATTCTGAAAATAGCAAAATAGTAGACAACTCTTTGCATCATGAAGTCGTATCATTTTTGACAATTATGTTGGACTGCTCTCACCAAATACTCAAACTTTTAGTGAAAAGGTACACAAACTAGTGTGCACTCTGTCCGCAAATGAAATGGCTAAAATAGTTTCCTACAAAACTGATGGCAACTTGTAGAACAAGCCTGCAAGAGCGCCAACTCTCCATCACACACTTCCTTCAGTAGTATGAATACACAAATTCTTAATCGTCTCATCGTGTACATACGTATCAAATTCATTAGATGCACTAGCTGATCATCTTCCACAAAATGTGTTTCTTGTTTCATTAAGGTAAAGAACAGGGTTGGAAAAAATAATGTTTTTTTTTTAAATAGGATTTTTTTTGATTTGATTTAAATCAGACTTTTTTGCTTTGAATCAGATTTTTTTGAAAACTTCTAACCAGCTTTTTCCATAACCCCTAACATGATATTATTTTATTGAAGTGTGCCCCATGAAAACATTATTAGCAACATAAAATAACTTTGCATCACTTTAGTTTATTAAAAGTTCTTTTTATTTTAATTTTACCAAGTTGTGCAGCTTATGATGCAGTTTTAGGATGATTTAAATCACAGCCTTCGACATGGAAAAAATCATCAATCAGATTTTTTAGAATGATTTAAATGTTGCAGTGATATAATCCCACGACCAAACACGAGCGAAGAGATTGGTTGGGAGGTTTATGATAAATGCACATGTACACACAACTCCCAAAAACTATTCATTAACGGCCGTCGCACACCCTTGTACTGAAATCTCATCAACAAATTTAACGATTTTTGTGTAGAGTCGTTTAAATATAATAACGATACAAAACACATATAAACCTTTTTAAATATGTTACAAAGTCTTTGAAAGGTTACCGCAAAACCCTGAAACTAACCCATCTGATCGGATTATACATAAATAGACAGATTAATTCGGCCTTACATCGAAATAAAAAATTTACAAGCCTAATGTAATTAAAATTAAGACCGGCATATGAAACGCCGATAAAGCCGTGCGACAGAGAGTAGAAATATTAAGTCGCCAGCATTTTACGAGAAAAACGTAGACATTTCACCAGTCTATGGCATTGTTTAATTGCCGAAGGTTTGTGTAATTAACGTAGACTTTTTGAGGCGTAGACCGATTTACAGGTAAAAAATGTGGTACACAGTTTATCAGCCTACGTTTTTGTCCAATTACCGAAGGATTTTTAAATTATCTAGAACATTAGCCAGATTTCTGTACATCTTATCTACAAGCTAGGGCGGAACTACAATGCCCCTTTATGACAAGAATATTTCTTTATTTCACTCCAGTTTGCATAAAACTTCCAGACATGTGAATGCTAATGCTTGCTTTGTGTTACATATCGCTGTCAAAACCATTCTACATTCTCAACACAACCAACTATCAAACTGTATATTACACGGCAGCTTGCCGTTTTACTTTTAATATCGCATTTCAGAGATATAATAAACATATTTCTTTATTGTTGTTGTTAGTTAAATTACGTACAGTAGTTTAGGTCTACAGCTTGAATTAATATTTATTTTATTGTTGTAAAACATAAGTTTGAGATAGTAGTAGATTATGTCTGATTTTTATACAACCTTTTGTTTTGCATAATTGACCTTTTGAATTTCATTTCAAAACAACTTGACAACTACCATGAACATACAACCTCCCAGAACACCACGTCGTCGCATTGACCGTCCAAGTGTCTCCCAATTATTACGGAGGAGGTGAAATAGAAGGTCCTCACAGCAACCATCAACATTAAATGCTAACGTTCAACAACACGCTACTCAAAATAATGACAACAACTCATCTGATTCAGAGAACTCTTTAGTTAGATGTTGTAGGCGAAGCCTACAACATCTAGCTAAAGAATTCTACTTTTGTAGAATTCTGACCTTTTGTAACTACTTTTTCAACAACCATCAGTACCCTTTCTTTTTTCCATTATTACTTTGGTCGTGGGCTGTATGACAGGAGAATTTCTAGTATAGGAGATAATTTAAGCGCTACATACCCTACAGGATGAAAATATTCGCGGAGTTAAGTTTCGCGCAAATCGCCTTTGTCATGCATTTTTGCAGACTAATTTATTCGAGGAGGAACACAATCCCTCTCTATTAAGAGTTAACTCTATTGCGGCTAGCAATAGAGTTAACCCTTCGCATGCATACACCGCGTGTTTAGGTTTCTATTTAGCTGACAACTCCGAGTTGAGCATGCTAAGCTATAAATGTCTTGCTGCGTCCAGAGGTTTTCACGAATATTCATCGCTTTGGAGGCCTTTGATGAACCAACAACTTGTGGTAAGTAATGAATTATTTTCAAAACCATTTACTAAATTACTAATTGAATTTTACTTTGGTTCTTTGATAAAACGCAATATTTATTGTTTCCAGCCCTACCGCTTCGTTATTCATTTTAGTGTGAGAGAGGAGCCCAATAATCTGCACAACCCATTTTCAGTAAAGATAATAAACGCAGACTGCGCAACGGTTGGTCATCTACCCGTGAAATAAGTAGAGTAAGCAGCTTTTTCATAATTCACGGAGGCATAATGACAGTAGGGGTGGTGGATGTTATTCCTAGAAGATCACCAATAATTCAAGGAGGTCTTGAAATTGAGGTAGAAGTGACCGCAGCTGCTAACCAGGAGAATAATTATATCTGTTTAAAAAAGAGCAAGAACGCCTTTACGATCACAAATTTTTGGCCAACCAGCAGAACTTTGCAATAGTAAGCAGCGAGGAGAGTTCTGATGATAACTGCTTTACCAGCTATGTAGTAGCGAGAGAATCGCCTTCAACATCTACCCAAGACAGTGACAGCGATATAACGCTGCTATTAACAAAATAACTAGTCGGAGAGCACCATTACACGCTAGTATTTACTTATCAAGAGTATCAGTTTAATTTTATTGCCAGACAATCGCCATATGGGCCAAACTGTTTTTATTTACTCCATTCATTGTTTGTAAAAAAATTTTTGTATTTGAAATATTGTATTTGTACACTCAAGTTTTTAATTAATTACAATATATTTATTAGAGTTGCCCCGATTTTAATATCGGAATCGGTATCAGTGCCGATATGGGTGTTAAGTATCTGAATCGGTATCGGCCGATCTTTTCTTAAAAATCGGAAACTTCAGATACTTTTTACAGATCAACCATTTAGCAGAAAACTGTATTTCAGCCTGCTACACTAATAAAAAATTATCAGCTGCAAGTTCCTTATTTTTACCTAATGAATTCCAGGCCTGTCACACAATCTATTTCATGGCTATAGTCTGATAAACATCAACACAGCTGAGGAATCTTTGGCTTTAGTCAAGATATAATCACAAAGTGTGGTATTTCCCAATTACAGTGATACGATTTATTGCAGCTAATCACGAACAAGAGAACAATGATGAGAAACAAGAATGCGGTGTAATATTTCTATTTACTAGCATTACAAAAGTAATTTGAGCGGTCGATGCATAAAGTTATCTATCTCTCCCTTGATCCTGACGATATATTGTGTTATTTGTATCGCATTGATAGAAGATAGAGACGTCTCACTGAGATAATTGAATCACTAACGGTAATTAAAAGAAACATTTATTTGCACTAAACTTGTACAGGCGAAGCAGTTCGTTCAGCAGTAGAAAACTTAATTATCACATATAAAGCTGTACCACTAACAGTAATTACCATTATTAATAACAAATTACAAGAAACATGGACTGTTTTGTTACTAGATGCCCGGTATGTCAGTATGTGAATATATATACATATATATCTTTTTTTCCATAAATACAAACAAGTAAATACATCAATATTTATATTTTCTTTGCATTGTATTTATATTTGCATAATAAAATTAAGAATTATCTATGCAACACAAAAGATCTGAATCGGTATCTGAATCGGATTATTTTTCAATAAGAATCGGTATATCGGATCGGTATCTAAATCGGCTGGTGAAATTAGAATCGGGGCATCACTAATATTTATACATAAGCTAATTCATAAGCTAAGCATAATTCAAGCTAAGCTATAAATTTGTGGCTTCATCCAGAGGTTTTCATGAATGTTCATCGATTCGGCAGCCTTTGGTGAACCAACAGTTTGTGGTAAATTATGAGTTTTTTTCAACGTAAAGAACTGCAGATTTTTTCGATGATGATGCCATGCCGAATTTCGAATAACTTGTGACAACTTTGAATAATTTTGTAAAGAAGTGTTATGCATTGGCAATTGGGGTTAACTCAAAGCCCAAGCGATGATTTTTTTTAAATTTGGAACTCGGCTACGTTTACTACTTTTGCCTAGCGACTAGTTTTTAATTTGAGGCAGTAGTTATTATCCCTTGTGATTAAAAATAGAACTAACTATTCGCGGAATTTAATAATCGGCGGAATTGACTGTTCACGAAATCGCGAATTTTTATATCCATCGAAGATTTTCATCCTGAAGGGTAATTATTCGCCAAATTTAATAATTCGCGGAATCGTCTGTTCGCAAAAAATTAAATCCATCGAATATTTTTATCCTGTAAGGTATATAGGTTGCTTTGCACAGGATTCCAACTCATCACATTCAACTTAGTGTACCGAAACTAAAGAATGCACCTTAATGCACGCATAATCATAATCATGAACTCACACAACACTTTAGTACAGAAAGTATCAGTATTTCTCTAACATTTGCAATAGATTTTTATGCTTGAGGTGATCTGACCGCCAGGACGTTTCAAGATTACAATCGACAAAACTTAATCAAGGCTAAATCGCTCAGAAGAAAAATACGTGTGAATTGATGCCACTAGTTGTTATCTTTGCAATAGTTGACATCGGCTATTTCGTTTAAAAGTCGCAGTATTACGCATCTCTATTCTGTTAGTCTCTATCCAACTACAGACATCAAAATCACATTTTCGCTTGTTGTGAGAATTTTAACCACGAAAAGTTTGATCGATTTTAATCTTGAAACATCCTGGCAGTCACATTAAACATCTAAAGCAATCGCAAATGATAGAAAAATATCAATAATTTTTAATAAAGTTTACTAAAATAAGTTCATCTTTGCGGACAATAGTCATTGATGAAAGAGTTCATGGATTGTTGTTGTGAAAGCCCTGTAGCAACTTGCGTTGAAAATTTAAAGGCTTACAGCTAGCAAATAATTAAAAGTTCATAATTCTCTTATTTTGAAAATAACTCGCACCACATGTAGATACTGATATAAAATTAACGACACAAACAGGTTACAGCGTATTGTAAATTCAACAGCAACAACAGTGAAAACACAAAATAAGCTCTTTCCGAGCATCATCTAATAATACTGGTTAAATGATGCTCATCTCAATCAATAGCATTAGCAAACAGTTACATCTGGGTAACCAAAGTCCGCCCATAAACAGCATAGCAATAGCAGCATCAGCCCTAGTTCTACCTGATTGGCCAGCTTAGCTATTTGACCCTGTAGCTCGGATATCCTATTCCTGTAGGTAGATATTTCAATTCTAGTGTTTTCATCCATTCCACTTTGGCCAGCTAACTCATTCTGGAGCACAGCAACCTGCGGTGAAACATTAACAAGACATTGAACGCATTAGGAGAGTAAAGTAACTATGTAAACAAGATATGTTATTTCTAATCTAGATATAAAAAATATGCAAGTTTTAGCCTAGCTTGTCTTTCCTCTATTTCCAGGAAAGCCTTTGTGACCTCCATAAAGTGCGAGGCACAAATGGGCATGAAGCTACAATGGTCACTCGGGTTTAATTTATCTAATAAGACACCACCTATGTTGGTCAGCAACACAAAAATTATTTGTTATTTTCTCATATTATTTTGTTAACGTGTAGTTATTGGTTATTGTTATTATTATTGTTACAGAATAAGCATGCTAAGCTAAACAAGAAGCAAGAACTTCCGATCATGAATGGAACAGTTACAATCTTTATAGACTTGTGTGGAAATATCAGTCTACCCTTCAGAATATGATTGAATTTAAAAAGAAAAATGTACCGTAGTCTGAGCATATGGCTTCCAGCACGCATACACATTTAGGAAACACGCAGAGATAAATACACACTAAGGGAACACGCAGAGAGAAATACACACTAAGGGAACACGCAGAGAGAAATACACACTAAGGGAACACGCAGAGAGAAGTGCAGACCTTCGATTCATATAATGCCTCGAGTTCCTCTCGATGTATCTGGCTCTGTAGCTCATGCTCTCGTCTCAAGTCAGTCAGTGCCTCTTGCAGTCTGTTCTCTGCGTCCTCTTTGGCTCTCACATCACTTTCATCCAAAGTGAATTCCAGCCTGCTGCGTGTCTCAACCATCTCTGACTCGTGTAACCGGGCTTTAAAGTCCAACTCTTCCTAAAAAGATAAAGTAAGGTAGTGAGAGAAAAAATACGGGAGCAGAGCAGACAAACTAATAGACTTGTAGAAGAGGGTATATTTAGCAAGCGAATCGTGTCAATTGAATATCAAAGAGTCTTATTGTTGAGTGGACTTTGATACTTGTTGTTGTAGTGCACTACAGGCATCAAGCTTTATAAACTAAAAATCAAAAGTAATTGAACTTCTGCATTCAGATTGACCTCTTTGAACATCTTCAAGCAGTTGTCACACATCCACATATGTACATGTATATGCACATGCCTTGAATATACCCTAATACACGTGTCATATATCCACATATGTACATGTATATGCACATGCCTTGAATATACCCTAATACTCGTGTCATATATCCACATATGTACATGTATATGCACATGCCTTGAATATACCCTAATACTCGTGTCATATATCCACATGTGTACATGTTATGCTCCACATATGCAGTACATGTATATGCACATGCCTTGAATACCCTACAGGATGAAAATATTCGTTGGTTATAAAAATTCGCGATTTCGCGAACAGGCAACTCCGCGAATTATAAAATTTCTTCAATAATTAGTTCTATTTTTAATCACAAGGGAGAATAACTACTGCATTAAATTAAAAACTAGCCGCTAGGCTGGTTTTTAATATAAATATTAAACGTAGTTGAGTTTCAAAACATTTTTAAAATCATTGCCTGGTCTTTGAGCTAACACCATTGCCAATGCATCACATTTCTTTACAAAATTATTCAAGGTTGTCACAAGATATGCAGAATAGCGTCATCGCAAAAATAGCCACTAGGTAGAAGTACTAAACGTAGCCGAGTTCCAAAACTTCTTTAAAATCATCGCCGGGCTTCGAGTTTTATTGCCATTGCGTCAAACTTGACAAAATTATTCAAGGTTTTCACAAGTTACTCGGCATGGCTTCGTCATCGCAAAAAATCTCTCCTAGTCTTTTTACATTGAAATCAACTCCATCAATCTCTAATACCGAAGTTGAGGACGATCATGATCCTGATCTGGACATTATGGTATGTATTTGCTTTGCAGTGCAGATACGTTTTTCCATAATTAACTGCATTAGTTAATTCTTTTGTTTAAATACTGATCGCTTTCATTAAATACTTCAGCTATTGTTTTTGCACTTATTAATATTTTTCTTTTTTGTGTTTACTGCAGATTGAGAATGAAACAACCTACTCCGATTACGAAAACTAAAAACAAGTAGTAATATTCACCGTGGCAGAAATATTGGCAGAGAAGCAACCAGTCAACCTAGACCCCTTCATTGACAACAACTCCTTGATATCGCTGCAGCAAACATGATTATATTATATATTTTATTTCATGTATAGATATATTATAATTTATTACAAACTTGAGTGTACAAATAAAATGCTTCAAATACAAATACAATTTTACAAACGATGAATGGAGTAAATATAAACAGTTTAGTCTATATGGCGGTTGTCTAGAGCAATAAAATTAAACTGATACTCTTGATAAGTGAATACTAGCGAGTAATGGTGCTCTCTGACTAGTTATTTTGGTAATAGCAGCTCTACAGTGGTGTGCATAAACTTGGAATCACCAGTTAAATCTTCAAATATGTATGTTTATATGCTGTTGTCTAAGAAATTCTTTAGAGTTAAGTGCCTCAACCCCATCAATATATATATCATTTGAAAGGGAAAATTCTGAAGAAAACGATGATGCCAAATATTCGAAAATATTCTCAGATTTTTATCGCTGGGGTGGATCTACCGAAAGGCAGACTTATTGCAGGCTATGAATGTTGTTAGTGAAAATTGATAAAATAGGATACAAACAAACTCTTTTATACAAATTGGTGGCCCTGAAAAGGGCCGTTGGGTTATTGTTGGTCTTCAGAAGGACTGGTATGGTGTCTTGAGCTGAGCATTAGTATTTTATTTTTTTTACGCTTTCGCTGTTTCTCAGAAACTAAGGGCTTGCGCCTTGCCTTGCAGCCTTTCAAACCATTTGCAAGCAGTCTTCTTCGCACTGTACTGGGGTGAATCTCAATATCTCTGTTGTCTTTGATCTCCTTACAAAGTTGAGTACTGTTCAGATGTCTGTCAGCGAGGGATCTTCGTACCAGGTACCGATCTTCACGGATAGTCGTCTTCTTGGGTCGTCCAGCAGTGTAGGTGGGTTTAAGACTGCCATTGGAGGTCCAAGTCTTGATTGCTGTGTAGACTGACTTCTGAGAACAACCAACTTCCGCAGCTATCTGTCTTTGGGTCTTTTGCTGTTTGTGAAGGTGCAGAATGATGGCTCTTCTCTCTGTGGATAACACTTTAGGCATGGTAAAGTTCAAAGTCAAACTGAATTCAAAGTTAAACTGAGAATGAATAAGACTTCAAGTGTCCTGCTTTAAATATGCAACAGTCAGCAAATTGCAAAACTGAAATGCCATCGTGATGGGATTTAGGATATTTCACTTTCTTTGAAATTTGACAAGCAGTAAACTTTCTCAGCTGGGAAGGTTTGTGCTAACCTGTTATAACCAGATTACGTACAAGACCAGATAAAATTGCTAATCTGTTTAATAGGATTAATATAAATCACTCAGAAATGATTGTGTTAAATCAATTAATGCATTGTTTGAAAGCACATCTTCTGCTGATCAAATTGATATATAATATCTGGCATGGCATCATAATTGGCGGGAAAATAGAAAGCAAATGGAAGATCCATTCGATATAGAGTGAACAAAACAATGTGATTCCAAGTTTATGCACACCACTGTATATCGCTGTCACTGTCTTGGGTAGATGTTAAAGGCGATTCTCTCGCTACTACATGGCTGGTAAGGAAGTTATCATCAGAACTCTCCTCGTGGCTTACTATTGCAAAGTTCTGCGGGTTGGCCAAAAATTTGTGCTCGTAAAGGCGTTTTTGTTCCTTTTTTAAACAGATATATTCTCCTCGTAAGTAGCTGCGGTCCACTTCTACCTCAATTTCAAGACCTCCCTGAATAATCGGTGATCTTTTAAGAATGACATATACCACCCTTGCAGTCATTGTGCTTGCGTGTATGATGAAAAATCTCTCTCTCACACTAAAACAAATAATGAAGCGGTAAGGATGGAAAAAATAAATATTGCGTTATACTGAAGAACCAAAGTAAAATTCAACTAATTTAGTAAATGGTTTTGAAAAACTCATTACTTACCAAAAAATGTTGGTTCATCAAAGGCCTCCAAATCTATGAATATTCGTAAAAACCTCTGAACGCAGCAAAAAATTTATAGCTAAATTTAGCACGATCGACTCGTAGTTGTAAGCTAAATAGAAAACGGAACACGCAATGCGCGCATGCGTATGATTAACTCTATTGGTAGACGTAATAGAGTTAACTCTTCATAGAGAGTGACAGTTTTCAGCCGCGAATAAATTAATCCGCGAATATGCATGAAATGGCAATTTTCGCGAAATATAGCTCCGCGAATAAATTCATCCTGTAGGGTATACCCTAATACTCGTGTCATATATCCACATATGTACATGTATAAGCACATGCCTTGAATATACCCTAATACTCGTGTCACACATCCACATATGTACATGTATATGCAGATGCCTTGAATAAACCATAATATTCATATCATATATCCACATATGTACATGTATATGTACATGCCTTGAATATACCTTAATACTCGTATCCTATATCCACATATGTACATGTTATGCTCCACATATGCAGTACATGTATATGCACATGCCTTGAATATACCCTAATACGCGTGTCATATATCCACATATGTACATGTATATGCACATGCCTTGAATATACCCTAATACTCATGTCATATATCCACATATGCAGTACATGTATATGCAGTTGCCTTGAATATACCCTAATACTCTTGTCATATATTCCAATGTAGCCAACTGACATGCGATGCATTTGATGAAATTTTGGTAAGTTTTACTTAGAAATATCAAGTGTTTGAAGTGTTTCAAGTGTGAAAAGAGAGGAACTACAGTAGACACTGACTCAACAAGACTCCGCCATTTGGATAAAATGAGAAGTAGTTATTTTAGGAGTACCAAAAGTAACAATGAGCGCAAGTATATTAACCTTGAAATGGCTTGATAGTAATACCATATAGTAAACCATATAACAACACTTGATAGTAATACCATATAGTAAACCATATAACAACACTTGATAGTAATACCATATAGTAAACCATATAACAACACTTGATAGTAATACCATATAGTGAACCATATAACAACACTTGATAGTAATACCATATAGTAAACCATATAACAACACTTGATAGTAATACCATATAGTAAACCATATAACAACACTTGATAGTAATACCATATAGTAAACCATATAACAACACTTGATAGTAATACCATATAGTAAACCATATAACAACACCGGATAGTAATACCATATAGTAAACCATATAACAACACTTGATAGTAATACCATATAGTAAACCATATAACAACACTTGATAGTAATACCATATAGTAAACCATATAACAACACCGGATAGTAATACCATATAGTAAACCATATAACAACACCGGATAGTAAATCATTTGTGTAAACCATATAACAATACGTAATAAACCATGTAGTAAACGATGCAGTAACCTCGTACAGTACTAACAGTCATCAAATGTGCCTGCTAAAGCTTAGAATGTACTATAATCTAGTATGAATAATGGTAATGCATTGTAGACAATTTAGTAATCTCTATAAACTAATGGCTACTTCCCTGTTCAAATGCCTTCATATCAACTTCATTAATAAATAGCTTCAGAGCAGCAAGGGAGCTGTTAACCGATTCTATTCGTAAAGCGGAGTAAAAGTACCGGATACCTTTAGACTTTGAACTCGATTCTCGAGGTCAACTTTAAGCAGTGTCTCCTCCTCTAGCTGACGCCGAGCAGAAGCCAGCTGTCTCTGCAGATCCACACTGTCAGACTTGACTTGCTACAATGTAGAGTGCAGAGGATCTTACAACCTGTGTATACTCCCATATACCCTTGTATACCTCTCAGAGTACTATATATATATTTCAGCGTCATATCTTACCGCAATTCCCCTACTCCTCATTCTCATGGCTGTCCAACTTTTGCTATGAACGTATGAAGTGTAGCGATTATTAAAGGCCATATAAAAATGAACAAATAAATGGCTGAAGACAATGAAACAATGGCAGCTTATGAAAAAGTGAAAGAAAGAGAGCTAGGGAAGGGAGAGGCTAGTATTGTTAGAGCATGGAAACCATTTCACAGGTCACTATTATCAAACTAACTCATTGAATGAAAGCGATAATGATAGAATCACAGTTGTCGGCATCATATAACGGCATCATATAACGCTATGATGTTATTAACATTTATGATATAATTAAAAGACTTAGAATTGCTAACTGCTTTCAGTGCAGAATTCTATTAATCTGGACTCGGATTTCATTCTGAACGATAAGCAACATCATAAGCAATACTCAGCTCAACTAATAATAATAACAACTAATAACAGCATAAGAACATGAGTAAACAAGAGCTATTGTGGTAACAGGTGCCCCCAATGGTTTGCCTAGCAGCGGTACGATAGCACATCCGTTTATGATTGCCTTATTACACTAATTTCCCGACATACTATGTGAAATTCGAACAAATATTCGACTTAACACCCAGTTTTATAAATAAATGTAGAGGGTGAAACTACAAAACTAATAAAATTCAAATAAACTAAGTGAGAATAACTTCACATTGTCAAAGTTTGAGTAAGTTATACTGAACATCTCCATAATAAACCTCTACCTTTCCCTCTCCATCTCCTGCATTACCAAACCTCCACTTCTGTTCTACCTTCATGAGTCTCCAAGTTACATAAAAAGAGAACCTGTTTTGGTTGGCTACTTCTTTACTAATTTATTATTTACATTATATATTTATTTTATTGCTGTGTGTAATTATCTGTATTATTTATTAAGGCATTGTCTCTATTATGTATTTATATTATTGCTATGTGTAATTATCTGTATTATTTATTAAGGCATTGTCTCTATTATGTACTTATTTTATTGCTGTAATTATCTGTAGTATTTATTAACGCATTGTCTCTATTATGTATTTATTTTATTGCTGTGTGTAATTATCTGTAGTATTTATTAAGGCATTGTCTCTATTATGTATTCAACTTATTGCTATGTGTAATTATTTGTAGTATTTATTAAGGCATTGTCTCTATTATGTATTTATTTTATTGCTGTGTGTACTCATCTGTAGTATTTATTAAGGCATTGTCTCTATTATGCATTTATTTTATTGCTGTGTGTAATTATCTGTAGTATTTATTAAGGCATTGTCTCTATTATATATTTATTTTATTGCTATGTGTAATTATCTGTAGTATTTATTAACGCATTGTCTCTATTATGTATTTAATTTATTGCTGTGGGTAATTATCTGTAGTATTTATTAAGGCATTGCCTCTTAAATTTATCTTCCCAAAATTCTAGTGAGCTCGTTGAGAAATACAGTGTCACCCTTTATTTGAACGCCGCCTCTTGTTAAACACCACTTTAGGAGAAGGGTTGACAAATCGAGTGTCATAGCATTGAAATAGAGGTTTTACGGTACATACTAGTGCTGGGCACGGGTAGTAATACTCGTTGAACTCGCGGGTTTATCTTCTCTCGAGTATCGGGTAATAGAGATTTCGGGTATTCCGGTCTTTTGGGTTCGGGTTTTGACTTTCGATTTCGAGTTTTGGTACACGGATCCGTCGGGTACTGTGAACAAAAACTCGGTCTACTGCGCCCTTAGCCTGGGGGCCACAGGGCATTTCTGTGTTATTTTTGCTAAGGAGGCACGACAATGGGTGATAACGAGTCGTTAATTTAATAGATAGAATAAAGCATCTCATACCTTATTTACCCTACCTACCAGAGATCTTTTAGTCAAGCAGTGATTACTTGTCTTTAAAAGGTGAGTAGAAATACATAAATGAAATTTTATTTGCGCAATTAGCCATATCGGCTTCGTAAACAAATCTATGCCTTTTTTAATACGGCGGCGCGTGTTTGCTTTCACCGATAATACATAGGTCCTTAGTCTGTTTCCGCTATCGCCTTGTCAAAAACTGCCATCAGTGAAAATTTAATAACTCTGTTTAAATTGATTACCACAGCTAGCTATTATGAATTACATAATTCATTATAACCAAGTTTTACTAAGCCAACAAGCCTTACTAACGGAAAAGGCCGATAATGTATGTAAAGTTTTTTATGAGATTTGGAGCACCATCTACAAAAAGTCAGAGAGGTACATAGAACATACGTAAGTATTAAACTACCATAGACCCTATCGTCTGCCACCTGTTGACACGAAAATACCCTGGGGCCCCAGACAATCTTGACTGTTTAACAATCCGCCTGTTAACGCTGCGAGTACGAATGTCAGTCAATAAAAACTGTGAAAAATGATAAATTGAAAAGAAATATAATTGCTTTGTAAATTTGAAGATATGTCTGTTTAGAAAATTTAAACATAAAATCCATATCAACAAACCCGATACCCGAAAAACCCGTAGGCAAAGAAATACCCGAGCCTAGCACTACAAGCTACCCGATACTCGAAAAACCCGAACAGAAGGGGGCGGAGTCTAAACCCGTTGGCCAAGAAGTACTCGTGCCCAGCACTAGTACGTACCATTCTTCCCAGTCTGTAATACTGCAATACTTCTGTAAAACTTAGACTTTTATGATTTGCCACGAAAAAAAATTCCCCAACCCATATAACTGTAGGCTGCTTCTTATCAAACTAAATTTCCATAAGCACTTGCTGCTCAAGAACTTGAATATATCTGGAGCCCGTTTGTTGAGAGAATATTGCTATATTCATTGCTATATTTGCTACATTGCTATATTGCAAAAATCAACATTCATTTTTAGTATTTCACTTCAAATTCAACTTGAATAGCAAAATATGATTCATTGTTTGAATTACCTGGTAATGTTCCTTATAATTATTTGCATCTCTAACAGCAAGAGCCAGCTTGCTTTCCATGTCTGCAAGCTTGCTTTCTGTATCAGCCAGCTTCTTAAGAAGGGAAGATAACTCTCTATCCTTCTGGGTATACCTCAAACAGAGTAAAATTGGTTAAACATTTAAAATTACATCGAACTCATTTGAAGCAACATAATTTATGATAATAAAAATATCTCTAACCATTTTCCTAGAGCTGCAAACCCATGAAAACAAATTATAATATTTACAAAGTGTAAATTCCATTCTTTGAAAGTGTAAGCACAACTGCTGCTTAAATTTGCCTTGATAGACACAATACATTATGTAGATATTACAAGATAAATTTATATGCAAATGCAAAGTTTACTAGCTTTCCCCAAGACTAAATTAAGCATAGCTTTTGGTTAGACCTTTGCAGGTTCTTCAAGTACAACATTATATGTAAAGATACCATGTGTCGCTACTAATAATTACTATGTAAAGATACCATGTGTCTCTACTAATAATTACTATGTAAAGATACCATGTGTCTCTACTAATAATGACTATGTAAAGATACCATTTGTCTCTACTAATAATTACTATGTAAAGATACCATTTGTCTCTACTAATAATTACTATGTAAAGATACCATTTGTCTCTACTAATAATGACTATGTAAAGATACCATTTGTCTCTACTAATAATTACTATGTAAAGATACCATTTGTCTCTACTAATAATTACTTTGTAAAGATACCATGTGTCTCTACTAATAATTACTATGTAAAGATACCATGTGTCTCTACTAATAATTACTATGTAAAGATACCATGTGTCTCTACTAATAATTACTATGTAAAGATACCATGTGTCTCTACTAATAATGACTATGTAAAGATACCATTTGTCTCTACTAATAATTACTATGTAAAGATACCATGTGTCTCTACTAATAATGACTATGTAAAGATACCATGTGTCTCTACTAATAATTACTATGTAAAGATACCATGTGTCTCTACTAATAATTACTTTGTAAAGATACCATTCGTCTCTACTAATAATTACTATGTAAAGATACCATTTGTCTCTACTAATAATTACTTTGTAAAGATACCATGTGTCTCTACTAATAATTACTATGTAAAGATACCATGTGTCTCTACTAATAATTACTTTGTAAAGATACCATGTGTCTCTACTAATAATGACTATGTAAAGATACCATGTGTCTCTACTAATAATTACTTTGTAAAGATACCATGTGTCTCTACTAATAATTACTTTGTAAAGATACCATGTGTCTCTACCAATAATTACTTTGTACCACTAGCATCCAGGCTGATCAAGCCACTAATAAAAAGATTAATGGAAGCCTCAGCAACAAGAAAAACCTAAAATGAAACAACCTTGTAGACATAAACATGGTGCATATGACACGGTGGACATGCGGTGGATATGAAATGCACCACATGTAGACCCAATCTCAATATACAGTAATACTTCAACTTACGATTGCTCCAACGTACGAGAAACTTGAGATACGAGCCAGCTTTTAAGCAAGTTTTAGCACTAACATACGAGCCATGTTTGAGATACGAGCACGTGAGTCAGTTGCCAAGTATGCCGGAGGTGTTTTATGAGAACAGCATCACTCTGTATTTTTCAACTGCTCAGGTTATACTTTTGTACCGTGTTTTTATGCGTGATTTTCAGTGCAGAATTATGTGAATTAAAAGTACTGTGCGTAGACCGAAAGTTTGCCAGTGAAATGAACGATAATGCAAAGAAAAATCAAATGATAACAATTGACATTAAACAAAAAATTATTGAAAAATATGCGAAATGTGTATGCGTGATTGAGCTAGCTCAGCAATATGACAGAAATACATCCACAATTATTAAACAGAAGGATTATATTCTGGGCATTTAGTTTGCAAAAAGGACTAACCATTGTTTCTAAACGGCGCAGCGATCTTCACGACCGCTGATGGAGAGACTGCTCCGGCATTGGATAAAAGATAAACAATTGGTCGGTGACAGCGTAACTGAAACGATGCTATGTAAAAAGGCCGGTGCTATCCATCAAAACTATAAAAATAGACATTCGGACAAATTGGCTAGTGATCGTGCATTAACCCTTTGTGACGACACCTGTGTTCGTCCTAATCGAAACATATTGAAAGGGCGACAAAGGCAAACGTCCTTAGATAGGTTTATCTTAAAATGGCCGGCTGGTCGTGAAAGCGAATCAAAGGAAAAATTAGCTAACCAGCGAGAAACTTCAAACTATGAACGCCGAAGAAATTCTAATGACGTTATGTTAAAAATGAAAGTTTACTTTTAGGTTTGCTTCTAAGTTTGTCTTTTAAGACTGATAAAATTCAAACTTATCAAAATCAACTGTTGTAATGAAGGATAACTTATATCTCCCTCCCTGGCAAATGCTAGCGTTAGCTGCTATTGTATGTATTTAATTTTACATTTTAATTAATCACATTTCCTTGCATTCTTTTTTATTTGATGCTTTTTGAAAGCATGTGGTAAGTTAGGACAAGAACCAACATGTTCTTTCTGTTACAGTATCTTTTTTTGAGTGTTTTATTTGCATATTTTTAGAGTATGGAAACCAATCAATATATATTTAATTGTTCTATATGTATATAAATTGCACCAACATGTGAGTAAATTGACATACGAGCTCAGTCTCGAAACGCACTAAGCTCGTAAGTCGAAGTATGACTGTACTACATTGTATGGAGATGGCTAAGTAGAAATTATAGGAGATAAAGGTAGGGTCTTAGAAAAAGATAACTCACTTTCTTGTCCATTCTTCTGCCTCAGATTTGTAGGAACCGAGACTGACATGCAGTTGTGCATTCTCTTTAGAGAGCTCATCAACTAATTTGCGTGCAGCAGCCAGCTCATTCTCGTAAAGTTCCTTAACATTAGATACCTCTCGCTGATTGGTTTCCTCGAATGATTGAATTTGAAAATGAAGTTTTTGATTCTCACTTTCTAATGACCGGATATGATCAATATACGCTGCCAGACGATCATTCAGACTGGTCAGCAGGTCCTTTTCTTGTAGCCTACTGATTCTTGCTGGTGAAGGGCTGCGATTTGCTGATTCTGATTGGGAAGCCATGACCAGTAGTAATGGTTAATCACCTACATTGTAAAATAAAAAAAAGTTGGCGCAATTATGACATCTAAAAAATTGAAAATCAAAACACATCTCATTTGTATCTAATATTTAAATAGCAATATGCATATTTTCCCTATAAACTTTGCAATACAGTTGAACCTCGATGAAAGCATGATTAATTTGTTTCTTCATTTGTTTCGTATGTAGAGACTGTTGTATGCTAAGGATAATATTCTAGTAAGAAAACATTTTGTTTACCGTATATCCCCGCATATAAGCCGATTCTAGAACACAAAATCTTTTTAAAAAACTTAGGGGTGCGGTTTATAGGCCTCAATGGGGTTTATCGAAAGCAGCGTTATGCTGCAGAGGAAGATAGGAGAATGGAGGTAAATTTTACTTTAAGTCTCCTATATACAGTAAAACCTCTAATTGAACACCATGGCGGTCTATTTTTCACCTTTTCCTCTATAGCGGCAGTCAATTGGAGGCGGCGTTCAAATAGAGGCTGGCGGTCTATTTTTCAACTGGCTCGTCAAAATTTTCGGAAAACAAATTTAGCCCTACTACGGGCGAAGCCAATGTCGCCTATATTCTGCCCTTTTTTCCGGTGGACCGATATTAAACCTTAACTGTCACGAACAACTTTTATCGTATTTACTAGGTAAATCAGACACGTTGATTCTGATTTTGTACTCAAAATAAAGATTAGTCCACTAGCCTTCAAAGTCATTTAGGCTTTTTTAAAGTGTTTCAATATCCGTTTCGAAAACAACACAATCGGCATTACAAGCTCCGCCCATAAATATGTGACGAAACCTAGCTTTTTCAGAAACGCAAGTTAGGAATGTTTAGTCCGATTTAGAATAATAGAGATGGGTGTCTTAAAACCCATTATTATCTAAATCCAGCCTGTAAAATAATTTCAGTTTTTTATGAAAGGGATATAAACTATTTAAAATTGCTCGCAGCTTGTTACATGACGTTTAAATGGGATGGACGCCGAGAAAAATGAGCTCAAAAAGCACGGCTTTATCACAAGCTAGCGTTGTTATGGCGCTTTTTAAATGTGCGATGCTAAATAGCTTATCTACCTTTCAGAAAAGACAGATTATTTTTAAGGCTGAATTTAGATATTAATGGATTTTAAAACACCCATCTTTATTATTCTAAATTGGTCTAAACAACCCTACGTAACTTCTGTTCCTAAAAAGCTAGGTTACGTCACGTATTTATGGGCGGAGCTTGTTATGCCGATCGTGTTGTTTTTGAGACCGATATTAAAACGCTATAAAAAATCCTTCATTACTCTGAAAGTTAGTGGCCTAATCTTTATTTTGATTACAAAATCGGAATCAGCGTGTCTGATTTACCTAGTAAATACAATAAAAGTTGTTCGTGGCAGTTATGGTTTAAACATTTTGAATGCAATCAATCTGCTAACTTACTTCCAACTTGTCAAACATCTCTTGTCAAACACATTTCTTATCTCGCCTTTGAAATTTACTTACTCGTTGTCTCGCTATTTTTAAATTATAAAAGAAAATCTTTGATGAGTTAGACAAGAAAAATTTTGGCCAATCAGACAGGTTGAAATATGTCTCGATGTCTTAGGCAAAAGTTATGACCAAAATAGTACACCCATATTGACATCTACCTGATCTGGAAATCATCATGGCAACTTTAAATTTTATCGTTCGCGATAATTTTTTTTCAACTCACGAAGTAAATATGCAGATTCAGAAGTGGTAAGACAGTGAAATACTGCATAAATTAAATCAAAACATTATTTTTAATGTTTGATAGTTTTTAATAACTTTTAATTTTGTTAATTTGAATCGTTATGCTCGAAGAAAAATATCCTTTTTAAACCATCAGCCATAGTCAGCCTAAAGTTATCATTCACTTACGATAGCATCATATTGATTCTTAGAGCTGTATATGAAGTCTGAAAAGTCAAGAACAGAATTATTGAACAGATTGTTCATATTTGAAACATATTTATGACAGTTTATTTGAGTTATATTGGCATGTAGATCAGCTATGTTTTTGTTTGAAGGATGATACTCGCGAAAAAGTCGAAATTAGAGTTTCATAATTTTCATGTTCATGACTAACTGTATATGTATAAATAATATTTATACTTGCGTATTGTATGTAATAAATGAGTAATTTTAGTGAAACTGTATATTTTGCAATTTTTATGATGCAAGTCTAACTTGGTTTCAGTAAATGACAATTTTTCAAAACTGTAAATTTTCTGAAACTACCTTCTTTGAGACACAGATCTACATGAAAGGGATATAAGTTGTTTATATATCATTTAAAAGAGGAGACTTGGCTGGTTCTTGTGCAACTTGAATGAGTAAATTATGTCAAGTCTGTCTCTTGTAGTAGTAATTTGAATTATGGCAACTTTCTGAAAAATGAGGGTTATTTGGGGCTAATCTCCTAGAAATTAGTTAATGAAGGAGTTAATAATAATAAGGAATGAGTTAATAAATGTGCTTCAAGGAACCGAGAAATATCTCTACCAGTTAATATCTATTGCTTGCAATTGACCTGTGATGATATTATAGCTTGTGTCCTTTTTTGCAATTTGTTGGTATTTTCAAATTTTATTCTAAATTTGAAAATATGTTTTAATTTTATATCTATATTTAATATTGCTGGATAAAAACTCATTGCACTCACTGATGTTTGCTACAGTTTGCAGCCAAAACTAGCTTTTTTATGTGAAATGAAAGTAGAGTTATGAGCATCGATCCAGTGTAAGCCGCATTAAGATAGCCGCAATGATACTATTAAATAACATGCTATAAACCGGCATATTTATAATGTATACAACAATAATCTATTAAATGATAAAAAGATATACTCATGAACGTGTGACATAAATGAACCATACTTATATTACATGCAGAAACAAAAATTAACGTTTTTAAAACAAAAAATATTTCCATCGTTTGCTCGGACAGCTGAGTTTTGATTGTTGCTTTCGATGGAACGAACATCTTCTAGTTGTCCAATACCTTCCACAATATCTTCTGGCTTTAACTTTTCTTCTGAACTGCTGAACTAGTCGATATTAGCTTCCAAACAATTTTTTGGCAAAGCAAAACTTTCACGCGCTGCATTTATCACTAATGCAACGCGTAAAGGTTTTGCTCACAATAAATGTAACGTTTGGTCCTAATTTGCGAGCAGTTTTTATATGCATGTCCTTCAAAGTATTAGGACAGTGTTAAACATAAAACTACTATTAGCCTGAGACAGTAATTATTTCTATTGGCATTGCTTTCAAAGCTCCATCTACCATCGTAAATTTAAACCGTTTTTGATACTTTTACACCGTTACTTCAAGGTATCATGACCGCGTTAAACAAGAAACTACTATTAGTGTGAGACAGTAATTATTTCTATAGCGTTGCTTTGAAAGTTCATTCACCATCGAAAATTTAAGCCGTCTTCATGTACATTATGTAGGCTACTTTGAAGTAGAAAGACTGCGTTAGACAGAGTGCTACCACTAGCCTGAGACCGTTTTTGATTATTGCTACGATGTTGCTTTCAAAGTTTTAACGAAAAAAAACGAAAAGTTTAGATATTGGACAATAAGAGAATTAATTTTTATTGATATACACGATTCATTATTAATACGATTTTGTGGAAACTTTTCTACTGATCAGTTGATATTATGGGCTCGTAAAAATCAAATAATGTCAAAGTGGCGGTCAAATGAAGGTGGCGTTCAAATGAAGGTCGTGGTTCAATTAGAGGTTTTACGGTATATACACTAGACTAAAGGTAATAATTTTAGTACTCATGTATACATTTACTAATTAATAAAATTATAACTTGTTGCTATCACCAATCATCGTTACATAACATTTTTATTGTTTCCATCTAGCTAAAATATTTGCTTCAAATTTGCTTTGGCAGTTTTAGCTAGTAAATTAGATTTATGATTAAAATTTACGATCACTTCTCACTTGTGGAAAGTAAGGAAAATCGATTGATCAATGCTTATCTCTAACTCAAAGAAACAAAACTTTGAATTGTTGGCTAGGCGTACTGATACTTTTGTTAAACATTTGTTCATTTTGTAATTTTACACTCAATCTAACTCCCAAATTGGGGGTCCTACCACACAAAGCTGTCGTCAGAATAGTCACTTTTAAAATCACTGTCGTCACTTTTAAAATCACTGTCGTCACTTTTAAAATCACTGTCAACCTTTTTCAAATTGGTAACCAAAACAACCTCTTTCTTCACATTCGTTATTTTAATACAAATATCTATACTGGTGGCACTGGGTTGCGTTAAAAATCTGAAACTTGCTAGGTTTGAACTTCTGCTAACCAAAAGCATGGCTCAACCAGCGACCTTCACAAACATATTAGTGATGTTTGGGAGCGTTGCTGATTGCTCCGCGAAGAGTGACAGCCGTCTTAGGTTTTTAGAGCTATATTTCTTGTACGGAAAATAGACCGAGATTGCCTTTAATAATCACTGTCAGTCACAGACTTGGAAACGGATTTGCTGTCAATGTCGTGGCATTTCATTGCTTTAATTATTTGGCAGTCTATAAATGCTGGGCCAGATGCTTCAAACCAAAACTAGTGAAGTTTCGGTTGACCGTGGTGATTTATGAACAAATAATAAGTTGGCCTAAGTTAGTAACGGTACGGCAACACGTAACAAAATTTCCGTTGGTTCTAACCGAAATCACGAAATGATTGAAACACACAGAATTATTCTGCGCTGCTAGAATCGTGCTAACGAGCACGATCTCAGCAGCTTTTGCAATTAGTATAGTCAAAGAGACGTATAATGACACACAATAGTAAAAGTATAAGTGCAAATCAACATAGTACACACGATGCAATTACTTAAATTGCGTTATTGAATGTATTTATTGTTTGGACACTATAGCTACAATTTGTTTATTTTTTAATTATATTTCCTTTTTAGCAGCAAAAGTTTTGCGGTAGAGAATGTCGACATATCTAGCGCAAACAAGTCAGTTGCATCGTATTTACTATGATAACTTACTGTAATAATTTTCTTGTGTGTCGCATTATGTTTTCGGACTACGTATATCTTAAAATTTGCTAGTCGTGTTTGCTAACTAATAATAGCGCGACTTAGACAGTTACATCGTGTGTTCTATGTTGAAATGCTTCCGTATTTTTATTGTGTGTCACGGTACATGTCTTGGACTATACTAATTGCTAAAGCTGCTAGAATCGTGCTCGCTAATAATTTGTTTAATCTGTTAGAAGCGTTTCGTCGACGAACTCGGTGTACATGTGGGCATGCATAGTGGGCATGCACAGCTCAAATAATTCTGTGAATTTTGACCGATTAATTCTGCGTTTTTCGTGATTTCGGCCAGAACTCCGAACCAACGAAAAATTCGTTACGTGCAGCCGTACCTTTAGTAATCCTATTTACGCAATCCTCGTCACCTACATTGGTAAATGGTCGTCTCGTCTGTCACTTTTTAAATATCCCTGTCGTCGGGTCGTCAGAATCGTCACAAAACATGGGAGGACCCCCCAAATTGACAGCTTTCAGTAGATACGCGCTAGAACAACATATCTATGATTGACATACATTTATTACATTTGTTTTATTGATTACAGGATGTTTATGTGGAGCCACCAGCGGAGCAGTTGTGTCAGTGTGGAAACTGCCATACAGTAATTTGTCCTACTATATAGGCTGAAACTATGTGAGTAGCCACGACTTAGTTTGAATGTTGTTAATAAAAATTTTGTTGTAAGATAAAAACTTTTTGGCTTGTAAAAATTATATAATAAAATAATATTGATAAGATAATGCAAAACATGATTTGCAGAACATTGAATACATCATAGCCCCGTTGTCACCTGTGCTGAAATCTTGTCTGATAGATGATTTATGAAGTGTAAATCAGAGCTGTATTGACAGGTACTTACTTTTGCATAACTTGACTCAATTCTAAAGGACCAAATATTAAGAGCTCAAAAACTTTTATGATCCACGTTACAAAGTGAACACAGGCGAGTCCACTAACCGCCAACCAAGTGCAAGAATGGCTTTATTTACCCTTTGCCGGAATCGGTGGGTTAATTGATTTCAAAGAAATTGACATTGTTTTGGATTCACTATTTCGGTCAACTCATAAAACCATTTGTTTTGTATTTGAATCTGCTGTACTAATCAAATGTGACCAGTAAACTCTTTTCTACAAATTGATTTTAATAATGACTAGATAACGTTGACTATACATTAATTCTTTGGGGATGCAGTTGGTTTCGCCATATATTCTAACATATTCTTTTTAAAGATGCGGCTCGCTTATTTTGTTTAGTAACTAGTTTCCGGTGTGAGTAGCAGCTGAAAACTTCCTGATACGAAGGCCTCGATGAAATAAGTTAACTTGACAACCTAATTACCGTGTTTGTTATAAACTGGCAGAATCGTAGTCGGTACTCAGATGTTTACACAGCATTTAAAGAAACTAAAGTGACAATTTTTCAATTTCCCTTATTTGAGGCGTATGAGACATTTATAATAATGTATCTGTAGCTAGATTGAACATTTTATTCTAGCAATCATGAACAAATACAAAATAAAATATATGCCAATAGAGCGGCGTAGGACAAGACTTTCATCTCAATAGCCGATGTGAATACGAGAGATAGACAGGCTATTTCACTATATTCATCATTTTGAGCAAGTCTGGGCACGTCTTTTTCTTCTGAGCGTTTTTACAGCGATCAATTTTTGTCGATTTTAATATTCAAATATCTTGACAATGAGATCGCCTAAAACAACAAACAACATCTCAACCAATAAAAAAATCGACACTTTTTGTTAAAATCAGCTAAAATTTGAAGCAATTACATCTTTAGCTTAATTTATAAACTTGATATTATTTACAAATTTTATTGTTAATTTTTATCATTTTTGTACATCTACCTTTGAAACTAATGTTTGAGAAATTTTTGATTTCGGCAAAAATAGTGGGCTGTACTGAAATATGATATTTAGCATTACCGCTTGCCATACTTTTAAGTTTGATGTTGTATGTGCCAGAGATGGGCACTCAAGTTAACACTTTTGCTCATGTAAGCCTTAAGACTTGTCTCATAAATGAATTGAATCGATTCTCTTGGATCTTTGACTTACTGTAGAATTTAATTGACTCGGCACACTTTACCAGTAACAATTGAATTGGCTCTTTGCTATCAACACAGACGAATCGACTCAATTCTTTATTTTTCATAAGCCAAACGACTCGAGTCAAAATGCACCAATGCTACCTTTATTATTACTACCTCTATGATTATTACTGCTTTTACAAAAATTCTATCACGTATAGTGATATCCTAACTCCTAATTAACCCTATTAGTTAGTTGATGTACACCAAAGCGAAGATATTATCAGTGTAGTCCTATGCTGCTAGCCGCATGTTTCCACAAGACCTCGATACCACTGCGTATGTTTAATGGTCGATAATATGGACTAAGCACTAACATATAACTTTAGAATTGGCCTAGACACTGACAATTTTGCAGTACATGTGTAATTTTGTTATGTATATACACACTAGTCATCCAGAAAGGTACGTTTATGTTATGCTTCTATTGTCATGCTTATATTTATTGCCAATACTTATATTATCATTTTACTACACAAACCAGTTAGTTTTTATTTACCCAGAAATCACCGTATAGAATCATGGCTTCCAATTTATTTATTTCTTGTTTAGGAATGTTGAAAAGAACAATTGTAAACAGTGACCAAAACATATTTCTGCTAGTGAAATTTTTCAACACTGGACGTAAGATTTTTCTGATCACTACATTTTTATATTAGAGAATGTGTGTCTGCATTGTGGTCAAACTGCAAAAACGATAGTGTTTTCATTTGCACCCAGTTCACTAAACTACAAAAATATTAAACATTCCTTTTGTTTGTCAAATACATTGATTCTTGCGCAGAATTTTTTGCTGATTTTAAAAAACTTTAAAATAAATTTCTGTGACAAAACTAGCTTTTACAACCAAAATACCAAGTGTATGTCAGCAAAGAATTGTTGGCATGACTTGATTCCATTCGAAAATGTTCAAGAAATCTGTAGTGAAAAGGTTGATATTTGCTATACAAACAGTCGATGTAGCCAATGTGTGTAGCCAAGTTAGTGATTGTGGTTCATTGTTATTTTGATATATTGCCATAGGTCAAGTTAAGTAAGAATTGATAGAGAATTGATTTTGTCTATAAGGGAGAATTGAATTGATTTATTGAAATTGTGATAACTAAGGATTTGAGAATTGAATAGTGCTGTTTTACAATGAATTGCGAATTGAATCTACTTTTACACGACTGATGATGCAAAAGAAGTGGGAATTTAATCGATAATTTTTTGATGAAAATTGAATCATTTTTCCAAGCCTTATAAACATCTACAGTATGTGCTACCAGTAAACACTAACAATTAAAACTGGCTCAGGAACAACTGGGTTTACCATTGAGCGTAAATAAAATCTTAGACAGCAGATATGTTGAGATATGAGATATTTTCTTGCTGGCTGCTACAAATCAACGAAACATGGCGTAAGAGTTGTGTACACGGCTTTATCTATATCTGAACATCGGTGGTACCGTATAAAGCACCTATACAAAACAGAATTGGCCGCTGTTTAATTTGATCATCTGTTACCCAGATGCGCTAGGGCCGAATATTAGAGCGCGCTCAGTTGTATATGCACAGGCCCAAAGCCCCCTCCCCAGTTTGTCGATGTACTTGAATCTCCTCGACATTTGTTATATATCTTTATTCTTTACACGGCTGATTTAACAAAAAAGGTATCATAGTAGCACTCGCCAGTTGATTAATTAATAACGATAACTTTCACTAAGTCCAAGTGCTAGCACAACCCAACAATGGTAGTCAGACCTGATGTCTGAACATAATCAGAATACGATTACCGGGTAAGTAAGCCTAAAATGTATATTTTGTAACCTTAACTTGTATTTAAGTACAATTTAGAAGTTCTGTAATAAAATTCCACGTATTGAACTCCTTGTTGTAAAGAAAACAAGTTTACTTCAGGTTACAAATAGGAAATAGTTCAACTTTGTAACCGTAACCAAAACGCGGGTTCATCCTAGAACTAGCAAAGAAGTATATGTCAATTCACTGTTTTCAGTCTTAGTTATGGTTTGAGAACAATATCACAATCTTGAAAACAACTATGTTCACGTAATTTTGGATTAGAAAGCTATTATAGAAATATCAACGATTCGACCAAATGAAAATACCGAAGATTAATGGCGGTATGGCCAAGCAAATTTTCCTCCTGCATAGACAAAGACGTGCTTTGGATTAATACCACAAGTGTTTCTATTGGCGCACGAACGATCTCTAAGTACAACAACGTTGTACCGCTTTCTCAGCCTTGTGTAATGCGTATAACCTTACGCACGAGTGACAGTTGTTTAGTACTGAATAGAACATAGAAAAGTGTAGACAATCGCGTAAACATTATTTTGTATAAAGCTTCACTTCCGGTAACGGCGTGCGTTCAGAAAATTTACATACACTTGCATGAGCTGAATTTCTTTTAACACTTTTTGAAGCTTAGAACCAGTGCTAAAAAGAAAAATATTGACTGGAAAACTTTTATATCAATCCAAACTATCAAAGAAGTCTAAATTCTATTAGGCTGCAAGTGAAATTACTGAAATATATTAACTTGTATTGTTAAAGCAATGATATACAGCCCCCATCATGGGGGCTGTATATCATTGGTTAAAGCGAACAGCCCACCTGTACACGCTGAAGCTTCACATGATGGAATGAAGTTGATGAAAATTTATGTTGGTCCTGATCGAAAAAGTAGGTTTGCAGCTTCAATATAAGCAATACAATTTACGATACATCACTACTTTGTCCTTTTCAACAGAGTTTCACTTTTTTGTAGATTAATTACCAAGATTCACAGCAAATTGATTTTGAGCTAGACGTATATGATTAGTCATTGTTGTTCACAAATTGTACACAAATTGTACAGTAGTAAACTTGGAAATCACTTCAATCATGAGTTTTATAATACTACTGTTACGATGATTCAGATTGAGGTCCATGGTTGATTATGGATCTGAGTTTGCTGTTAATGTAGATGATCACACATTACGTTTCAAAATTCAATTTTCAAGGCAGTGAAAAAAGGAAGGGAAGTTTAACAATACAGCTTGCATGCACTCCCAGCCAAGAATTTTTTTTCCAAAGACTGGTTGTACATTAGTGAGTTTTAAATTATTATTAATTTTAACATAAACCTACTTAAAATGCTGTGTCAGTTTTCTTTCAAGTCATGAAATGCTGCTCTCCTCACCTCCAATCCCACCAAGCAAACAACAATCTACTACTACAGGCCTGCAAAGATTTACTTCATTGTACCCCTAGAAGTTCTACACTTAATTTACATCATGCTGACCTTTTTCAATTAGTTTTAGTGCCCAGCAGTTGTGCAGAGCCTCTTTGCACTAATCGAGGCTCAGGGTTTACTTTCCATCGGTTTCCAAAGACTGACTTACTACGAAACTAATGGCTGGTGAATATGAAACGCTTCTCCTCTCTCAACTCTGGTAAAGGAGACAAACTGTGGCAGCCCGTCAGCTCACCCCGTTTATGCTCAGTAAGTTGTAACATTTTATAAAGAGATTAAGTTTAGTGTAAAGTACTAAGTACAAAACACCACCTATTTAATGAGTCTTAACAATAACGCTGCTAGTAAAAATAGAAGTTGTCGCTTATTGTAAAGGAATCTTCTACAGGACTAACAATTCATAAGTTTGAAGACAATCTTAGTCTTTGTAAGCAACTCATGTCATCACCCATTGTGCCACTTAAACTGGTTTGTTTGCTTGTGGGTTGGTTAGGTTTATCATCCTTGTCTAGTGCTATATTTTCAGCGCATTCCGCAAACTTTTCTAGGTGGGCTTATTATTATGAAGATATATAAGTATTACTTCTATTAATGTTAATATGTATCTATCTGATTTTATTTTTATTCCAGGCGCACTTTACTGATAACTGCTATTCAGAAGTGAGAGGTGTAAAGATCTTAGAGAAAATATCTTGAAGAAAGATGCAGTTCCTACAGGGTTTAATTTTGAACCTGCAAAATCACAGCCAAAGAGAAGGGCACGCTTTGATTTAGCAAATTTATCTGGTAATCATGATAACATTATTCCTACTATGCTTAACTTGCTGTAACATGATGATGCTGTTGAATGACAAGACGAAAACAAGTTAGGGCCTTTTGCAGCATTGAAATATCTGAGTGGCAGTTTTACCCTCTTTACTAGTTGAATTTATAGGTATAAGTTTAAAGTTACCTGACTTTTATGTTGTCATTACAGAACAAGTGCCTGTAGCTGGCGATGAGAGTGGGAGTACATCTGCAGCCCTGCATATTGACCATAGTTACATATCTATGAGTAAGTATTTTCTAGTAGTTAATTATTTATTATATTCATTAAATTTTGATGGCATTGTATAGCCTATGCGCATGGTTCGGATTAACATTTCGTAGCCTAATGTTATGCTAAAAAGCGCTGTAACATCAATAAGATATTTGTGACCTATGTTATAAGTTGCTTTGCAGATGTCTCCTCCAGTACTAACAGTGACAGCCACCTACAAGAGTCAATTCCTTGCAGCAGTTCTCATGACACAACTACTAGCCATAGTTCTCATGACACAACTACTAGCCATAGTTCTCATGACACAACTACTAGCCATAGTTCTCATGACACAACTACTATCCATAGATCTCATGACACAACTCCTAGCCATAGTTCTCATGACACAACTACTATCCATAGATCTCATGACACAACTACTATCCATAGATCTCATGACACAACTACTAGCCTCAGTTCTCATGACACAACTACTAGCCTCAGTTCTCATGACACAGCTACTAGCCATAGTTCTCATGACAGCCTTAAAAGTGACTATGATTCCTTCAAGTTTGGTAATCATATAATTAAATAGCTTGAAATTTAAATGATGTTTTAAGGGATTTGAAATTTACGAACTCTAAAAATGCTAGAATTTATCATCATTGATATAGAGGAGAGATGAGAGGAATATTATATAACATTGCATTGACAATAAGGAGTTACACAGAACGTTTCATTTTAATTTGTATCTGATTCAAGCAATCTAATTTTACTAAATAATTTACACTCAATGCTTGTCGTGTAAGGTTAGTAGAATTTTAAATTTGAGTGACTTACAGGGGTATATCGTATGAGCAGAACTTTTGTTATAGTATTCGACTTGAAACTTTCGATTTATTTACTTATTTACTTACAATTTACTTACATTTACTTACAATTTATTTATACTTTTCTGTGACAGGCAGCTTCAGAGAGCATACAAAAGACAACAGCAGTGGAATGACCAGCTACAAAGTGAAATAATGAACATCTTTAATGCTGACTAGTTAGAGGCTCTAGAAAGGTAGTGTAAACTGTAAAGTATAGACATGGGTTGTTAAACTGTATTTATATTGCCTAGGCACTTTGCATTATTTTTTTCTACTTTAATTACATGGCCAAACAATATGGTGATTTTTGCTAGTTGTAAGGTTGCACCAGGCATTGCGACTGCTTTTCGTGATTCCCTATAGCGGTTCTAAAAAAATGATTGGGGTATAGTTAATTGCTGTTTGGATGAATGCAATGTAATATATTTTGTGTCAAAAAATACAATTAATGCTTGATAGCTTACTGGTTTGGTAATTAATCTTTATTACTTGGAAAATAAAAAACTTACTATCGATTGCAAAGTTGTAAAAATATTTTTCTGTTTGTACACTTTCTCATGTTTGAATGTGAATTTATTTTCAGGAAGTCAGCAAAGGGCATGCCCTGGTCAGATAAAACTATAGAGAAGGCAATGCACTTAAAGTTTAGGTCTGGATCAGATTACTGCACCAAGGTTTCCCGTTCCTAAGTGAAAGGACGCTCAGTAGAAGACTATCTACGGTACAATACAGTTTACTCCAGGCATACTGTCAGATGTTTTCAGTATGATGAAGATAAAGGTTAGCTTACTGTGTTTGTTTTATGTCGGACATTCTAGACATAATCTGGCAAAATATCGATTGCTATCATACTGTTTAGCAGGAGCTCAGAATGGCATTAATTTGATGAGTGAGTAGCTTGATGGTACATTACCAAGCAAATGTTTGACAGGATGCAATGAATGATGGCAACAGAACTTGTTGTCTCACGGCTAGATGAGATGAGCATTAAAACTGTTCTGGAATATGAGAGGGCATCCGGGTCAATTGTCGGTTATGTCTATTTGCCTGACCATCCCCATATTCCAGCTACTACGGTATTAGTTTTCATGCTCTCCGGTTTATTGAACGATGGAAGCAAACAGTTGCTTACTATTATACAGGTTATAATTCGCTGAAGCTGCTTTTTGTAGTAAAACCAGTTTTAGTTTGTATTATTCCAGCTTTATAATGTTTGCTTTTACAACTTTTTGTAAACATTAAAACATTAAAACATTTGTAAACTTTAAAACAGTAAACATTTTGTTCAAAATGTTTACTGTTTGTTTTCCTCTTCGCTTAAAACTTCATCTTTAGCAGTTTGTTTGTTCAGCACGAATCCTACTCAATTTAAATACTATTTTGTAGAGCTAACAAAGAAATCTTCACAGGTGTAAAAGTGAGGCTCGAACCCGAGTCCTTGCAGATAACAGTTGGTTGTTCCATCTAGACCACACACACGACATGGTTGTCAATAGATTTCTGATTACAACTTTGGAGGTTTTATGTAAGAAAAAAACAAATTTTTGCAAAAGACCCTTCATACTGTACAAAATAAATTCATCATATTAAAATCTAAATATAATGTTTCGTTCATTAATGAATGTAATACATTTTCTATCTTTTGCCAAATGAGGTAATAAAATCAATTTGCTATGTTACAGGTGCTAGTGTGAAGGAACAGGTTTTCCATGATATTATAATATCAATTATAAAGAGAGCACATGAAATTGACCTACATGTAATCTCAGTCACTTCAGAAATGGGTAGTGCTAATAGGGTGATGTGGGGGAATTTCGGAGTAATTACCATACAAACCGAAACAGTCGCTTCATGCACCCATCCTGTAGTGATCCGTAAGAAACTTTACTTCCTAACTGATGTTCCAAACATTATCAAGAACCGGAAGTCAGCTCTGCTTAGAAATGGCATTATTTTTGTTGGGCAAGTTGTTAGTTCCTAACCCCATCATTAAACTTGCCGAACTAGATAAGTGTTCTAAAGCTTGTTCTAAAGCTTTGAAGGGAATTTTTGTCACTTCTCACTTCGATAAGATGAAGGTCTCTAGCTCTTACCATGTCATTTCCAACAGCATGGCTTGTGGGTTAACCACAATGGTTGAGCAAGATATTATGCCTTCGGAGCTTATTGCTACAGCTAAAGCTACCTCTGCATTTGTGGCCATGTTTAATAAATGGTTTGATTTGATGGCAAGTAGACAAGCTGGAATGGCCTTATCAAAGTTCACCATCCCCAAGTATCTGTAGACCGTTTCCTTTCGGATGTCCAGAACAAAGTAAAGTTGACTATATGGGATGAAAGCCTGTCCAAACGGGCATACTGCTTTGCACCCAAGCAATTCTGGAGTTGAAAGATGAGGTCTTATCTACTGACAAGCAATATCTTATGACAGGTAGACTTACTCAGGACTGCCTTGAAAATCTCTTTAGCACACTGAGATTAAAAACTCCAACACTATAACTGTTAGAATTTCGTCGGCTGCTAAAGATGGTGGCCACTAGTCAATACTTAAAAACTTCTACTCATTTTTCTTATGGCGAAGACGACTCTAGTTATCTGGCTGACTATTTAACCTTAGTGCGTAGCCAGCAAGACGATAAGGATGAGCATCTTGACGAGTCTGAGTGTACTGAAAAGGTTATAAGTGGTGAGCCAGTCAATGAGCTCAACATGGTAGAGAAATCTTCCCTTTACTATCTGTCTGGCTAGGCTTTGAAGGCCATTGAATTGTGTACAGATTGTTGCATGATCACGACACTAAAGGAAACTGTTGCAGCTCTTAGAGAGGTGGCCTTACACACCGTTAGAAAAGAGTATTGCGAAGGAGCACTTAAGCACCTAACACGACAAGTATTCACGACGTTAGTGTCTGTAGAGTTAGTTTTCAAACAGTGGGCTCCAGCACTAGATAAAACCCAAGGCTCACTGATTGACTTTTTGTGAAACAAGTTGACACACAAGCTTCGAGACAGGAGCAGCCTGTAAAGCGCAACACGCTAGAACTTATCATTAAGAAATTCCTACGACTTAGGCTTCACATTTACTGAAAGAAAAGACCAAGTTAGCTGTAGGAAAATTTCACACACACGTGCATTCGAAATCCACGGCTATGTTGATCTGGTGAAAAGAGTTCTGTAATTTCATCATTTCAGTATTGTACATGTACATCTACATTTGCTTTGTTTATGTCTGTTTAAATATTGTAGACTCACTATATTTGCTTTAGTAATTAGAATGTTACATTTTTTTAGGTTTTGTAACTTTATGCATACTTTTTTGCATTTTTTCGATGTGCGTCTGTATTTTAAAACTGAGTCTTTGGTTTTACTATTAAATATGCAAAGTATTTGTAAATTGGATATTGTACATTGCATATTTTTTGTAGCGTGTAATACTTGTATACTATAACATAAATTTGATAGATGTACCACCAGCACTAAAAGATCCTTAGTAAAATAAGTAAAAATGTCTCGGTTTTTTTTATCATACTGTTAAAATTATGAAATTAACATTTTAATTTATCAAATATTAAAATAATGTTTTGGTTGCTATTTCTGCTGCAAGTCTGTCAGTGTAGCCAAAGCCAGAAGTTTGATACATCTACAACTTATAAGGTCAAAGTAATTCTCAAAATGTTTGCAATTTATTTATTCAAAAAATGCATTTTACCAATTATTTGATATACCATTTTGGAGATCTTTTTAGACATTTAGAAAAGGAAAACTTCTAATATATGGGAGTCACCAACAAAGTAAAGAATGGAGAAGTGAAATTGTTGTGGTTAAGTAACTCTAGCTACTTTTTGAAGTGGATTTTTAAAAGGTGAAAGTTAGTGTCTCAGTAATATGTTTGGAGGCATGGCATTTCCGTCGCCACGGCTAACTAGCTTATGATGTCATTGACTAAACTCTCATAATCGTAAACTCGGGGTTAGTATGTTCTGTCTAATGTCACCGATGTTACCTTCATTGTAGACTGAGCTTTTCAAACCAGAATAACGTCAAAAGGACTTGTCTGTTCACCACCGTTCACCACCGTTCACCAAAGTGGTGCAATTGAGGGAACTTTCCAACTCGAAGATTTACAACAAATCTTTAAAAATATTTGAATCAAAACTAATTTTTACAGCCCATATGTTATAGTTTTACATATGTTATAGTTTTACATATGTTATAGTTTTACATATGTTATAGTTTTACATATGTTATAGTTTTACATATGTTATAGTTTTACATATGTTATAGTTTTTTATGTCATCTATCTCCATGTTTAAATGGTATCAAGCAAAAAAGAGAACAGCAATTTAGTATCGAATTAATTAGTAAAAAGGGTGAAGCGTATCACGTCAAACTGAAAAAGAGGAGACAACTCTTGCTTCTCATTTTGTTATTTTCCTATCTTATCTCTGCTGTATCCAAGAGGAAAGAGCTAAAACCGACTACTTATACTCTAATAAAACCAACCGAGTAGTACCTGACACTACCTATAGAATGCAACTTGATTCTTTTCTAGACCAATCTCTTTCTGGATACGCTTGTCATTACAATGGTGTACTAATGTACTAGCACTCCCTTAAATATGCTTCAAAGAAAAACTAATTTTTTTCAATGAGTAAGTGACTTTATTTAAGCTTATTTTTTAACCGCCTCTTTAGGGGGAAAATTATAGATCCTATTGGAAAATCGCTGTTTCTGATTGAGTGAGTTTCCGGTTTGACTCGCTAATTTCTTGTGCTGTCATTGTTACATAGATACTACGTGTTGTGTTGACAATGATTATAAACTAATGCACCTTCCCTGCACCCAACAAGGGACTCCGAAGCAAAGGGTTGAGTTTAAGAGAAAGAAAGTGGGGATGATGAGTGAAAAAGCAACAACATTTATTATTCTATCTCTCTAACAAAATTAAAAGTATACTACACCGCAACTACAAGTAACCTAACTATAGCTAACGAGCCCTGTGGTCAGGAGTATATACATTCATGGATACTGAAAAGGTTTAGTTGGATGGTACATAGAATTGGATATAGTAGGAGAATATTAGACGATACTACATGTAGATGGATGGAACTTCAGTGCAAACACGCAAATAACATGTTTGGGTTTCTATGTTTCCAGCGAGCCGGCTAAATGTTATTGTAACAGGAAACAGCGATTTTCCAATAGGATCTATAATTGTCCTCTTTAAGGAGCCAAACACAATCATGAAGCTGTACAGCGACCTCGTCAACACCTTGTGTTACACAAGCAGGCAAATTTGAGCTGTGCAGCGATTATTCGATTTACCCAAGTACAGAGTGGCACATACCTTCATTGTTAGCAAAAGGCTCCATTCTCATTGGTAACAGTTTTGCCACAGCTAACAGAAAATGTGTAATGAAATTGGTATGTTTAAGAAGCCTGAGAAAAGCTACTGATAGATTGCCATCATAAAGCTTAAATCAAGCTAACTTTGCTCTATCTATTCTAATATACAGTAGCTATCTATTCTAATATAGCTATCTATTCTAATATAGCTATCTATTCTAATATAGCTATCTATTCTAATATAGCTATCTATTCTAATATAGCTAAATATTCTAATATAGCTATCTATTCTAATATAGCTAAATATTCTAATATAGGTATCTATTCTAATATAGCTAAACATTCTAATATAGCTAAATATTCTAACACAAGTTATGCTTTTGTTTAGCCTTTTGTTTAGCTATTTATTACATCGCCATAGCTAATGGTTATATAAACTAGGTCTGGAAGGCTACAGTGCAATACATACTATGAGAGTGAATAAACCACATATTGTGTTATTATTCATACAGAAACATAACAGAAGTTATTGGCGACAAAGATGGGATATTCTTGAGCAGTGCAACCGAGATTCTTACAAGAATATAATTCAGAAACCTATAGATCATCCTCAGTATATACATGGATAAGTTATTTGAAGTAATTACAGCTCAAAACCGAAAGATGGAAAAACAACAACAAGCTTCTCTGGAAGAAAATAAGAAACTCATGGAACTACTGGTGAAAGGTCAAACTGAGGCAGCAGCTAAGCTAGCACCATCGACAGCCTTACCCAAGTTTTCAGAGTACGATCCAGCCACCGAACTATTGACTGATTACATGAATCGATATAACACTTTTGTAGCCGCTCACTCCATACCTGAGAGAAAAACTAACGTGTTTTTAATTAATCAGTCAGCTGTTCTCTACAAACAGATCAGCAACATGGCTGGCCAACTGGAGACTCCAAAACTTACAAATGAAGTTACCATGGAGAAAGTAGATAATTTCTTAAAAGAACAATATGATCCCACACGATTTTTAGTACGTGAGCGTTGTCAATTCTGGAGTACTATGAAAAGGAAGCCTGGAGAAACTATTCATGAATTGGCGAAAAGAAATAGACAGGAAGCAACCACGTGTGACTTTAATATTAATGATCCATTAGATGAAGCTATGAGGACAGGGTTTGTCTGCTCAGTAAATAATGAAGCAGTTCTCAAAGCACCGTTCAAACCAAAAGAAACTGAGCTATCTTTTAAAAGAGCTATTGAAAATGCGACAGAAACAGAGGATGCAGCCAAGATAGCCAGGGAAACCGTATATGGAGAGTAGCAAAAAGTCAACAAGGTACAACCAGATCATAGAACTAAGACACCAACAAAAACTTCAAACTACAAAGAAACAAGACATACAATTTTCAATTGCTAAAGATGCAATAACTACACATACTGCTAAGAAATGTCCATACAGTTCTGCTACATGCAATTTTTGCCAGAAGTTAGAACATCTAGGAGTTGCCTGCCAAAAAAAAGGAACTACTAAAAAAAGGCCTCTAGCACAGAAATCTACACCAAAACAACAGCTTAAAACAATTCGAAGAATACATATGGAACAACTTCCAAAGAATATTGAGATAGAAGAACAGATCGTAGAGATGGAGTTAGATACAGGAGCCTGTGACAACTTTCTTACTGAGGTGCGGTGTAAACTTGGAAAACCTGTACTTTCTACAACAACTACAAACTACGAATCTGCTTCAAAACATCCTATTGAAGTAATTGAACAGTGCCAGCTGAATACTAAAACCATAAGAGGAAATCGTATTGCTTTGAACTTTGTAGTTAGCTGGGTTCCAAATCTCAACCTACTACGACTTGTAAAGTAGTAGACCAGGAATCAGCTGACAAAAGTGTACAACAATCTTGTGCACAACTCTGCAATGAATTTCCTGATCTATTTAATAACGATCTAGGCTGTCTAAAGGATTATGAGATAGAATTAAGATTCAAAGCAGATGCAAAACCAGTGTATCACAAACCTCGACCTGTTCCATTTGCTATTCACGATGAATTAAATCTAGCCTACAAAATTGGAATTCAAAGAGGAATTTGAAAACAAGTACAGTTTAATCAATATGGTACGCCTGTAGTTCCAGTCAAGAAAGCGCAACTTTCTAACAGCCATCAAAGATCGATCAGAGTATGTGGAGACTACTCACAAACACTCAATCCACAATTAGAGACTCACCGACAGCCTATACCTCTACCCTGATGAACAAGTTAGAAGGATACGGATACACTAAAATTGATCTAGCTGATGCATACAACCAAATCCCCTAGGGCCAAACAGTCAGAAAAAGCTTGATCTTAGCACTCAAAAAGGAGTACTACTACAGATGAGACTTCCGTTTGGAATCAGTTCAGCACCTGGATATTTTCAAGAAATAATGGAACAATTGACAGCTGATCTACCAGGCGTAGCCGTATGTTTAGATGATATACTGGTTAGTAGTACTGATGCTACAAGTCATTTACAGAAGTTGCGACAACTACATACAAGACTGAATGAGAAAGGTTTACGATGTCGGAAAGAAAAATGCCATTTTGCTCAACCCTTGGTAGAATATATTGGTCATCACCTTTCAGTAAAAGGAATTTCTAAAGGACTAAAAGCAGATGCTGTTAAACAGATGCCTTCACCTACCAACATAAACAGTTTACGTTCATTCCTTGGATCAGTACAGTTCTACAGCAAATTCCTACCTAACCTATCAACGATTACAGAACCATTACATCAGCTAACTAAAAAGAATGTGCAGTGGCAGTGGAGTGCAGAACAGGAAAACAGTTTTCTTCAGCTAAAGCAACTGCTGACACAGTTCTTACACATTTCAACTCAAAGTAGCCTATAGGAATAGCATGTGATGCTTCCGAAAAAGGAATTGGAGCTGTCTTATTTCACAGATATGATGATAATAGTGAAAGACCTATTATGCATGCTTTTACAACATTGACGGTAACCCAAAAAAAATATGGTCAGATTCAAAAAAAGGCTCTAGTTATCATATTTGCGTTAAAGAAGTTTCACCAATTTCTCTATGGCAGAAAATTCACCATCGTTACTGACCACAGAGCATTGACATCAATATTTGCACCTAACAAAGGAACTCCTGCACTTGCTGCTAACCGATTAGCAAGATGGGCTCTCTTACTCAGTCAATATGAATATGAAATTGAATATAGAAAGACTAACAAACATGAGAATGCAGATGCTCTTAGTCGGCTACCTGTTGGACCAGATGTCGAGTTTGACAGAGAGGAAGACGATGTTGACGTAGACATCATTTTCACTATTAAAACTATTGGAGCTCAACTAAATCCTACCGATCCAGAAGTAATAGTCAAGGAATCTTCTAAAGACATTGTTATATCTACAGTAATGAGATATACAACAGTATGGCCACATTGAGAAGAAGCAACTCCAGCTACTTCTGAAATCAAAGAATTTAAGAAGTTAAAAAACTCATTATCTGTGTGTAATGGTTGTCTACTCTATGAAAACAAAGTAGTAATTCCTAAGAGTAGTAGTAAGAATAAGTAAGTAATAGAGTAATAGTAAGAAGTACTGGAGATATTGCATCTCGGACATTTTGGGATACAAAGGATGAAGCAGCTAGCACGCACAGCAGTATACTGGCCTAGAATGGATGCTGGCATTGCGGAGACAAGCAAGTTGTGTACATCGTGTGCTGAAAATCAGAGACTACCTGCAAAGTATCCAGTACATCCGTGGATGCTACCAGAGAAACCATGGAGTCGTCTACACTTAGATCATGCTATCAACTTTATGGGAAGTAACTGGCTAGTTCTCAGAGATGCTTACACTAAATATCCCTGCATTCACAGGACCAGTTCTACATCGACAAAATCAACTACTGATCTTTTAGAACAAGATTTTTCACACTGTCTATCCACACACACATTAGTTACAGACAATGCTACTACCTTTAAATCAGAAGAGTTTCAACATTGGTGCAAAGAAACAGGAATTACACATTTACCAGGAGCTCCTTATCATCCTGCAACAAATGGAGCTGCTGAGAGAATGATGCAATCGTTTAAACAAGCTTTGAGGAAGTCTACCCTACCACCTAATGCAGCATTATTAGAATTCCTGATGCATTATAGAAGAACACCTTTAGAGACTGGATATTCACCAAACCAACTGCTACATGGAAGGCAAATCCGATGCAAAATTGACACAATTATTCCATAACCAGCCCATCCGCCTCAAGGGAGACAATCTAGAAGTACACAACTTCTGAATGACACAGTAAACAAGATTCACAACTATCAAGTTGAAGATCCATGCTATGCATTATACTGTGGCCCTAAGAGATCTAATCAGCCTCGATGGGTTCCAGCATTATTGACTAAAGTCTATGGCCAGTGAAGTGTTAATGTTAGAGTATGACCACGCGGACCCACATGGAGGAGACATGTAGAACAACTACAACCTAGATTTAGCACAGAAGAAGACCTACACCTTGGGGATATATCTCAAACATCAGATAAAAATAGTGACAGGCTATCTAACCCGGTACCTCCCAAAGAACCAGTGTGTCAACCAAAGAGACCAAATCCTAGACATCCTCTACACAGGGATTATGGACCAGATAATCCATGTAGATCATCTAGAAGGAGACAGCAAAAACAATTTTATCCGTAACGTTTCGTCTGTTCATATTATCTCCAGACTAGTGAGGAGGTGTTAGATTGCCATCATATAGCTTCAATCTAAAGCTAACTTTGAGCTATCTATTTTAATATAGCTAAATATTCTAATACAAGTTATACTTTTGTTTAGCTATTTATCCCACGACCAAACACAAGCGAAGCGATTGTTTGGGAGCTTTATGATAAAAGCGTGTGTGCACACAACTCACAAAAATTATTCATCAACACCGTCGCAAACCCTTGTACCGAAACCTCATCAACAAATTTAACCATTTTTCAATGGGGACATTTAAGTATAATAACAATACAAAACAAATATAAACCTATTTAAATATGTTACTGAGTCTTTGAAATTTGTAGACAATATCCTAAAACTAACCCATCTGATCGGATTATACATAAATAGACAGATTAATTTGGCCTAAAATTGCCATTAAAACTTGACAAGCCTTTTTTAATCAAAATTAAGACCGGCCAACAAAACGCCAATAAGGCCGTGCGACAGAGAGTAGAACCATTAAGTCGTGCGCATTTCACGAGAAGAGCGTGCACATTTAACCAGTCTATGGCATTGTCCAATTGCTGAAGGTTTCTGTAATTAACGTAGAAGTACTGAAAAGTAATCGTTTCTTTGTTGCCGATTTCAAAGAAACTGACATTTTAGACACTTATAATGAGTACTTTGGTATTCCAACTGATGTCCAAAGCAGTGAAAGTAAAGGAAATGACGATGATATTTTTCTAACGATTCTTATAACATTATTACAATATTTAATTATAAGAATAATTATTCGATTTTATAAGATTATTATAAGATTTAATAATTATAAGAATAATCATTCGAATTTACAAGATCGAAGTATATAGTGACCGATGTTGGGCAATATGTTACTGTTATTATTTTTCTAAAGATTTTGTTGGTGATACTACGTCTGTGCCCAATATCGCGGTACTGCCAAGCCGTTCTTAATATCTGCAAAATTAAATTATAGGCCTACACTTTCTTATAGATAAACAGTTATTTCTATGACAATCAACTAAAATCTGTTTAGATTTTGAAATTCAGCATAATTTTTTGCTTATAAATACAAAAGTCTAGATAAATATCACAACTTCTTGATATTGGTTGCTATGACATTTGGAAATGTAAACAAAATTGTGCATTGGTTTTCGTTTCTCAAACTTTAACACCAATTTCTCAAAACTATGTTTTTGCACTAATGGTAAACATGCATTCAGTTTATTGACCATAAAATCTGCTGTAATTAAGCTGGAATCAAATTTTTTTCAAAATAACAGAATTTTCTCCTTCTGCTAGTGTAGATAACTCTAAATCTCACACACCCGCCTTAACCATGGTTTCAGTGATCGTGACACATTTTTTCACTTTGGTTACAGATCGCTGTCAAAACCACTCTGCATTCAGCACAACCAACTTTCAAACTGTGTATATTACACAGCAGCTTGCCATTTTACTTCTAATATTGCATTTCTCTTATTGCAGGGGAGATATATAAACATACAATCTTTTCCTTTCATTATTGCTGTTTGTTGTACATAATAACACCCAGTACATTACAGCTACTATTGCAGCTACCATTGCAGATATCCTATTGCACTGCAGTGCCATTTGACTACTAATATTGCATTTCTCGACCAGCGGTACCCTTTCTTTTTTCCAATACCACTTTGGTCGTGGGCTGGATGACAAGGGAATTTTTAGTTTAATAGCCATAGCTAATGGTTATATAAACTAGGTCTGGAAGGCTACAGTGCAACACATACTATAAGAGTAAATAAAGCACATCTTGTGTTATTCATGCAGAAACATAACAGCTATGTGCAATATAAACAGAACAACATTTTAGGTAATAAGAAAGCATATAAATAATAAACACACAAATGTTATTTTAAAAAGAGCAAACACGATATAAAATGATATTTAATGAGCTTCTAACTTTCTAGTAGCCAATTGAAACAAAGACTGAAACAAAGACTTCTGTTATTCTGCCAGAAGATATATTAACATGCTGAAATTATGTTTAAATATTAGTTAGAGAAATTCTTCAATTGATAAAACCTGTTCAGATACAAATACAATAGTCGCTCTGTTATTATAACAATGAGAGCAATCCACCTCAAGTTATCCCTTTTACAAGCGCCCCATTAGCATTTGTACCATTGATTATTTCTATTAGCTTCCTGTTTTTCCACATATTACTTCAATAGGTACAGAAGTATCATAGTTCACTGACATGGAGACCTGAGACACGGAGATGCTATAAAGGTTACAATGACACACTAATGAATTTGTTACTAAGATCACAACATATGTTAGAGCTACTTCTTCATTCTCAGCTCTACAAATTTGAACCCTAAAATAGAAGTTTAGCAGCAAACGAGTGGGTCTAGAAATTACTGGACACATTCGACTAGCTGGAATGTGCTGACCACAGAAACTCACCAAGCTCAATTAGGGTATATCTATTAGGGTATATGTATCTATTAGGGTATGTCTATTAGGCTATATCTATTAAGGTATATCTATTTCACAGCGTGTATAAGAGATGGTTGAGATGTTTGATTTAAAACTAAGAGAAACTGAAACTAAAAGTAAGTTATAATGTGTAGCAATACAATTGCTGTACAGCGATGTGGAGATAAATTCCAACATTAGTTAACACAAATGTACACTTTGTAATACCGGTTTCTGTACAAAATGATTAGCCATAATTGTCTATATGTGGTTTGCTACTAGTAATTGTTTGATATGCAGCTATATGAAGGCCACAATACCAAGCAGGCATAACTTTCGAATAATTTTGTTTTAATGGGCTTGAACCTATTTACTATTTCAATTATGTGCTGTATGAATTTTTCATAATTTTATAGGCATAATAATTTTAATTTTTTTAGACTTTTTTTATAGTTTGGCAAAGTTTTATGAGACTTTTTTAAAATAATCCAACATTCCATAAATGTGTTAAAACAAAATTATTTGGGGTTTTACTGTAGAACTCCACAACAGTTATAGTAACAATTCAATCTATTACCATGTACCTCTATTAACAAGTAACTCTATTATTATATACCTCTATTAACATGTACCTCTATTAACAAGTAACTCTATTATTATAGACCTCTACTAACATGTACCTCTATTAACAAGTAACTCTATTATTATATACCTTTACTAACATGTACCTCTATTAACAAGTAACTCTATTATTATATACCTCTATTAACATATACCTCTATTAACAAGTAACTCTACTATTATATATCTCTATTAAAATGTGTCTTTATTTATTTTGAGCTTGAATACTTCTTTATTCATTAACATTTGAAAACTTATTACAATGAACTTTGTTTGCAAAAATGGTGGAGATTGTTGTGGTGTTATGGGAATAATAAATGATTAGTTATTTGTGAAGATGGTTGTACCTTGTTTACTTAACCAACTAAACCCGATTATTGTGAAATTATTTAAATATATAGGAATTATTATTTAATTATGTATATTTATATACATATGTCTATACCGATGTATGTATATACGTATGTATATATACATATCTATATATATATTTATCAAAGTATGTCGTATGTCTGTCTGCATTCGCTATGGATGCATGCTATAGATAAAGCTATAGCGCACACTGATTATTTTACTGATGCTGCCACGCTTTACAATGACCCTGTTAAGGTTCCATTACAATATCCGAGGCAAGCCCAACTTTTTTCATGCGGACAATTACATTGTCTCTGTGGGAAGTCTCCGGAGAGTAGGAGTGTCTTCATATTCGAAGTTTTGATGGATAGCTTCTGGTGGAACAATAACCTTTTTATACACACACACGCATGCACACAGACACATGCACACACGCATGCACACACAAACACATGCATGCACACACACACGCACACACAGTCTTGTAAACGCATGCAATTGGGGACGCGATATTTTTACCATCACTTTGAGGACAATTTTCATCTGTCATTACGAGCTTCAAAAAATAACATATTGAAACATTTTTTGATGGGTTTACAAATGCACTGATTTTGGGAGCTGTCACTTTATCCGTTTTTTAGTTATAGCTCATGAGAATTTAACACTAACTTTGGGGACTTCACCTGACACACATGTATGAATTTTTTATTTAGTAAACGGGGACTTTTGCGTGGAGAAGATAACTCTGGCTTATTTTAGTTTTTTCAACCATTTCGGAGTTGTCGGTGTGTGATACTTTTCCCACACTCATAAATGTGCTTGTAAAAGTTATCCATGACTTCATTTTTCCTCAAATATCCACTTAAAAGTTTAATAGTTCTTTATTAAACCTCTGTAAAGTATTTATTCTACACATGTATGGTGCGCATTGCGCAAAAGGTTAACTCGACCTTAGACTTTTATGCTTGGTAATAAATTCAGTGGAACCAATTGCTTCACAGAATTTACGATGATCTGTTCAAGTTAAGGTTTTGAATTGCAAACAGCCAAGCCAAGGTTGCAGGCTGATGTCTTATCTAGATTTCCGACTTTTTAACATTTAATACGATTATCTTCAATGTAAACATTTTAACATAGTTTGCATAGAACTCTTAATCCCTGCATAGGCAACAAATTTGATTACTATAATCGATTAAGTATTTTGCTATATCTCATTTTCATCACTACCAAGGCCAGCCATGAGAAAATTTACATGGTGTAATCATGAGTTAACTTATGCAAACAAAAGTAAAAAGAACCAGGCTAGCATATGTGAGTAATTTTTTTAAAATCAGAAAGCCAAATAAATTTGAATGTAGTTAATTTTACTTTTCTGTTTGGTTGCACACGATGATTACCAGTTTTGATGTAAATTTTTGCGCAATTCCTTTGTTTGTAAGCCATGTATAAAAAGCCAAGCATAGGCGGAGACATACTAGAATCAAGCTTTAGAAATGAAACATTGGTATCTCCAATATGCCTAATGTAAGCCCAAAAAACATTCACCTTATAAAAAATATCATTATTTTTAATAAAACGTGCTACCCGTACCACAAAAATTGCCATCTATTACATTTTCTTAAAAATATATCGAGTTGCCCATCTTTGCATACATTCAGTTGTAATCTATTGAAATGTTTTATAACAAGATTGACTCAATTTTTAGTGCAGATATGACCAAGAGTATGCAAAATATTTTAACCATTATCTTGGGAATGTTAAATAGTTATTATCACTGCACGCACTGATTACAGCTATCTTGGTACCGTTGGAATAAGCTTTGTTCAATTTGAAGGCGCCTATGTCATCAAAATTATGTATGCTACTACAGTCAATGTTTTTGGGAGTAATTGGCCAGCTATTGGAACCACAAACCGTCAAGAACAATCTCAAATATGTTGCCATACAATTTTCCTGATGTATGATATAAACATAAAAAAGTGTGTTTGTATTAGTATGCAAGTATATCCATTATTTAGGTACAATTGACAAATTATTACAAGTGCACACACAATCATAAATTCTCTCAATGGTAGTCTAATAAGGAGTCTGCACTTTTCACCATCAACTATCTATAGGCCAATATGAACACAAATGAGTATTTGGTATTTTAATCAGCAAGTTTGTAACCGTTAGTTTAACCAATTATTAGAAATATTATTGTGAACAGATATTCCCATATTGGTTGTAGAAATATTATCACAGGTGTGTATGATATTTTAACCATTGATTTGGGGGCATTGACTGATTATTTTATTGGAGATCAAAGTCATGATCATTCTTAACACCATTGCTGCAATACCATGCACACACGCATGCACACACAAACACATGCATGCACACACACACATGCATGCACACACACACATGCAAACACACACGCACACCCGCAGACACGTGCACACACACACACACGCACACACGCACACACGCACACACGCACACACGCACACACGCACACCCGCAGACACGTGCACACACACATGCACACACACACACACGCACGCACGCACGCATACACGCACACCCGCAGACACGTGCACACACACATGCACACACACACATGCGGGCACTCGCACGCACACACGCGTGCGCACGCACACAAACTGAGATATATATAGATTAAAATACCAATAATAAACATAAATTCTCCAAAAAGTTGAGAATTTTGCTAATAATTGCTAATAATTGCTAATTGCTAATAATTTGGTCAATTTCTGGTAAAATAGGTACCCGTACCTCTAATTGATATCAATCTCTTAACTAATCTCTTAATCTCCCTTATTAATCCCTTAACTAATCTTTTAATCTGTCTTATTAATCTTTTAACTAATCTCTTAATCTCCCTTATTAATCTCTTAACTAATGAAATTTGCTTATAGAAAGTGATTAGTTGGATGCCCAGCATTCTACGAGTAATAAAAAAAGTTTTTGTACACAAAATTTACTTTTAATTGACATATTCAGCTGCAGTGCCTACTACAGATCTATACTGATTGCAATAGTGTTGTTGGCTAAATGAGGTTAAGCATTTTTGTTCATTTATCGTTGGACATGCATTTTTCTTTATTAACATTATTTTATTCTGTCCAACAACATTTACTGCTGCTACTGCACGGTAGTTTTGTATCACTTTCTAGGTCATTTTCTTTGCAAGCTGCAAGTACCTATATCAGATGGCTTCACAGCCTTTGTGAGTTGACAACTCCTTTTAAGGTTGATAATACTGGGAAAATACTCTAAATTACATTTATCCTCACTCAGTTGATGTAATTTGGCTAGTTAGATAGTTGTATTATGGTAAGTTTTGGGGTAGTTAGATAGGATCGGATAGTTAGTATTGGATAGTTAAATACCATCGGATAGTTAATATTGGATAGTTAGATACCGTCGGATAGTTAGTATTAGGCTAGCTAAATAGACAACTAGTATTGCGCGAAAATCCGGAAAACTTCTCAGATGGTCGCAAGAAATCAACATACTAAGCTGATAGTTTCCTAGAGATGATTAAAGTTGGTAATTCAGTGTTTATGTAGTGTACTCAGTCTGCCATGCGTACTAACCGGTACATCGCATAAAAATAAATACATTGACTTGAATCAAGACGAACTTTAATGCTGCAATAATCGTAATATGTAAAATAATTCGTAGGGTTGCTTTGACCGCTATAGAAAACTATTCCGCTTTTGTGATAACATGCGAAGTCAGTTAACTAGCATTACAAACATAATGATATAATGTTCAATATAATTTTGTGCCAAACCTCACTAAAGAAAACGTATTTCGAGTTCTCACATAAATATTGCCTATCATTATTAATCAAGTTGATTGGAATATAGCACGACGAAACAGCGCCTCAAATTTTAATGATTGATAGTGAGAGCAGCCAAAAATGTACTCACTAGTTTGTCCATCGAGTATGCAGATAAATTGGTAGGAGTTCAAAACGAGCTAAAAGAATTCTCCCTAAGTATAACAATCCTAAAGTTATTAGAGCAAGAAAAAGAGGGACTGTGTAAATTATTAGAGTGAAGATAAAGATTGCGTGATTACCTGAGCATATAGTGATCGGTTAACAAGATAAATGTATAACAGGAACAATGGTCAGATTGTTCCGCTTAACTTCCTATGTTCACTAGTATGTTAGTCATTATTACTCACAGCTCTTACAAGTCTTGTCACCTAAATTATACCATCGTCTTACCTCACCTATACATATATTATAAGTATGTATATACAATTACGTACGTACCTATATAAATATATAGGTACATATACATAATTACATACATACCTATATAGAAATGTATATATAACTACATACGTATATATACATATATAGGTACATATATAAAATTACATACCTTTACATGTATAGGTACGTATATATAACTACATCTGTATCTATACATATATAGGTACATATATATAGTTATGTATGAATCTTTACTGTCGTGTGCATATCCACATATAGTCTGTCTTGACAAACTGTTGTTTTTGCGTAGTTGTCCCCGTTGAGCGGGGCGAGCAAAACAACAGTTTGTCAAGACAGGCTAATCTACATGGGATACAAATCTATTGCTTAACAGGCAGAGCAGTAAAACCCTTCTATGCGGAGGCGTACAATCACAGCTCTACCATTTTCTTCAAGATGTTTAGCTTTTTTTACAGTGCAACTTTTTAGAAAAATCACAGAAAATGCACGCTGAATTTATAATACTCAGTCATAGTTATGAAATCATCCCATGACTTGATACATTACGTCTTATCGTGTATTAAACATGAAATAATAGTAAATAAAATGGATCGAGGTCATTATGAGTGTGGATACATGGCTAATAGTTTTCCATAACCTGAGCAAGTTAGTTAACACGCTCTCAGAGACTGTTGTCATGCTTTCCCACATGCATATGTATAGAAATATTTTTGGGTGCATACATATGTATAGAAATATGATTGGGTGTGTGCATACATGTATGTATAAAAATGTGTTTGGGTGCGTGCAGCGCATGTGTGACCATTTAATTTCTCAAGCTGCCAACACATAGTTATAACCTATTTCTTGCCCAATATTTTCTATTTGGCATAAAATTTTTTGCAAATCTATGGTTGTCTGTGGTTTCACCAGTCTCGGTGTACGTACTGACAAGCTGTTGGATCTTAACACATAGTGGCTCACCTATGTCACATTACCATATCAATGACTAACTCCACCTTTCCTTCTAAGAGGACATTTCTTTTGAATGTAAAACATGTAAGCTTTGAAAAGTCTAAAATAGCATTAGTACCAAGGACAATCGGATGGTTCATACACATGAAACAAGAGGGTACTGCAATCTAATAGAAAAAAACAAGGAAAGAAAGCATGATTTTAAGAAAATATACATAAAAATCATGACAAAAATTTATATCAGAAATCCAAAACGCTCATTATATTTAGACGAAAGTAAGTCTAGGATGGTGATAGTATAACTTATAAACTAGAGTTCAGCGAATAGGCACACTTTTATAAAGCATAATGCAACTAGTAAAAATATATGTGGTTGTTTGGAATCATTCCAATAATATAAAATACAATCACAAAGGAACAAATTGAACAGAAGAACCCACGTGGTGTGCTCAGAAATAGAATGAGTAGAATCTATGGACTGGCTGACATTATATGCCTGCACTACTTAGACTGAGAAACCCCAGTATTGATGCTAGGAATATGGGGTTCTGCATTAGCAGCCCCGCTAGAATTTCCATAAGAACTGTTATTATTTATAGACGATTTGTCTTTCAGTGTCAAAGAGATGCATCTATCACGAACTTTCAGTTGCTGAGACTTCATTTTGTAGTAATTAAGAGTACTCTCTGGTTTGACTGAGGACCAGCCTTGGCCAAAGACGAAAAATGGGTGCTCTAAGGTCGCCTCCACTGTTGCCTCCAGCTAAAATTGCAATACGTAACATAGCAACTATTTGCATGAAATAAAAACTGAAAAATGAGAATTGTCAATAATCCAGATAGCTAATCATAATTAACCATTAAACTGAATATATTCTACTAAAGTGGCACAGATAGCTAATCATAATTAACCATTAAACTGAATATATTCTACTAAAGTGGCACAGATAGCTAATCATAATTAACCATTAAACTGAATATATTCTACTAAAGTGGCACAGATAGCTAATCATAATTAACCATTAAACTGAATATATTCTACTAAAGTGGCACAGATAGCTAATCATAATTAACCATTAAACTGAATATATTCTACTAAAGTGGCACAAAAACAATTTGATTTTCACAGACATTGTTAACTTCTTAAGCTATGTAATCAAACCAATAAAAACAGCCCAAACAAGAAACAGATTTAATATGAGAGTGATATATAGTGAGCTATATAGAGAGCGAAATCTTTCTAACTACTTATACAAGATAAGATTCGAGTACAGGTAGCATCAGTGATGCGATGAAGAGATCAAATGTTGTAATTAATAAGAACTCTGGCTCTATTAAAAGCGTGATAGTGCTCACTCATATTTACTTATTCTAAAAACGTTGCAAACTATCATTACAATGCAGTAATTTTACTAAGTCGCGATAAAGATTAATGAAGTAATAACTAGAATGAAAAGAAAACATGCGAAGAATCTATAAAGGGGAACATCTCCGATTATAGAAAAGATGTTGAAAAATTGTCATCATTCATTTTCATAAATCTAACCATTATTATATGGGCGTGTCCATGAATAATAATTTGACATTTAGAGTTATTTGATGCCAAATACACATGCACATTTGCTCCCATTATAAAATTCTTTGAATTAATTGATGCAGTATTTTTTTGGTTTTCAGATAATATAAAATTTACTGCTTTTAAAATAGTAGTTCCGGAGCTATGAAGTGCAACATGCGTAAACGATGGGACATCACAAAATGTCCCATCGTTTACGCATGTTGCACTTCATAGCTCCGGAACTACTATTTTAAAAGCAGTAAATTTTATATTATCTGAAAGCCAAGCAAGTACTGCATCAATTAATTCAAAGAATTTTATAATGGGAGCAAATGTGCATGTGTAGTGGCATCAAATAACTCTACAGACTGGTTCATACTATATCGCCGTATCTCGGTGCTGTCATTTTGGCATTGGTCGTCGATTATGTGAGCCGTAAATTGATGTCATCGACGAAGCATCGCGACACTTCGGGAAAGTTTGCAGATGTTAAACTTTCCCGATGCTTCGCCGAGCATCGACGACCGCTTTTCAAATGTGAACCATTTCGGCGATGGTAATTCACGGTAGTGGATAGCGTGATCTCTTCATATCTGTTTATGACAGTCGCTGCAGGACTAGTTTTTGATTCCCGTATAAGAAAACAAAGAGGTTTTTTCGTAAAAATTTAAAAAGATAAATGTCACAGAGTATTTCCTGATGCAAACGCGGATGGGTACGTGATAGTGTGAACATAGCCATCCGATAATAGATACTATTTATCTATTATCGCGTTGATGAGTGGTTATCATCAACGCCGAAATACGGCGATATAGTGTAAGCCAGTCTTAAAGAATAGAGAAAGTGTAAATATTGTGATGCTTTATTATGTATCTTGAGGTGTTGACTGATGTTCTCAAAAAAGAATCAAAGCGATTGACCCACCAGAAGCTGAGATATAGCCAGCCAAACACAGGTCTACCTAATAGCGAATCAGAGGAAAAACCCTTAGAAAATCCCAAGAATTGTGACGTATGAAATCGACTCATTGGACTTGTGGCGGAGTTGCACACCCTTACCTCCGTTGCGTATACTGATTATTATAGGCTACAAGATGTGAAAAGCTTCTTGTGATAGTAAAGAATTTACAGACTAGCTCTGGTTTCTCAGGAAAACCAAGCAAACATTGTGTGGTAAAGGCAGTTGCCCACAACCCCTTACCATTTACCAAGCAGAAGAGCAGGTTTTGACTATCCTTCGTTTTTTCGTGACGTCATTTTATCGTTGTCGGCCATCTTTATAGACAATTTTTTCGTTAGAAACATGAAGCTTTTGCAATGATAATTCGAAAACGATGTTTTTGTTTGCAATTTTTTATGATAATATCAAAACAACACTTAAAAGTACTAATAAATCAAAGAAAAACGATCGTTTTCTACAAAAATGGCGGCTTTTTCGTTAACGAGCGCATGTGCAAACGACTTGATGACGTCAAAAAATAAACAATGGATTGTGCCTCAAATTTTAACTCTATCTCCACGGATATGCTCCAAAGATCCTCTGGTCAACGAACGGCGCGTGTATAGTCTATATTATACGATATCAGTCATTTGCAGCTTGTTTAGAATAAGAAATGGGAATTTTTGTTCCTTCATCATCTTTCTACTTTGTACCTACTGCAGCATTCAGTTGATTTTCATGATTATCATCACTATTAACCGACTGTAAGTTCACTACAGCCATAATTTTGAAAAGAATAACTTGACAGTGCTGCTCTTGCTGTAAGAAAAGAAAACGATAACTTTTGATTTGATCCTTCTATTTATCTATTATCTTATCTATGATTATTTTTTATGATTACTATACTAATACATTATATGCATATTATACAAAATAATAATATAACTGTGTATAGAATATATGATGTAATTAATATAATTTGTAGAAAATTCCAAAGGATAACCGAGATTGATGATTGATTCCATTCAATAGCTATAGATAAGAAAATCTGAACAGCGCTAAAGATGAGTCTGAATAGGGAAGGCAAATGGGAGAGCAACAAAACTGAGCTGAACTAGCAAGATAGCGAAATAATAGATGAGTGTAATTATTTCATGCTAAAACCAATCTACACGTCAGAGGAGCTGGTTCGGAAATCTCAGAGCAATGGTTGTTAGGCCCAATTTGATTGTTCTATACTTCCAGGGATTAAACCAATTAAAAGGCCATGATTGTTATAGGAGCAGCATTAGTTGGCTTAAGTGACCAATGGCACGCAAGTCGATTTCATATATTGATGCTAATATGAGGATTACCAAAACACATGTCTTTTGGTAGACCTGTGTTTGGCTGGCTATATCTCAGCTTCTGGTGGGTCAATCTCCTTGATTATGTTTTTAGAACATCAGTCTACACCTCAAGATACATAATAAAGCATCATAATATCATACTTTCTCTATTCTTTAAATGTCAAATTATTATTTATGGACATGCCCATATATAAGGAGAGGACAAGTCTTACCGGTTTCTGCATGTTATCGCCAACGCTAAAGGTGAGAAATGCAGTGCCACGGGTCCTATCCTCCGATATCTTGACAACAGTGCTAGAGTCTAAGCTGAGATCTGGACTGATGCTTGCGCTGTATTCAAAGTCACTGGTCTGCAAGTCCTCTATTTTCTTCAGCCTATTCTCATCAAGCTGAATAATTGAGCCTCGGTGAAAATAAGCGGGTCTGTGTGGAATAGATGGTTGGCATGGTTGCTGAGCAACCTGAGACGGTAATAAAGCACTGCTGTCACCCAACTTAATTTTCATGCGTTTGGCGGCAACTTCAGATTCGGCCGGTTGAAAAGCTTTGCTACGCTTCGTGGAATTGGAGTAGAAGGCAGTGGTCACTGAAGGACTATCATTTGATGATGTCACACAAGGCAGGAGCAATCGATTAGGATCTGCTAGTTGGAGATTATGTTGCGGCAGCTCTCCAGTGCTGGCAGCAGTCAGCGCTTGAGTATTATAAAAATTTTTCAAAAAGGAATTCGGAAAGGCATTGGGGAGTGAGGGGTGTTGCTGGAGACCAACCGCTGCAGAAGCTCTCAATGTAGAGTCAAAGGGAGGCTGTGCGGCTCTTGGATTTGAGATATCATGAAGGTTAACGAGTCCAGCCTGAGCAGCCTGCTCTGGATTGGCCACCATGTCCCGTATCCATGAAGGTCTCTTCACAACACCGGTTATTTCTGGATTTTGGCTAGAGACATCTGTGACAGCATAGCTAGAAGATGTCCGAATCTGAGCTCTATCTTGTCCATTCATTTAGCAGTTCAACACTTGCTCACTAACACAGATCACTCCAGCAAGGCAACCTGCAAGAAACAACAGAATTTTTTATGCATTAAAGATCAACTAGTGTAAAAAGTGAAGACAACTCGGACTTTATCATCAACAATTTTGTGTGATTTCAGCTAAACATTGATGTTTTTTTTAATCCGCATACACACACGCGTGCGCACACTAGTGTTGGGCCGGTATTGGGTTATCCACTCTTACCGATATCGAGGGATTCTCGGTATCCGAGGAAACCAATCATTTTCGGTATCAGCTAGGTATCCGCGGCCGGTTTGATATGATCGGTATTTATCCGTAAAAGCCTACCGGTAAATGGTTATACGGATATCCGGAGAGATTTTTAAAACGCTTCATGACGAACATGGTAATCTCAGCACGCATTGGCGAACAAATTCAACGAAAGTTTCCACGCTTACTATATCTACTATTATATTACGTTACATCGATAATGCCACCAGCCTCGAAGGTTTGGGAGTTCTACACAGATGGGAGGACGGACGTATAAAGACTCTAACGGGACTGGACTCCAATTGGACTGCGTATAATTATGTGATTACATTACCTGATTACAATATGTGATAGTAAGATTTTTTTAAACTGTTTCAGTATATTTAACAAAGAGAGCCCCTTGCCATTATGTATCTGTTCTTTATTATACATAACGTTTGTATTAATAACTATATTTTTTAATAGAATAAACAATAAAAACATCTATCATGAAAATTATATTTCCATCTTTCTTTTTTGGCTTTCTAAAACAAGGAGTCTCTTTGCCGTAACAATATACTGCTGACTAAAGAATGTTTTTTGCACAGGCTACTTTTTGCACAACGATAAAAATTGTTCGAGACAGTTATGATTTAAAGTTTAAACCATTTAAAGACACACTGATAACCACATACCGAACAATAGTACCGACAATACCGAACTTTCTTAGTTGGCAAAGGATACCGAAGATGGTAAATACCGAGGATACCGATACCGAGAAAACCAATAAAAATGTGCACGGATATCCGATCCGGCACTAAATTAGATACCGGCCCAACACTAGCGCACACACAAACACGCGTAATAGTGTTTGCTTTTCTGTGCCAAAACAGTAACGAGACAAACTATCGGAAAGCAAACCGGATATCAAAGTGCACGTCGCATCTTTGACCTACTTGACACAAAGCACACCAGTCTATTAAATTAAGAACTGCTACTTCCTAGTCAAGTTATGAGGAATCATAAGCAGATTGGCACAAGCGCTGAGAACACACGATAGGGTATACTGACAAAAAGCACAATATGACACAGAACAAGCTCGCATAAGCATCGACAGTATAGTAGTCACAACTGTTCTAGTCACATGTATATTTACAAAAAACGGTCAAACAGTTGTTGACTTATCAGTCTCGTATTGGCTCAATTTATATACAGTGATGCAAACAGCAATCTTTGAATCGCTTGTGGGGTCTAGTGAGGAGAGTTGAAGAGTGAGTTCAACAACGCGGCAGGCAATACCGAGCGAGTAATGGGCATGAATGTGTGAATACGATGAAAGGCTTGGAGTACGGTGCCATTCACAGGCAGCAATCCATAATTATTCAAAGGCATATATATTATAAATAAATAAGTGCTAGTAGTGAGTGCCTGGAATTCACAGCTATCGATATACCCTCATAATCAGCGTATCTGCTCAATACACACACCCAATATAAGCAGGAACTAGTGGAGAATCAATAACTCATCGACTAGAATGAGAAAAGGTGTCTACATACACTGTTTCCATGATGCGCAGTGCTTCGGAATTGCACCCTCTCCGAATCATGGAAACGGCGTCTTGACACCGAAATCACTGCGCACTGATCAGTGCGAAGCCAGTGCAAACTCGCAGCAAGGAAACAGCAATTGCGCAGTGGCTGCACATAGCTCTCATGCCGTGGAGACGGATTCTTCGAGGGCCATAAACTTGTACAAATGTTATTAGTTACAAATTATCTAATCTTGTTTTTTTCTATTCTTCCGATCTTCTTTCACCTAAATTTAATTATGGTCTGCACCCACGAGGATGAGGTGATTACTTTAATAGACTTTGTTATCGATGCCAACACTTTTCGAAAAATAGGTAGCAAGTCCTAAATTAACGTTTAAATAATATATTACTTAAAAATACTTATTAAAAATATATTACTTTGTAAAATTTGTGCTAAGGTTTGTAAAACCTTGAGAATGTGTATTGTAAATAAAAGTATAATGATGACAGAAGCATAAAAAGACCGTTTCTGACGTTCGGTATCCATGACCGATTCAATTTCTCCATCAGGCGATTCGATTTATACAATTTCTCTTCTCTGGCTAATTTACTGAAAACCACTGCGCAGCATGGAAACGTACAATCCCCTCGACTTCGGAGGGGGCTGCATCGCAGTACTGCGCGCCATAGAAACATAATGATAGACAACCATTCCGTCAGCAGAGTTTCTGACACGAAAGATATTTTGCCTGTGTCTCCAATACGTTTAGCAGTAGAAAACCTAATAATTGCCTGACTAACAATGGCACAGCTATACCAAGCCTATGCTATACCACGCCTATGCTATACCATGCCTATGCTATACCATGTCTATGCTATACCATGCCTATGCTATACCATGTCTATGCTATACCATGCCTATGCTATACCATGCCTATGCTATACCATGTCTATGCTATACCATGCCTATGCTATACCATGTCTATGCTATACCATGTCTATGCTATACCATGACTAGGCTATACCACGCCTAGCCTATACCATGCCTAGCCTATAGGCTAGGCGTGGTATAGCATACCCTGCGACATACCATGCCTATGCTATACCATGCCTATGATATACCATGCCTATGCTATACCATGCCTATGCTATTCTATGCCTATGCTATAATCAACTTTCATTGCATGTATTCTTCAACAGATTAGCTACTAAGATACTACAATAATATAGTTGTAATATCCTAGTAGCTAATCTGTTGAAGGACACATAGAATAAAAGTTGTGTGGATGCTCAGAACTGGATATAGATCAACTGTCCCCGATTATACAAGCTTAAAGGTTGACTTGCAACAAAATTCACATTACAGTTATTTGATACCAAAAGATTCACCATGTCTTACTCTGTTGTGTTGTAAGTGCCAAATATGTGGAAATGTGATTACAAGCTCTTAAAAGCTCAAAAACAAAAAGCCGCCGTAGATTGGAATCTCTTTATTTCGATGACGTAGCCACGAAATTTGGTTATCGTCTTGTCACGTATGTTCTCACGTGAATTGAAAGGCCAATACAAAGCTCAATATAAAACTTATCGTAGTACTAGTTTATGACAAACACTTCGGGTTTCACCGAAGACCCCGTATCAAATATAGATGCTCGCTACTTTACAGTTTTGTTTCGGCCTGGTCTAATCGGCAAGTCGTAATCTGATCATGTGACCCAATACTTCGCAAATAATTTTTGCAGCACTTTTTGATTATCACAGGTGACCAACAGGCTCGTCATGATTATCAGACAATGATATGTACTAATTCAAGGTAAGGTTAAAAAGTTAAATGAATATTTACGGTAAGTTATAAGATATCACTGCTAAAAGTGACAGTATTACAATGACGATAAAACAGACGCGTAAGAACAATAGACATGGTTTTATTGAATGCGTGAAGTATATTTGTGAAAATATTTCGACAAATAAGGTTGCATGAAAATGTAAACAGAAACCATCTCTCACAAATGCGTCACATTTGAGCCGTTTTGGAAAGAGAATCCAAACTACGGCGGTCTCACGTGGCTGCGATTAACTATTCGTTTTTGAGCTTTGAAGAGCTTGTAATCACATTTCAACATATTTGGCACTTACAACACAACAGAGTAAGACATGGTGAATCTTATGATACCAAATAACTGTAATGTGAAATTTGTTGCAAGTCAACCTTTAATATAGTGTGTAAACCATGCATTTTATCAATAAGCATTGAAATTTACAGCTTAAGAAATGTTTGAAAATTAATAAAAAAAATTTATAGGTTTGGTAATAATAAATTGACTAGTAAAAATAAAACAAATAGGATACATAGCTCGGTCTATGCATGGATAGGATACATAGGCCTATTATTTACTAGCTTGTTCGTATTAGAGTAACTAAGCGCGTAGGTTAAAAAGGACAAGATTGAGTTTCAATAATAATCACAGTATTACATAGTCATATCTCACAATACAGTGGACCCTCGTCATACGATTTTAATTCGTTCTAGTGTTAGCATTGTAGAGCGAAAATTTTGTATAGAGGTGTATAGAAGCCCATAGCAAATGTTTAATGCAAACAAAACCTGGTAAAAATCATCAAAATTTTATATATGCACTGTATATATTAAAAATTAGTAACAAAATAGTATTTTAACCTGAGTAACTATAGTTACCTATGGTAACTTTGATATTTAGTAGTTACGATCTGCGAAAAATGTAACATTACAATGTACTATGTGCAGTACATACCTTAGGGAGTTCTTGGAGATACACGTATAACATAAACGTTAAATTTAACTTAAATGAATTTAGCTTACTAAATACACTTGAAGCTAAGTTTTGCTATTTATTTTACTCGACTTTAATTTTGTCATTGGCTAACATTTTATCACCAATCGGTTTCCCATTTTGTTTTCACACAAACTAATAACGCTGAACTAAACGAGATCGAGCATCGTACCTCTTCTATTCGTTGTTGGAGACTTTGGCGAATAGCATATCGGCATATTTATTATTCCGATGTAATCAACACACAGACGGCCAAATTTGTGATTTCACATGGTGAAAAATATTTCTTATGGAGGGCAACAAATCAGTGTGTTCTACATCGCAGGGCAAAAAATATCGTATGAAAGGGTCATCGTAACCTGAGGACGCAATGTACAAGTTAATCCATTTCGATATTTGTTCTGTACGTTAAAACCATTATATGCTGGCACAAATAATCTCATAGAAATATATTTTATTTCATTTAATTCATTCTACAGCAATATCTGCTGCCAGCAACTCAGTACAACATTAAAATAAAAGCATAATATAAAACTGTGTAACAATGGATGTAAAAAGCGACATATGCAAAAAGTAAACAAGTCAAATACTAATAATTAAAATGAGGTTTTGTCGTCATTATGTTAAAGACGCCCAAATTAAAATTTAGCATTGGTGGTTGAAGACGGATAATTTGTAGGTAGAGGTGGGGATAACAACATGAAACAGAAACCAACAGCTTTGAATTAACGTTACATAATTCACGTCAAACCTCTATTTGAACGCCATGGCGCTGCATTTTTATACTTTCAAATAGAGGGATTAGCTTGTCAGAAGTTTGGGAAAATAAAGTTTATCTTTTTATGGGCAAAGCGATGCTAATGTCCCATATTTGACACACTCTTCTTCGGGCAGAACGACATTAGCGCGGTCTTTTTCAGCATTTTTACTATACGGTTTTTCATTTTTATAGATCAAAGTATTAGACCGAGTTAAACAAGAAACTACTTTGAGTAAAACATATTACACGGATATACAGTTATTACATATTTCAATGGTGCTGCTTTCAAAGTTTTAAAACAAAACTTAAAAAAGCTTTCAAGTGAGAAAACGGACCTCTATACGCCATAATAATGGCTGCTATTATGTTATACAATGTTGCTGAAGAATATTCACATCGTTCATCAAAACGTTTTAAAGACTTCATATCAGGTTGTATGCCACCTTACGGGCGAATTTGTATTTCTACTATGGTATGGGTTCGTAAAGATCAAAGAATGTCACCGTGGTGGTCAAATAGAGTTGACGTGCAATTAAAGGGTGGCACTGTAGGATAGTCTGTAGGATAGTCTATGGCACCATAGGATGGATGTCTTTCATACCCAATCAGATGGCCTGCAGGTGAATGTTTAGGAGGCTCCTTCTCAGGAACCAAACAGAGTTTTGAAACTAAACTTTGTGGCAAGCACATATGCTGTGACAGAAAGCACGGAGTATATGTGTGTGAAGTTGGAGGATGAAATCAGTCCAAAAATGTGGAAGTGCATAGAATTTACGCGTACTAACAGACACACAAACTAATACACACACTAACACACACAATGCAACGTGGGATTTCTTATTATACATAAATTCTACATTCTATATATGTGTATTCTAAGTTTTATATTTGCTGCATCACTTTCACATTCTTCCAAACAATAACCATTATACACCTTCTGACACGGTTTAATAAATTCAATTGGAGATATTTGTTATTGTTTTTTCTGCTATTTGTAATTCCAACTCTAAAAAACCATTGCCCTCATCCTTTTTCACCGATGCTAAATCTCACAATGGTTATCTTGTGACCTATGATTTTCCAATTAGAAAAGGAATGTCTGAAGCATTGTTAATCGAGCACTGTAGAACCAAAGGGTTTGAAAAAGATGTCCGTATATACCCTATAGGATAAAAATATTTGCGAAATTAAGTTTCCCGCAAATCGCTTTTTTCATGCATACTCGCGGACTAATTTATTCGCGGTGGAACACAATCACTCTCTATTAAGAGTTAACTCTATTGCAGCTACCAATAGACTTAACCCTTCGCATGTGTACATCGCATGTTTAGGTTTCTATTTAACTGACAACTATGAGTCCATCATGCTAAGCTACAAATTTCTTGCCGTGTCCAGAGGTATTCACGAATATTCATCGCTTTGGAGGCCTTTGATGAACCAACAACTTGTGGTAAGTAATGAATTTTTTCAAAACCATTTACTAAATTATTAATTGAATTTTACTTTGGTTCTTTGATAAAACGCAATATTTATTGTTTCCAGCCCTACCGCTTCGTTATTCATTTTAGTGTGAGAGAGGAGCCCAATAATCTGCACGCCCATTTTCAGTAAAGCTAATAAACGCAGACTGCGCAACGGTTGGTCATCTACCCTGTGAAATGAGTAGAGTAAGCAGCTTTTTCATCATACACGGAGGCACAATGACTGCAAGGGTGGTGGATGTCATTCCTAGAAGATCACCAATCATTCAGGGAGGTCTTGAAATTGAGGTAGAAGTGACCGCAGCTGCTAACCAGGAGAATAATTATATCTGTTTTAAAAAAGGAACAAGAACGCCTTGACGATCACAAATTTTTAGCCAACCAGCAGAAGGTTGCAATAGCAAGCCATGAGGAGAGTTCTGATGATAACTGCCTTACCAGCCATGTAGTAGCGAGAGAATCGCCTTTAACATCTACGTAAAACAGTGACAGTGATATAGCGCTGCTATTACCAGTTCAATTTTATTACCAGACAACCGCCATATGGGCCAAACCGTTTTTATTTACTCCATTCAATGTTTGTAAAATTTGATTTGTATTTGAAATATTTTTTTGTACAATCAAGTTTGTAATTAATTATAATATATTTATACATGAAAATATTTCTATATAAGTATCCCGTTTAGGTTTCTATTTAGCTAAAAATTTTATGTCGATCATGCTAAGCTATAAATCTTTGGCCTCATCCAGAGGTTTTCATGAATGTTCATCGATTTGGAGGCCTATGGTGAACCAACAACTTGTGGTAAGTTATGAGTTTTTCAACGTAAAGAACTGTGGGAGATTTTTTTCGATGATGATGCCGAATAACTTGTGACGACCTTGAACAATTTTGTAAAGAAGTGTGATGCATTGGCAATAGGGTTAACTCAAAGCCCAAGCGATGATTTTAAAAAAATTTGGAATTCCGCTACATTTACTACTTCTGCCGAGCGACTAGTTTTCAATTTGTGGCGGCAGCTATTCTCCCTTGTGTTTAAAAATTGAACTAGATGTAATTATTGGGGAAATTTAATAATTCGCGAAATCGTCTGTTCGCGAAATCGCGAATTATTAAATCCATCGAATATACAATGCTTCAATAAACTTCGGATGTTGTATACTAAAAATTACTTCCCAAGTCGAGACAAATATTTTCTCTCTTTTTCTTGATCAATGTCAAAAACTTCCATGTTAAAGTGGTCCCAAGTAGAGGCTTTACTGTAATTCTTCTTGGATGAATTTTCTTACCAAATACCTAAACAAACCTAGGTTGCTAAATGATAACTTACAAAAAACATAAAAAAACATTTCTCAAATATACTGTGTTAGCGGGTAAGTTTTCTTTGAAAAAAGACTACGCTGTCTTACCAGGGGCGGATCTAGGAAAACAAGTTTGTGGTGCAAAATTTGTGTAATATATCTAGAGTGGGAGGGGGTGCGCGAGGCGACCCCCTTACCTGGCCCCGCGCTAGCAAACGTTTTGAAATTTAGGCATCTTAGAATGAAGGAGAGGTGTGTTTGAGCCCAAAAAAGTGTAATCATTTATCTGCAGCAAACAACAAGTTTAGAGGTAAAAATTGACATTAAATATGATTAATTAAATTGGTGTTTTATAATGTTCCTTATACTATGTATATTATGTCTATCATGTCTATGCATAAAAAAGTTTCATAGTATTAGCTACATAACGATGCTATTATAAAACAGACATATTAGGGCATACTTTTTTGAATTGTTGTTTTGTCGTCGAAAGAAATGATCCAAAGTTTGTTCTTGACCTTTCTTTTGAGACATTTTGCTTTTAAAAGTGCTTGTAGTGCTTCTTTCGAAAAAGTTGTGGCTCAATTGAGGATGTTTATTGGGACCACTCCCATTTGTTTATAAGCTAAACAAATTCAAGTCAATGTTACTAAAACTGGTTCGTTATAACGAGCTTTACTAGGCCGTTTTTGTCCATTTCCTCCCAAAGCAAGTTATCAGTGAAATGAATTGTAATTTACTCAATTCTTGATGGATTTTAAATCTGGTTTTTTTTGCCATATTTATGGTGGTGCATTTGCACCATATGCACCACAGTAGATCCGCCCCTGCTTACAACTTAATTGACAGAAAGTTGAAATTACTATTATTAATACTACAATAAGTTAATAACACCAATCAATATTACATTTTATGGGAAGAGCCTATATTTAAGAACCATAAAAACATTTTTAATAATTGACAGATGTATAACATCATCAAGACGATATGACTTGTAGGCTACTGATGCAGTTTCTCTACATGCATATCGATAATAAGGTTAGCAAGGAAACATTGAGATGCTTGTTATATTATTCATCATACCCTACAGGATGAAAATATTCGTTGATTATAAAAATTCGCGATTTCGCGAACAGTCAATTCCGTGAATTATTAAATTCCGTGAATTATTAAATTCCGTGAATAATTAGTTCTATTTTTAATCACAAGGGAGAATAACTACTGCATCAAATTAAAAACTAGCTGCTAGGCTAGTTTTTAATATAAATACTAAACGTAGTTGAGTTTCAAAACATTTTTAAAATCATTGTCTGGGCTTTGAGCTAACACCATTGCCAATACATCACAGTTCTTTACAAAATTCTTCAAGGTTGTCACAAGATATGCAAAATGGCGTCATCGCAAAAAATAGCCGCTAGGCAGAAGTACTAAACGTAGCCGAGTTCCAAAACTTCTTTAAAATCATCGCCGGACTTCGAGTTTTATTGCCATTGCATCGAACTTCTTTACAAAATTATACAAAATTTTTAAAAGTTATTCACCATGGCTTCGTCATCGCAAAAAATCTCTCATAGTCTTTTTACATTGAAATCAACCTCGTCAATCTCTAATACCGAAGTTGAGGACGATCATGATTCTGATCTGGACATTATGGTATGTATTTGATTTGCAGTGCAGATACGCTTTTCCATAATTAACTGCATTAGTTAAGTCTTTTGTTTAAAAACTGATCGCTTTCATTAAATACTTCAGCTATTGTTTTTGTACTTCTTTAACACTCGTTAATATTTTTTCTTTTTTGTGTTTACTGCAGAATAAGAATGAAACAACCTACTCCGATTACGAAAACTAGAGACAAGTAGTAATATTCATCAAGGCAGGGATATTGGCAGAGAAGCAACCAGTCAACCTAGACCCCTTCATCGACAACAACTCCTTGATATCGCTGCAGCAAACATGATTAAATTATATATTTTATTTCATGTATAGATATATTATAATTTATTACAAACTTGAGTGTACAAATAAAATATTTCAAATACAAATAAAATATTACAAATGATGAATGGAGTAAATATAAACAGTTTAGTCCATATGGCGGTTGTCTAGAGCAATAAAATGAAACTGATACTCTTGATAAGTGAATACTAGCGTGTAATGGTGCTCTCTGACTAGTTATTTTGGTAATAGCAGCTTTATATCGCTGTCACTGTCTTGGGTAGATGTTAAAGGCGATTCTCTCGCTACTACATGGCTGGTAAGGAAGTTATCATCAGAACTCTCCTCGTGGCTTACTATTGCAAAGTTCTGCCGATTGACCAAAGGTTTGTGCTCGTAAAGGCGTTTTTGTTCCTTTTTTTAAAACAGATATATTCTCCTCGTAAGTAGCTGCGGTCACTTCTACCTCAATTTCCAGACTTCCCTGAATGATTCGTGATCTTCTAAGAATGACATATACCACCCTTGCAGTATTAGGCTTGCGTGTATGATGAAAAATCTCTCTCACACTAAAACAAATAATGAAGCGGTAGGGAAGGAAAAATAAATATTGCGTTTTACCGAAGAGCCAAAGTAAAATTCAACTAATTTAGTAAATGGTTTTGAAAAAACTCATTACTTACCACAAATTGTTGGTTCATCAAAGGCCTCCAAATCTATGAATATTCGTAAAAACCTCTGAACGCAGCAAAAAATTTATAGCTGAGCTGTCCCGCCTTAGCACGATCCACCCGTAGTTGTAAGCTAAATAGAAAACGAAACACGCAATGTGCGCATGCATAGGGTTAACTCTATTGGTAGACGTAATAGAGTTAACTCTTCATAGAGAGTAGCAGTTTTCAACCGCGAATACATTAATCCGCGAATATGCATGAAATGGCAATTTTCGCGAAATATAACTCCGCGAATAAATTCATCCTGTAGGGTATTATAATTTAGGAGTTGTGTCTCCTTGCCTAGGTTTTAGTTCAATGACGTGAGGATCATGTGATTCTGTTATGCTATCAGTTTTCCATCTTGAGAATAAAACGATAAGCTTTGTTTTAATCAACCACGCTCTAATGAATACTATAGAAATGAGAATCTTATGACACACCATAACATAGCAATGCTGACTCAAATACTGAGGGCTTACATTCACACTAATGCATGTAAACGTTATAACAGTTCTAACAGCCAAAAAAGGCCTATTGCTGTGTAGCATCAAACCACACTAGAATTGATTCATCCACAGGAAGAGAATAAATGATAATAGACGGAGGTAAAGGCCAAATATAATGTAACTATCAATAATAGGACACCTTTAAGTATAAACTATTTGAAATGATATCTGCCATACTAATCCCGATTAAACAATAAAATTGATGCAGTTGCACAGCTCTTGAGAATGAGACAAATGATTTCAATTGCTAGCAATTAAACTGAAAGTTAACAAAACTGAAAGGAAGAGAAAGCGTAAGTGATGCTCAGAATGAACTACGCCTGGAAACGCTTCAAAAGCGACAGAAAAAACACAGATTGAACTTGCTGACTCATATCCCGCAAGTAGAAGACACTCAATAGTAAATGGTCGTACATTGGCGACGATGACCAAAAGATCAGAAGCTCGTGGCGAACAAACATCAATTTTAGCGAACTAGGGTATAGATGCCACCACTAAAGCTTTCCACGAAGGACCATATGCGAAATGAAGAGCTATCCAGCTGACATATAAACATCACCAGCAGCATTGTTGACCCCTGAGCCAAAGATATCATAGCACAGTGTTAAACACATGAATTTCTTTCACTACAACAGCGGTAACGACGAGTGTTCCATCTCGTCAGAGGTAATACGACCGATTTTTTCATCGGTAACTTAGCACAGGTATTTAATAATAAGTTATAAAAGTATTTGCATTTAGATGTAACGTAAGTACACTACAACAGTATGTATGTTTAAATATAATATTAATATTTATATTGCAAACCTAAAGAAAGCAGCGTCTCATTACTCGCTAGTACACAAATTACTGAAACATATGTCTAATTAGAACTACAAATTTTTGACTTAAACTAACTCTCAACTACCCAAAGGCTTCTGTGACTCACCCATGCAACTACTCAAAATATCCAATAGCCTACCTATTCTCAAGAAGTACATTCATTAGGGATATCACTCATATCAGCACAACTATTATACGAGGCCATATGAAAACGCTGTAGTTCAGATATCAATCGACGAAAATCATTCGATGAATGTTACAAATGTTATAGTACAACGCATTTATATGCTAACCAGAGCAACTCGTTTATTATGTAATGTTTCATCACTAGCCGCTACTATATTCAGCAATCGACTTTGCAGTACAATATAGACGGCAAGTGAAATATTTTGGCTTATTGTTTATTGATAGTAAATCTGAGAGGTGCAATTCTATAAATGACACAAATTGAGTGGCTTAACTTACAAATATTGGCATTTCTGTTTGTGTTAAGTTCAGATGAACTGTTGCGGCTAAAATGTAGCGCTCTTAAAAACCGCGTACATGTAGTTGTTACAACACTGGGCCACCAGCAGTATGTACTTCGACAGTGTCTGGAAAAATTCTGGCTTTGTAATTAGCTTAGAGCTGTACATAGATGTCTATGATTCACGGCTGGATAAATACTATACGATCTGTGATTTATGTTTTGTGAGGTAGGCATGCGCAAGGCGCTTTAACTTGACTTCCCTTTGCAATAGCTCAAGAGAACGTGATTTAATCTTTTTTATTCCATTGACGTGGATAAGTCTGGATATAATCTACGTTATTGTTTTTAAATGTAAATAGCTAAATGTCTAGTAAAAGCCAAGGCCTTACCTATCTGCCCATTGCTCGCCACTAAATTCGTATGTCAGCTTTCTTCTTTTGTTTAATTGGCGGCGTTGCTGTCTTATTGAGTTTTTTTTCTCGTTAGGTCATGAAACAGTATTGTAACACCAAACCATAAAGTGCAAGTTCTTAGCCTATCGACAAACCTATTATGAGTTGAAATCGATATAACGCTTCCAAAGACTAAACAAACTCTTGCTTGACCCGACTCTACCGATCTGATTACCAAGCCTGTAGATCTGAGCTATTTTGTACTTGCTCGCAACATTTACATGAACCTTACTACTACTATCGTTATAAATAGAATTATTACATCGTAAAATTTACTACAATTTAATAAACACTACAGGGTTGGTCGGAAATTGTTATAAGCAAGACTTCAAATAAACATAACCTAAGATAATCATCGCTAGCATTCTAATTCATGGTTTGCATCACTAAATCGACATACCGTAATTTTTGTTTTGCTTACTATGGGTCATGCAACAAACTTTCAATGCTCTGTGTTAGTAGCATCATAAAGTTTGCACTATCAGAATAACATAAAATCCTCTTTACATCAATTATTGAAATAGCTCTCATTCTCATAAAAAGTTTGAGGTAAAAACTGCATGGTGTACGTACATTTGCTATAAGTAGCTTTCAATGATCATGATAGACCTATTATTTCAAAGTAATTATATTTATGTCATTATAGGCAATGCAATAAAAGTAGTCGTTTTTTTGCAAGAACTCCTTAGGTACCACTGTCGCACCCATCATCACAATTGCAATTGCTTGGGTCATTGAATTTATTAATTTTCACATCCATTTTATTTCCCTTTCTAGTTAGTCCAACTTGACAAGTGTGCCTGAAAACAAAAAAAATTCAACAGATCCAAGATTTGATGTTTGGATCACAAATGGATCTGACTGCAGTACTAAGCTTTTTGTAATTTTTTTGGGTATGTGCTAGCTAATCCCCAAGTTGCCTGAAGTTATCGTGTTTTTGTCACATCCGTCATTCATGATTATTGTTCAGTAGGTTTTTGAGTGCCAATCTGTTTAAAATATGTCAATTTTACATGGTCTGATTAACACTGAATTTACATTAGTTTTGGCTGTCCATTACAGCTATTCTTATGATTGTGTATCACTTTTCTTTTAGCTTATGCGACTGTTTTAATATGCAGCATATGTTTTATATTTGTTTTTGGGCTTTTAAGAGCTTGTAATCCCATTTCCACATACTTTGCACCTACTACACAGCAGAGTAAGACAGGGTGAATCTTTTGATACGAAATAACTATAATGTGAGTTTTTTGTTGCAAGTCAACCTTTAAGCCATGTGAAGCCAACATCGCTATGAAGCTATTACGATCCTATACCATGTTCCTTACTCTTACAACACTATTACTTTCACTGCCATGAGAGTCACTGCTGTCACTTTCACTATCTGAGTATTCACGAAAGTCAGCAACTGAATCGGCTGTAATGCCATCAATAAAAGCTATTCCTTTTTTAACATAATAGTTGCATGCGGAAGCCTCATTTTAACTAAAGAGTTTGAGCATCAGAATAAAAGTGTACGTTTTTGATTTTTTCATCACGAATATAGGCTTATTTTTTAGAGAACTATTCGGACATCACTGTCAATGCCTTAGAAGTACCAACGATCGTTGGTTATGTTGTCATGAGTCAATAATATTCAGTTGCTACACATTTACACAAAATTTACACACATTTCGCAAAAATCGTGTCCACGGCAGTCGATCATAGATTTCGCATAAACTCGCGTAGGGCAGTGAAAGGATTAAGGAATTTTGGTGTTTTAAAATATTGTAATCATTTGTTTTCAACTACATCTTCTATTGTTATGCCTTATGCTGTTTTATCTTATTGTAAAATTTTGCTATTAATTTGATTGGCAGAAATATACTTTTCATGTCAATTAAGAATTTGCTGTGTCAAAACATGATAAGAACAAGTATGGCTGCTTTGTAAGGCTAGCAAATGTTGAAATATTGTATGACTGCAAATGTATGACTCCAAATGAGCTATTCCATGAATGTGCCAAAATTAAGCTGCGTTGTTCAAGCAGGAATCTAAAACAGATCGTAAGCATCAAAATTCAAAAATGTAGAAACTTGAAAAATAATTATATTTCAACAGATTTTGTCCTGGTTTGCCTGTTTACACTGAAGCCTGAGCCCGAGCTAATTCAGGGAAATGGTTTTTCTTCTAATCCTACCCCTGGGTAAACGTTTCGTAGTTACGTTTTTTCTGTGCTTCTGGTTTACACAGCATTACGAAATTGTTAAATTGTTGTCGTTTTGTGCGGTGTACGTTTGTAGTATACAGTAATACTTCAACTTACGAGAAACTTGAGATACGAGCAAGCTTTTAAGCAAGTTTTAGCACTAACATACGAGCCATGTTTAAGATACGAGCACGCAAGTCAATTGCCAAGTATGTCGGAGGTGTTTTATGAGAACAGCATCACTCTGTATTTTTCAACTGCTCAGGTTATACTTTTGTACCGTGTTATTTTTGCGCGATTTTCAGTGCAGAATTATGTGAATTAAAAGTACTGTGCGTAGACCGAACCATAAGTTTGCCAGTAAAATGAAAGATATGCAAAGAAAAGCAAATGATAACAATTGACATAAACGGAAAATTATTGAAAAATATGCGAAATGTGTATGCATAATTGAGCTAGCTCAGCAATATGACAGAAATACATCCACAATTTTCAAACAGAAAGATTATATTCAGGGCATTTAGTTCGCGAAAGGCCTAACCATAGTTTCTAAACGGCGCAGCGATCTTCACGACTGTTGATGGAGAGATTGCTCAGGCATGGGATAAAAGATAAACAATTGGCCGGTGACAGCGTAACTGAAACGATGCTATGTGAAAAGGCTGGTTCTATCTATCAAAACTATAAAAATAGACATTCGGACAAGTTGGCTAGTGGTCGTGCATTAACCCTTTGTGATTACACCTGTGTTCGTCCTAATCGCAACATGTTGAAAGGACAAAGGCAAGCGTCCTTAGATAAGTTTATCTTAAAACGGCCGGCTAGTTGTGAGAGCGGAACAAACGAAAAATTAGCTAACCAGCGAGAAACTTCAAACTATGAACGCCGAAGAAATTTTAATTACGTTGAGTTAAAAATGAAAGTTTGCTTTTAGGTTTGCTTCTAAGTTTGTCTTTTAAGACTTTGATAAAATCTAAATTTATCAAAGTCAACTGTTGTAATGAAGGATAACTTATGTCTTATATTTCCCTCCCTGGCAAATGCTAGCGTTAGCTGCTATTGTATGTACGTAGGCCTATTTAATTTTACATTTTAATTAATCACATTTCATTGCATTATTTTTTATTTGTTGCTTTTTGAAAGCATGTGTAGGACAATAACCAACATGTCCTTTCTGTTACAATATCTTGTTTTGAGTGTTTCATTTGCATCTTTTAGAGTATGGAAACCAATCAATATATATTTAATTGTTCTATATATAAATAAATTGCACCAACATGCGAGTAAATTGACATACGAGCTCAGTCTCGGAACGCATTAAGCTCGTAAGTCGAAGTATGACTGTAATTCAGGAGTTTCAAGTCGATTGGGCTTTTGTTTCTTGGGATATTGCTGTAATACCAAGGGGACTTGTAATTGCCGAGAAATGAAAAATGGCGGCTGCCAGGACATTAGTTCTTAATGACAAGACACTAATTAAAATTATTGGTAATCAAGATAAAAAATAGACAAAACTACAAAACTTTCTCTTTTCAGTAAAAGAGCTTTACACTAAAACTATTTGTTTTCTATTCATAAAAAAATATACCCGCTTTATCAACCATGTTTCTTTAGTAACCTCTAACCTATGTTTACCTCACATCTTTGATAAACCCATTTACTATATACTCTATTTGTTTTCTATTTGTTTTCTTTGAGTTTTACAAACTTCAAAGCTACGAGCTTCAAAATTATATTCAGTTCAAGAGATATTGTGCTATCATATGTGTTTTTGCTTAATTGAAAGTTGTTAGTACTGTCTAACATCACGGAACTTCTTTGTGTATACAAGGTTAGGCTTCAAAGTGTTAAAAACTGTAGAGTCTCGTGGCATAGATTGCATCTTTTCCATTCCAAATTAATGACAGTAAGGCTGTAGGAGTGAGAGAGGCGATAACCATTCCCAAAAAGCACGAAAACAACATAAGGCTACCTCGTTTACAATCAAAAAATAAATTAGAAGTAGCTTTGAAGTTTTTGGTGAGAATGTGAATCATTTTTCCTACACCACACGCTCACCAGATAACTTGTGGAACTGTTCATCTTATGTTCTCATCTTCGTAGGAAGCCGCAGTGTTCAGGCCTATCACTATGATCTTAAAGCACATAAATTATATAATTTTTTTATTATATAGTTCAATACATCAGTCTTGGCTTTCGAATGAGCCTATATTCAATACACAAAGAATAATAGAACTGAAAAACGGGTGTCAAACGTATGTCCTGCAATAAAAAAACACTTGGTTGCGGTTCCCACAATGTGATGTCATAATTATTATTTAGCCTTAGGTAGTCCATTCCTTTCGCTGCCATTGAGGCTGCTTTTCTCTGTGACAATCGGTGCTGTTAAACCCAGAGAGCGCTAATAATAAACTAGCATTCTAGATTATCAACAATAACCGAGGATTGTGCTAACGCTCCACCAATACAAACACATGTTCTGGGTTAATAGATTTCGGGTGATTGTTAGAGTTTTCTTTTTTTATCTTTTCGTTCATTTTAACCATTTTGCAGGCATAGCGACATTGTCGTTTCGCAATACTGACGCCAATGGGCTGAGCGACTATTATTTTCGCCGTGCGAACTTTTTTATAAATTGATTTCTGGTTAGCTTATTGCGTTTTTTTCCTTTAATTTTTTTACTCATAGTAAACTAAAATATATTGGTCTCTGTTAGCGACAAAAAAAATTAGCCGTTTTGAGAAAAAAAACGATCGTTTTTGCAATACTAAACGAACGAAAAATCCGAAATAAAAACGTATTTGAATAAATTGGAGATTTTTGTTTGTAGCTTGTTTATGCTTCTGTTACTGCTTTCTGAATATTTTCCCAGAGTGCAACAACTTTATTTTACTGTCATGGCATCCTCCAAAGGCTATAGGCAAAGGCAAAGCTATAGAGGAACAATAATAAGCACATGATGTCAAGACTGTGGTGTAGACCTCTGCAAGGGCAAATGCTTTCAAAATTACTATAGCTAGAGAATTTTGTGAAAAATTAATCCCCCCGCCCGGGGGGGGGGGAGGGTCTCAAATAGCCCAAAAAACTTTGCTTGCGAAAGGGTTAAACATTTATAATAGAGCTGCACAATGATCGCGTTAATTGAACGATTAACGCGATCAATACAAATAAACGATTAACTGAGTTGAGCCAATTAAATCTTCAAATAAAATACAACCGAGGTGGTGATCATGTGGTTCCTTTGTATTGTTCAATATTTAGCATTTAGCAGGTTACTACTATTTAATCTACTAACAGATAAATACTATGACAAGCAACACTCTCTTACCAATTATACACAACCACAATTATTTTGCACTCAACTATGAAAACACAAAGTGAGTCGCTAACATAAAACTTGTTTATACAGTGCGATGCATAAGCACTGCGCCGATCTAGCCGTAAGCGGCCATGTTTTTAGCCATTCGAACATGTTTCTAGGCAATAGCAACAAAAGCGATTTCAGTATTATTTAATATCTTTCAGTCTATTTTTCGTTTATTTTTAAAAACTTTCTTAGGTAAATTATACATGTATTTTTATCTTTCAAAAAAATACCAATCATATTTCGGCTTTAGAATATTAGTAATATAAGATTGACACTTTATTGGAACATGAAAGCAGAAAAATGTCTTCCGTACTAGGTAGCGCATTTCCGTACGTTGTTGGAAGCGTAAACAAGAAAGCGAATTGCGATATATGCCAGAAAGAATTTGCCTACCACCACAGCACATCATCATTAAGATATAATTTAACTAATTCTCATCCTACCGCGCAGAAATCATCACCAGCTGTCGCAGACAATAACTACTACTACTGTCCCCTGCGAGTGGCTATTCCCTAAAGCTAGCAATATTGTATGTAGGAAAAGGGCATCTCTTTATTCGGATAATGTGAATAAACTATCCTGCCTCAACTCTTGGCTGACTTAATTATATACTTTCATAGACTTTTTCATACTCTTAATAATTATTACATTGTAACTTATGTACATAACATGTACTCCTGCTAATAATTGTCTCAAATATAATTAATTTATATGTAGCTGTATTATTTGTTTTTGAATATGCAGGTTTTTGTTAGATTAATTCTAAGATTAATTGAAGATTAACTGGTTCAGACCAGTTATTAATCGCGATTAATTTTTATAATCGTTGTGCAGCTCTAATTTATTGTAATTATTATCACATCGTTTTATATATATGATTCTAAATGCTTTATAAATAGGATTATGCTTCAATAAATCTACTATCGTTGGTAAAGGTAGTGAAATCACATTGATTAAATTGTGACCTGCAGTTGCGTGGCCCTAGGACTATATGTCAATCACACTTTCGTGAGATCATGCAATGGTTGAAATTAATTAGTCTCAGTCGGGCCCCTCAACATCACAATAAAAAGAGAGGGCTAGTGCATAAGATCATCGGGAAAACATAGTATGGTGCTTAGAATCTGAGTTATTTATCATAAAAATAATCTGTACATGGAGAGCTAATGACACTGATTCCTTTGTCATCTTCATTGGTTCTCTGGAGTTGTCCTACCTTCGCCTGCCACTAGCGTCATTATCATAGTTGATAAAATACAAGCGGTAAGCGATAAAATTAGTGGTAAGAGCACACAACACCGAATATGAAAATTGTTGCGTCACAATTTTCGAGCCTATACCATTGAAAATTTCTGCGGTATAGCTCAGGCGAAATCCTACGTATAAACACCAACCAATGTCTGTCTCACCATGACAAACAATGGCTCATTCGTAAGCCAAGACTGATGTATTGAAATATATGATAAACAAATTATGTAATTTATGTGCTTTAACTAAAAAACTTGGCTTATAACATATTAATATCCTGGCAGTTGAGTGCACCGTGAGAGATTGTCATGGGTAATAGATAGGTGCACAATTAATCCGCAGTGCAGCAAAGTGGTTGAGTAGCGCAGTTAGTAGTGTGCTGGCTGCTAAGCTGAACATGCCAGTTTGGTTCTCGTGCCATGCAGCTTTTATTATAGTTAAAATTGTATATGTAACAGTTCAGCAGTTGACCGAAGGTAAGGTTTTTGCTGATAGCAATATTTTGTCTCATTACAAGTACCTCAACGCGTTGCATAACAAAGTGTCAGTTCACATTTGTTTAATTGTAATAAAAGAATAATTTCCAAAACTTTATGAAATTTAATGTAGTTACAGTTCCTACGTGTTCATGATCCCTGAAACCAACTTATAATGTAAAAGCTTTATGAATACCATTCAAAACATCTTACAATTATTATAACTTACCATAAAACCTCTATTGGAACGCCACCTCTAATAGAACGTCACTATAAAAGGCTTGAAAATTGCAGCGCCACCCTTTAATTAAACGCCAACTCTATTTGACCTCCACTTTCACATTTGATTTTTATGAAACCATAATAGAAAGTGATCAATAGAAAACTGACCACAAAATAGTGCTAATAATGACTCAGTTACATCAATAGCCATCAATCCTTTTGTTGTTGTTGTAGTGGTTGCAATCATCGTTACAATCGATCGTTACAATCATCAGAACTATGCTCTGATTCAAAATCGATCAGGTCTAAATCTGATCCATTGCCTTCAAATTCATCCATAATGTAGTTTACAATCTGACCTGACGACTTTAAAGCGTTTTGATGAATGATGAGAATACTCCTCAGGTCTCGGCATGATGTAATCGCAGCCAATGTTATGGCGTATCGAAGTCCGTTTCTAACTTCAGAGCTTTGTTTTTTTTAAACTTTGAAGACGACGCTATCACAATGAATAACTGCATCCGACTAATGTTTTAATCAAAGTAGTCTCTTGTTTAAAGGTTGACTTGCAATAAAATTCACATTACAGTTATTTGGTATCAAAAGGTTCACCATGTCTTACTCTGTTGTGTTGTAGGTGCCAAATATGTGGAAATGTGATTACAAGCTCTTAAAAGCTCAAAAACGAATAGCCGCCGTAGATTGGAATCTCTTTATTTCGATGACGTAGCCATGAAATTTGATTACTGTTGTGTCATGTGATGTTCTCGTGTGAATTAAAAGGCCAATAAAAAGCTCAATATAAAACTTAGCGTAGCACTAGTTTATGACAAACACTTCGGGTTTTACCGATGACCCCGTATTAAATATAGATACTCGCTACTTTACAGTTTTGTTTCGGCCTGGTCTAATCGGCAAGTCGTAATTTGATCATGTGACCCAATACTTCGCAAATAATTTTTGCAGCACTTTTCGATTATCACAGGTGACCAACAGGCTCGTCATGATTATCAGACAATGATATGTACTCCTTCGAGGTAAGGCTAAAAAATTAAATGAATTTTTACGGCAAGTTATAAGATATCACTGCTAAAAGTAACAGCATTTACAATGACGATAAAACAGATGTGTAAGAACAATAGACATGGTTTTATTGCATGTGTGAAGTATATTTGTGAAAATATTTCGACGAATAAGGTTGCATGAAAGCGTAAACAGAAACCATCTCACACAGCTACGTCACATTTGAGCCGTTTTGGAAAGAGAATCCAAACTACTACTACTCTTGTGTGGCTGCGATTAACTGTTCGTTTTTTAGCTTTTAAGAGCTTGTAATCACATTCCCACATATTTTCCACCTACAACACAACAGAGTAAGACATGGTGAATCTTTTGATACCAAATAACTGTAATGTGAATTTTATTGCAAGTCAACCTTTAACTTTGTCTAAAGGTCCGGCCACACGTAACGAATAAAGGTCCGGCCACACGTAACGAATTATTCTTTCATTCTGACCAAATTCACGAGTTTCACAGAATTCACAGATTTGTTCGGCCGAATATCCCATAATCGTCTGAGCTGTGCATGCACACCGAATTCGTCAACGAAACGCTTTTAATTGGCTAACCAATTTTTTTAGCGAGCTCGACTCTAGTAGCTTTGACAAGTGGTATAGTCCAAGACACGTACGACGACACGCAATAAAAGTATCACCGCGATATGACCTGATACATACGATGCAACGGCCTATATGCGCTATTGTGGGTTCTCTCTCGTTGGTTCACCATGACAGAACCTTCTCATCGTGTATCTAGTAATTTCTTTTAAATGTTTTAGTAGCTATAAATTGTTTCTTTTTCAATAATAATAATTTCTTTTTATGCAGCAAAAGCTCCGTCGTAAAAACAGTCGCTATCTCTAGTGCATATAGGCAGTTGCATCGTATGTATAAAGTCATATCGCGGTCATACTTTTATTGCGTGTCGTCGTACGTGTCTTGGACTATACCACTTGTCAAAGCTACTAGAGTCGTGCTCGCTAAAAAAATTGGTTAGCCAATTGAAAGCGTTTCGTTGACGAATTCGGTGTGCATGCACAGCTCAGACGATTATGGGATATTCGGCCGAACAAATATGTGAATTCTGTGAAACTCGTGAATTCGGTCAGAATGAAAGAATAATTCGTTACGTGTGGCCGGACCTTAATACGTCGGCATATATAAAAAATGGTTTAACAAAAATGCTGAGGCCGACGGCATTAATGTGCCGCTCACCCCATTAATGCAGGAGAGTGCAAAATATAGTCGGTAGCGTCACTCTGCCAGTGTAAAATATAGCCGACAGTAGCTACGAGTAGTAGACAGTAGCAGACGAGTATATAGCTCTCCACCCTTGAAAGGATTAAATTTATTTTCTCAAAATTCTGTCGACCTAGTTAAAAAATACATCACCGCCCTCCATTTGAACGTCATCTCTAATAAAATACTACTATAGGAGAAAGGTTTAAAAAATAGAGCGCCATGGTGTTCAAATAGAAATTTTACGTTAATTACATTATCAAAATGCATCTTTACTCCATATACCATTATATATCCATCCACAACTTTTGTATCCTTCATTTTTTCGTGACGTCATTTTATCATTGTCGGCCATCTTTATGGACAACTTTTGTCGTTAAAAACACGAAGCTTTTGCAATAAATTTTTGAAAACGATGCTTTTGTTTGCATTTTTTTTGCTAAGGTATCAAAATAACACCAAAAAATACTATTAAATAAAATAATAATGATCGTTTTCCACAAATATGACGGCTTTTTCGTGAACGAGCACATGTTCAAACGGCTTGATGATGTCAAAAAAGCGATGGATTGTTTTCATCAATCCTTGTTTTGGCTACAACATGAAGGCCTGTTTGTTTGAGAGCAACTTGCTTTTTGAATCACTTGAACCAAACTTATATTACCATATTGGTCATTGGTGTTGATTACTGTAAAAACTTTATTTGAACGCAGTAGCCCTTTTTTCAACCATTTTCTAGTGGCGGTCAACTAAAGGCTGGTGTTGTATTTTTCAAGTAGCAGGTCAGAGTTTTGAGAAGATTAATATTACGCTTTTATGGGTGAAGCGAATGTCGCCTATATTTTGCAGTTTCCTTCGGGTGGAGTGACATTAAACCTTTTGGATGCAATAAATCTGCTAATTTACCTCCAACTTGCCTAAATATTTCTAAACAAATATGCATTGGGAAGCCAAGAAATGTCTCTAGCAGGTTATATGGCTTGCAATTAATCTGCGATGATATTTAAGCCTGTGCCTTGCTGTGCAATTTGTTGCAACTTTCAATTTTTTATTCCATTCTAAATTTGAAGGCGTATTTTATTTTTAACTATGTTTAACAATGTTGTATAAAAGCTCATTGCACTCCTTGTTTGCTACCGTTTTCAGCCAAAACTGGCTTTTTATGGGCAACTAGCCGAAAGCACGACATTGCACGGGTATTTAAAACAGCTTATAAACAGTGGCAGGCGATGTAGTTGCCATTGGCTAGTTTGAGTAAGCTAGTATTTGTATTACTAATTAAACTTACTAATAAAAGCCATGAGAGCAAGACTTAGCGACGCTACGCTGTAATGAAGAGTTGCTATGTGTATTTTAACCCAGATGGTAACTCATATCGCCCAATGAATTCATTGCATCTCTTGTAGCCTAGTGAGTTAGCTTCTCATCTCGAGAATGGGAGGTTCTGAGATAAAATCTTATGCAAAACGTATTATCATTGCTAGATTTTAATTGCTATAGCTGGACAAATGACAAATTTTGAGATTTATATAGATGGAAGAGTTTTTATGGGCGTCGATCCATTTTAAACCGAATTACGATAATCGTAAGGATGAGCACTATTAAATAATATGCTATGAATCTAAAAATTTGTAAGTTATATACTAATAATAATCTATAAAATGCTACAATTATACATTCAAAAACAAGTGACATAAACGAACCAAACTTATAATACATGCAGACGCAAAAAATTTTGGAACATTTTTGGAATAAAAATATTTGCATCCTTTGCCCAGTCAGTTGCGTTGTGATGGTTGCTTTTGATGGAGCAAACATCTAACTGTTCAATACCTTCCACAATGTCTTCTGACCTCAACTCTTCTTCTACACTGCTGAACTAGTCAATTTTAGCGTCCAAACAACTTTTTATCAAAGTAAAACTTTTACGCATTGCATTTCGTACAAATAATGATGAACTTTTAGCAGCATGGAAGCTAAGCACAACTTTTATCCTAAAACTAGTCATTCATATACCGACGTAAATGTAAACCGTTTTTAACATATGTTAAAGTATCAAGACCACGTTAAACGAGTAACTACTATTAGCCTGATACACTTATTAATTGTTTCTATAGTGTTGTTTTCAGAGTTTTAGCGAAAAGACTGAGAAGCTTTGGAGTTTGAAAACGGACTTCGTTACCAACAGAAACAACAAAGCAACTAATTGTTACTGGTATAATGTCATTATCAGTATGGTTTTGTGGACACTTTTTTACTGATCATTTGCTAGTATGGGTTCGTAAAAATCAAAGAATGTCAAATGGAGGTAGCTTTCAATTAAAGATGTGGTTGCGTCAAATTTGAGTCGATTTTAAAAAAACATAATCTTTTTGTCTATCAGTTGATATGCTGTTTGTTGTGTTAGGCGATCTGATTGTCAAGATATTTGAAGATTAAAATCGAAAAAAGGTGATCGCGGTAAAAACGCTCACGTCAAAAAAAACATGCCCAGACTTGCCCAAAATGATGTCATGCGTTATACAACCTGTCTCTATCTCTCGTATTCACATCGGCTATTTGCGATAAAAGTCTAGTCCTACGCGGCTCTATTGGCATATCTTATTTTGTATTTGCTCATGTTGGTTAGAATAAAATTTTAAATCCAGCTACAGATGCATTATTATGAATGTTTCAAAGGCATCAAATAACGAAAGTTGAAAATTTGTTCCACTCACTTTTTCCAAATGTTGTGTAAACATTTAGGTACCGACTACCAATTCTACCGGTCTACGGTAGTTCTGTCAAGCTAACTATGTTGAATAACGTCTTTGTATCAGCACAGTTCCGCCGCCACCCATACTAACGATATACAGCCTTCCATAAGTCCCGCCCACCTTATGTTCGTCGCCTATTCCTGGGGCGGGGCTGAATATCATTGCCTACACCGACTACAGTACTAGTTTCTTTCTACCGTAAGTAAGCCGCGTCTTTGGAAAGAATATACATAGGGATAGAGTTTTAAGGATGAGAAGTCTGCTGCAAACTGAATTTGAACTCACATTCTCCAGTTCAGCGGACATCCATATACCATATCCAATTCACTACAATATTCTGCAAATCATGTTTTGCATTATCTTCAACAATATTATTTTATTATATAATTGTTACAAGCAAAAATATTTTCATCTCGGCATAAAGCTTTTATTAAAAATATTCATCAAGTCGTGGCCACTCACATAGTTTTAGCTGATACACTAAGACAAATTCATCTACTGCAACAAACTCAAACAAAACATCATAGTTTATGCAGCACACATTCAAGTCTCTCTTTCCCCTTTATGGCAGTTTCCACACTGACAAAGCTGCTTGGGCTGGTGGGACGACATAAACATTCTGTAATCAGTAAAACAAATGCAATAAATATATGTCATTCATAGATATGTCATTCTAAAGCGTATCTATTGAAAGCTTTCAAATTGGGAGTTAAATAGGTTGCAAGTGTAATTTTAAAAACAAATAACCGTTTAAAAAAGGCACAAGTACGCCAAGCCAACGATTCGGAGCTTTGGTTCTGGAAATTAAAGAATTGCATTGATCAATCGATTTTCTTCACTTTCTACAAGTGAAAAGTGAACATCTAATGTCAAATCATAAATCTAATTTGCTAGATAAAGCTGCCACAGAAAGTTTGAAGCAAATGTAGCTAGGTGAACCGATGAAAAATATAAAACGATGATTAGTGATAGCAAAAAGTTATAATTTTATTAATTAGTACATGTATTAATGAGTACTAAAATATTACCTTTAGTATATTCATCAATCTAAGCCATTGTATAGCTAGATGCTAAAGATTAAAAAGAAGCTGTCAAGAACTCACTGTACATACGTATCTCGCACGCGCAGGAAATTACATTTTAGCCTCAAACAGGGAAATATAATCTGAATGTAAACTCAACAAGCAACTCTATAGGAGACTCAAAGTAAAAGATAAATTTACCTCCATTCTCCGATCTTCCTCCGTAGAACTTTGACTACCTGATGCCAAGAAAACTCGGAGTCACCTTCGCAGTAACTTTACAGCAATTTTACAATTACTTGTATGTTGTTCGCCAGTAAAATGTGTCGATCGAGTAATTAATTAAAGTAACGATGTTAATTAATTTAGTAAATATCGATGTCCATGCGATTTAATAATAGAGTAAAATCCCTAAATTTGAGATCACAGACTACACGTTTTATGAGTGATAACATTTATTACGGCCTATATAAAATTTTTGCGCGGATGATTGGCTAAGGAAGCGACCTCACATTTATCGCTCGTGGTTTCTTTTCAGATATATTGCTTGTGACGTCACGAAAGAAGCACCCGCTGGAACATGAGCTTTTTAAAAGAGGGCCTCATTCAAACGCATATATCTCTGGACAGGATTGGTCTACAAAGACAAAAATAGCATCAAATTGTAGCTGATGTTTTAGCCTTTTATGGGTCTTAATTTCATTAAATCGAATTTTTTGACGCAACCACATCTTCAAGTCGGGCGTGTGAGATTTAGAGTTATCTGCACTAGCAGAAGGAGAAAATTCTCAGTTATTTTGCGACAAAAAATTTGATTCTAGCTTAATTACAGCAGATTTTATGGTCAATAAACTGAATGCATGTTTACCATTAGTGCGAAAACATAGCTCTGAGAAAACTGGTGTTAAAGTTTGAGAAGCGAAAACCAATGAAATGTCAACAATTTTGTTTACATTTCAAAACGTAATAGCAACTAATATCAAGAAGTTGTGATATTTATTTAGATTTCTGAATTTACACTATATCCAAAAAATTAGGCTGAATTTAAAAATCTAAACAGATTTTAGTTGGTTGTCATAGAAATAGCTGTATATCTAAGGATCTAAATGGAGGCCTATTACTTAATTTTGCAGATATTAAAAATGGCTTGGCGGTACCGCGATATTGGGCACAGCCGTTAGCCGTAACATCAGAAACAAAATCTTTAGAAAAATAATAACAGTAACATATTGCGCATCATCGGTCACTATATACTTCGATCTTGTAAATTCGAATAATTATTCTAATAATTAAATCTTATAATAATCTTATAAAATCGAATAATTAAATCGAATAATAAAATTGGCAAAAAAAACGATAACCTTCCAGTACTTCTACGTTAATTACAGAAACCTTCGGCAATTGGACAATGCCATAAACTGGTGAAATGTGCACGTTTTTCTTGTGAAATGCGCACGGCTTAATAGTTCGCTTTGTTTGCCAGTCTTAATTTTGATTAAAAAAGGCTTGTCAGGTTTTAATGGCGATTTTAGACCAAATTTATCTGTCTAGGTATGTATAATCCGATCAGATGGGTTAGTTTTAGGATATTGTCTCAACTTTTCAAAGACTTAGTAACATAATTAAATAGGTTTATATGTGTTTTGTATCATTATACTTAAACGACTCTACACAAAATTGGTTAAATTTTTTGATGGGATTTCGGTACAAGGGTTTGGTTACGGCCGTTGAGGGATAATTTTTCGGGAGTTGTGTGCGCATATGCATTCGTTATAAAGCTCCCAAACACTCGCTTCGCTTGAGTTTGGTCGTGGGATTAGTAGATGTATTCATGAGTAATAAAATTATTACCGTTAGTTTAGAATATATGTGAAGGATACTCATAGTTAAAGATAAATTTACTTCCATTCTCCTATCTTTCTCTGCAGCATAACACTGTTGACGCCTGTCAGCTTGAACCATAACTGGTCTGCCCCAACCTTCAATCACCTGACGCTCAGAAAACTTTGAGTCACCTTCGCATTGTTACAATTCTGTTGTTCGTCAATAAAACGTGTCAGTGCAGTAATTCAGTAAATTAACGATGGCAATTAAATGTCGATGCACGTGGCTAGTAGAATCTACTACTAGTCAATCCGTGTGACTAACTAGTAATAGAGTAAGATCCCTAATAACCAGAATCTTCAAAATCACAGACAACCTGTTTTATGAGCGATAACATTTAATATGACCTATATAAATATTTTGTGCTGATGATTGGCTAATGAAGAGATCTGATATTTATCGCTCGTGGACTCTTTTCAGATGTATCACTCGTTATGTCACTAACGAAGCACCCACTCGGATCTGAGCTTTTTAAAAGATGGCCTCATTCAAACCCATATACGTGTATCTCTGGACAGGGTTAGTGTACAAAGACAAAAATGACATCAAATTGTAGCTGATGTTTTAGCCTTCTATTGGTCTTAATTTCATTAAATCGACCTTTTTGACGCAACCACATCTTTAAAGGGTGTCGCTTTATTCTTCAGCCCTTTTCCTATAGGGTTGGTCAAATAGAAGTGGCGTTCAATTAGAGGTCTTACGGTAATCATACATTTTTAGGTGGCGCCCAATGGATAACAAAGCAATTCTTTTACTTGGAATTTTCAGAAATTTTTAATTAATTTTCTAGTTAATTGAATGTTTGTAGAAACAGTTTTTCTTACGTAAAACGGCTCTTTTTTTGCCTGGTCACCTAGTAAAGTTATTAGATGCAATTGTATTAGGCATTCGCTATGACATCCAAGTGTTGATATAGCCATAAAATTTCTTTTTTATATTCTACAGCAGCCCACTAAAACTTCAAAATGGATAATCGACCTAGTCATACGATTTATGTTAACAACCTCAATGAAAAGATAAAGAAAGAAGGTATGATATAGTTTACTGTTTGCCCTATGTGCATGTATGTGTCTTCCATATGTGTAAGTCTTTTTTATTTCACTGACAAGTTGGAACTCATTGTGATACTGCATTAGCACTAGTTTACTTTTAGCATACATTTCAAACCAATAGATGTGTTGTGATGTGTCTCAGTGAGACCATTTCAGATTCTCAGACTTTGTTGCACTCATAAAATTAATTTCCAAAGTTTGAGGAGCATAATTAAGGGCCTAATTAATTTCATAACATACTCCCAAGATGTTTGTTCCTGTATGCTCCAACTCTTGGCATTGGGAAGCTTATCATGTAATGTAGTACAAGTAAAGTAGAGAAAATGCTATTTGGACAAGTTGTACTTGGATATATACCGAACAATGGGAGCTTTTAGGATAATGTAAGATTCTCTGTCATTTGACTTTATTTAAATATTTGCTCATTTGTTTGCTTTTAGAGTTGAAAAAATCTTTATATGCAATCTTCTCCCAGTTTGGCCAGATACTAGATATTGTGGCGTTGAAGACTTTGAAAATGCGTGGACAGGCTTTTGTTATATTCAAGGAAATTAACAGCGCTACGAAAGCCCTACAATCAATGCAAGGCTTTCCATTCTATGATAAGCCTATGGTGAGTGTATGCATGGATTTGTAATGCTACACTTTTTTGTGTGGTGGATATTGTACAGGCTAGTATCTGTATCCATGTGTAGGACCCATACAAAATTTAGTTTAGTATGTCAATATGTCCATATCGCTTTGTTTTTGCCTGTTTAGAGAATATCTTATTCAAAAAAAGACTCGGATGTCATTGCCAAGATGAAGGGTACATTTGTTCCAAGAGAAAAGGGAGCCAAAACCGATGATCATGTGCCTAAAAAGAAGAAAAAGAAGTCAGTATTACTTGCAGCGTTCCATTGTATAATATTTTTCCTTGTTGGCTAGTTTGTGGAGACTGATATCGTGCTATATGTGATGACTAATGATTAGTGATTAATGCATCATTGACTAGAACATTAAAGTTTCGTGTCGCACATCTATATATATATTTCTCAATATTTGTCCTTGTCTGTCTGTCTGTCCAGCTATATCGGTTAAAATCTAGGAATGCAAAACACACTTTGTACTAGATTTGAACTCACGAAGATTGCAACCACAAGTTTGTAAAAATGCGCACCTAACCGCAAGGTGGTTTGCATTAGATAATCTATCGTTTTTTTTACGTCATCACCCTGTTTGCACATGCACTCGTCCACGAAAAAGCCGCCATCTTTGTAGAAAACGATTGTCATTTTCTTGATTAATAGTATTTTTCGGTGTTGTTTTGATACTAAAATAAAAAATTTGCAATAATTAATTGCAAAAACTCGTGTTTTAACGATAAAAATTGTCCATAAATATGGCAGACAACGATAGAATGACGTCACGAAAAAACGAAGGATTACTATGGGTTTCTATACCACTCTATACAACATCTTTGCCACAACACTGAAACGAATTAAAATCATATTTGTATACCAAATAATTTTTCATTGTAGTCGTAGCAAAACAGACTTTATTTAGCCCAGTGGTTCCCAACTACCTTGGAGCCATGGATCCCCTGAGCTTTTTATCTAAAAGTCATCGACGCCTTTATAAACATCATAATATATGGTGTTCATAACAATGCATTGTAAATTGGCGTACATTATAAATTAGAATAATATAAGAGTCAATAGATTTGACATGTTTCTATTTATTTACTTACATAAAGCAATGCTATACTAAATTGCTTTGACTGTTAATTTTCAGTAGTCAGTTTGTTAGTGGGATGGATTGTACTTCTTATTTTTCACTAAATTCTCCATCTTTGGGGAAATGGTTGACAAAGCGCACCGAATGTCGTCTTCAAGTCCCAGTCGGTTTCGTTGTTTCGATTTGAGAACAACCATGGAGGAGAAAGCAGACTCGCCTAAGTATGTAGACACAAATGGGAGCAGAGTTCGAAGGGCGTGTTTGGCTGTCTGTGAATATGGATGAACCATGGAAGGCCAAAATTCTTCAATGGTTTTATCTTCCTAAACATTTTCAGTTATTTTGCCGATCTGCTGGTTTCATTTTGTTGTCAAATAAATATAGTTGCCAAATATTGTCACAATTATGATCAGTCAGCAGTTATGATTAATTATGATCTGCTGCCATTAACAAGCATTCATGATATTAATAGTCGCCATTGTGAAATGAACCAAATTTGGTTTTACATTTAGATTTTGAGTATGAAAACTACACTGCACAGCTTTGCCTGCTGTCCCATCTTATTGGCCAGGTCAAACAATGTGACAACGACAAAAGTGTTTGCCATTTTATATTATAGGTGGAAAAATATTAATTAAAAACTAGGGAAAAAAGGCCGTTGTTCGGGTGATTTCGGGTAAATTATATTTAAATTTAAGCATATAATAAGACCCCTACCAATTTAAAAATTGGTAAAAATAAGTGAGTTGAAATGTTTTATTTTCTATGAATCTTAGTATGTCGCTGAAATTGAAGAGGGAAAGAGAGAATTATGTGTTTGCTGGTTACAGGTTGTGTTGTTTTGTACTACTAACCGGAAATCAGGTACTACTCAGCGATTGACGCACATAGGTGATAAAAGTCTAAACCCAAAAACCTAACAAGACAACGTGACCATCCCGTGGAAATTGCATTAGCCCCGAAACCCAGGCTAGCACAATCCCAACAGACTTCGATCATTAAACCCCGCCCATCTGATAGCCGTCGTCTATCCTTTTAGGGTTTTATATCTTTGATCCAACCACTATGACAGAAATAGTTGTGAATATCTAGCTAGAAAAACCAATGCTAGCACCAGCCTGTGGACCCCCTCAAAACCTCCTGTGGACCCCTAGGAGTCCATGGACCACCAGTTGGGAACCACTGATTTAGCCATTACTTGCTAATTATTTCAAAATTGCTTTTAAACCTTTACAGTTGTTTTATTTTTTTCTCCTAATATATTTTTACAAAACTCTTTTTTCGTTATAGGAATTTTATAAGTTTGTTGTTTGAAAAAGTTTAAAACCTTAGTTGTTTTATTCTTTGCCTAATTTATTTGAACTGTACCAAACACTTATGATATGAAGTTTAAAAGTTAGAATGGTAACTGTGTAGAGGTGGAATCAGTTTCTAAAAATTACACCGATGCCCTGGAAACATACCTACTATACAAAGATTACAATTTTAATCATGCTCCTTACACATATGTAATGTCAAAGTAGCTTGTGTAAATCAAGAGTCATCTCGTCCTTCGCTATGTTTGCTAAATCAGGTGTTGACAATTTCTCTACATGTGGTAGGATGTCAGTGGAATGACAACGCAGCTGTCTGCAGGCATTTTTGATCTTTCGATATAGCGTCATGTAGTATCATTTGATTTTAGGACAGTTGCTGTTGCTCAGGTTACACAGAGCAGTGAGCCAGCTGCAACAATGGCTGCAGGACCGCCAGCAGTTATTCCAGAACAGCCGCCTAATCAAATTCTTTTCCTTACCAATCTTCCAGAGGAAACTAATGAGATGATGTTGTCTATGCTCTTTAACCAGTGAGTTACCTTTCTCTTTCACTTGCTCACCTAATTACATTCGTCATCTATAATCATTACCACATCTCGTCTCAAAAAGAGGCTAGTTCATGTTATTAACAATTCTTACAATCCCACTGCCTCAGAGTTGCTTAGCCATACTCACTCTGATTTGGAATTAGTTGCATAAAGCTATGTACTAAGCAGCTAGGTACCTTAGTTCATAACTTAAATGAAACCATAAAAAATATTATTTTAATAGACTCAACTTCCTACCAAATTTCTGAAAGATTTCATGGGTTTCAAATATTTGCATGAGGATGTATTTGAGTGAACATGTCTCGTAATGTGTGGGAATGTCTTTGTCTATATATAGATAACCAGTTGTTTGTGTGAAGCTGTTATTGACCTTCAAAATAAATCCAAAAAACCAGCTTGCACCGAAAGCAAAAAAATTACGATATTTGTGTGAGAATCTAAGATATTGAAGCAGGCAGATTAGTTTACTGTAAAGGTAGTCTTCTCGGGCTAAGCCAAAACAACAATCAGCTGCAGCACAATATTGATTCTTTTTGTACTGTAGCCACTCATGTTACTTGCAGATTTCCCGGATTTAAAGAAGTCCGGCTGGTGCCAGGCCGTCATGACATCGCTTTTGTTGAATTTGAAAATGAGACGCAGTCTGGGGCCGCTAAGAGCGCTTTACAAGGATTCAAAATTACACCAACCCATGCAATGAAAATAACATTCGCCAAAAAATAAGGGGTACAGTATCACCCCAGGCTCTATTGCACACACCAGAGACCTGGTTACTGAGATTGCATTGCTACGCCTCGTCATAATTATGTATTACGTACACTTTACCAACATTGCACTTGGTTGGATGTGCTGTATATAGTGTGTATAGTGGTTGTAACTATCTAGCTTCTGCTGCTGCTCTTTCAGGTGTCTAATGGATTGCGTTCCTGTGGCCAAGGTCTGTACATAATAGTAATAGTGAAATTATCGAGAAATAAACCAATTGACTGCTAACAAACAAAGTTTTATTACTGTATTCTGTCTACAGCTACTGACAAAACAAATTTGTGGTATAATTGAAGATGTAGAGAAAGATTTACAGCAAACGATTCAACACATTGACTGAAAGTATATTTAGCTACTGCAGTGTCATTGTTACTTTGCAAGACTCGTAAGTGCAGGTACTGTTGCAATTGACGGTTAAGGAGAAAAAGAAAACAAAAATGGTATAACTACATTTCATGAATACTAGTCATTATAGTGGCTAGAGAATGGTCTCTAAATTAACAGAAATTTAATGAGTTTGTAATAGTGAGATACAGCTATACACAACATATGGATGCCAACTTATTGTATCCAAAAATATATTTTCCGATTAGACATATTATGGTGAGCGTAGAATTGCACCATAAAGAGAAATCTGTGTGGATAAAGTAACTATTAAAGAGAGAGATATCAAGACATTACTAAGAGCTGTTTGGAGGTACTTATGGTGACTAGCTCAGCATCTCCTTCACCAAATGTCTCCAGGCTGTCGGTGCCTAATGGAGTATGCCCATTAGGAAACCCTAACACTTGATGTCAGGCAAATGGGATTCTAAAGACACTGATAGATTACTGATTAAGAAATTTTTGTCAATTAAACTATATCAACTTTAGGCGTGTGACTGCGAATCCTCTGTGGTCTGCGGGGCGTCACCAGATTCTGCTGGGCCCTCATCTTCCACCTTGTCCAGATATTCACTGATTATATCACGTAGTCGTGTCCACGCTCTTTCAGGAACAGTAATTGCTGTTCTGAAGTTGCTACGCACCTGGAGGGTAGACGTGAAAGATTGACATGTGGGATTCTATGATAGACAACACGTGCAAAACAAGTGAGGCCAATCAATATTCATTGTTTGCGGGTTGCTCAGTGCATCAGACTAGACACGAGCAAAACTGCACAATGCAGCAAGAACAAGTTCTGAATGCAACTGAGCATGCGGTTATGGAAAGCTGACTTGCCTCAGAGACTCTCATGTAGGTTCCACGATTGTTTTGTCCAATATCAAAGTAGAACATCTTATTTTCCACTCTCATGGATTTGCTTTCTGGGAGTTCTACAGTGGTTTCTGCTAAGTAGAGTTGGAACTTGGAGTAGACATTTACACTTGGAATGTTTGTAAAAGGCCAGCAAATAGACGTCTTCATCAAGTTTACAATTTATAGATATGAATGATTAGATCCAGAGTTGTATAGCTTCAGAGTCCCGCATCAAAAACCGGAAACAAAAACGCTTGTTTCCAAACAAACCCGATCGACATACTGATCTATAATGGAATATTCTTACCTCGCTCTCAGCATCTCACTTTTTTGCATTTACTTTACTTTTTACAAAAAATTATTTGTAGTTTCTTGTAGGGAATTTTATTTTCTTTCAAATAGTTTATGATACAATCAGTTTTTAAGCGACTGCCAATGGGAGTAGTTTTTGTTGATTGATGGTACCGCCTCTCCATTATAACTTATATAAAAATAGTAGGCGTGGCCTGTTTGTTTGGAATCGAGCGAACTCCTATATACACTTCTGTTGGTCGCGGGACTCTGTGAAACTATACGGCTCTGATTAGATCTAATACAATACAAAGATATTGTAAAACCGAACTTCATATCTATATTTAACATTGTTGAATAAAGGCTCATTGCACTCACTGATATGTTTGTTACAGTTGGCAGCCAAAACTAGCTTTGTATGTGCAATACAAGTGGAGTTATGAGCATCGATCCAATGTAAGCCATGTTAAGATAGCCTCAATGATGTCATTAAATAATATGCTATAAATCTGCAAACTTATAAGTTATATAATGATAATCTATCAAAGGATACAAATATATATTCATGAACAAGTGACATAAACTAACCATACTTATATTACACACAAAAACAAAAATTGATGCTTTTAAAAGAAAAATATTTCTATCGTTTGCTCGGATAGCTGCATTCTGATTGTTGCTTTCGATGGAACGAACATTTTTTTAATTGTCCAATAGCTTCCACATTATCTTCTGGCTTCAACACTTCTTCTGCGCTGCTGAACTAGTCGATATTAGCTTCTAAATAATTTTTTGGCCGAGCAAAACTTTCCCGTGTTGCATTTAGCACAAATGCAACGCGCAAGTTTGTTTGCGATACAAGTTTTGGTCAAAAACTTGCAAACCGCTTTATATATGTATTTCCTTCAAAGTATTTTTAGGACCGCGTTAAACAAGGAGCTCCTATTAGCCTGAGACAGATAGTAATTCTATGGCGTTGCTTTCAACTTTCTATCTACCATCATAAATTTAAACCGTTTTTATCGATGTACATGTACTTCGAAGTATCAAGACCGCATTAAACAAGGAACCACTATTAGCCTGAGACCGTTATTGATTATTTCTACGACGTTGCTTTCAAAGTTTTAACGAAAAAAACCAAAAGCTTTGGAGTTGGACAACGAGAGAATTAATTGTTATTGATATAAACGATTCATTATTAATATGATTTTGTGAACAATTTTCTATTGATCAGTTAATATTATGGGCTCGTGAAGATCAAATAATGTCATAGTGGTGGCAGCGTTCAATTGGAAGTCTATTTTTCAACCCTTCTTGGAGGGGGCGGTAAATTGAAGGTGGCATTCAAATAAAGATGGCGTTCTATTAGAGCTAATTTCAAATTAAACCTCAACATACCTACATCGGATATGAAATTTTTTTATATATATCTACAATGTTGTGACACATTCGAACTGCTCTATTAAGGTTTTCTTCATTGCAAAGTTTTGCTTATTCTATTTTTCGAGTGACAGGTCCCTAACATTGTAACATTTAGATCAACTGTGTAAGTGCAGCTAAACTTTACAAAGCTTACCAACTGAAACTAGGCTCAAATGATGCAAATGACATTCAGATGATGAAAACAGTAATACAACGGAAAAGAAATAACTTCATATCACATCAATTACATTGTTGAAGTGATTGTTGAGAACAAGTGTTAAAACAGGTGCTTTTGTTTCAAACTACAAAGGTTGTTTGAAACAAACATATGTTGATCAGCATAACGGATCTAGGTGAGACTACGCTGAAATCGTGGCCATTAAACGAAAAAGTGTGAATATATTGTTATATGTCATATATATTGAATATATGTTGTAAAATTAAAATCTTAAACACCGTGTAGCATTATAGGGAGTAGCACTACAGACAAGAAAATGTTATTTAAAAATACAATAATAGCAATGTAGCTAGATTTTTTGGAAACACTGAAAGCTCCTAACACATCCAGCTCCTACACGTTAACAAAATGAAATATATCTCCTGAAATGTTGCTCTTGCTAAATTGCTATATTTATCAGCTGGTCTATGGCATGGCATAAGATGGAACATAGTTAAATTAGCACTATGCAGTTTTATTTGAAGTGTTTACATTACATGTCAAAGTAATAACGGAGCAGCCATACCAAAACATAACTCAATAGGATAAATTGTAGAATTTGGCACATGTCCATTTTTATTTTATCATTTTTTAGATTTGATATTTATAAAAAAAATTTATATACAATTTCCCATTGCCACATTCATCGTTTGCACCAACACGGCTACCTTTTAGCAATTGAATTATAGACCTATTATCAATTGGACTTATATTTCAAGAATACTTTATATTTTTTACATGATTGCTCTTTAAAATTACACTGGTCCAATTGTTATGGATTTTGGCTGGCACCGAATGCCAATTCATGATTATACTTTTACCAATTCACTAATGTAGCAACTTTGTGTTGATGTGGGTTGTGTCATGGACAGCGGCTCTTTGGTACACTGAGATTAAAATATTGTGGTAAGTCATGAAACCGACAGCTAATGCTCCTTTAGGATGTCTGGCACAACTATTTTTATGTTTGTTAGTACAAAATTCTGAATAATAGGACTTTCACTAAATTTGAACAGAGGATGCACAACAATTTGACATTAGCGAGAAAAATCATGCCTTTTTGGGTGGGTGTAAGGAGTTAGTTTGGGCAAAAATCCTTAAAGCAAATATAAAACAAGGGTAGGCAACCCTCAATATGAGACATCTAAATAGATATACAGTCATACTTCGACTTACGAGCTCAATGCGTTCCTAGACTGAGCTCGTATGTCAATTTACTTGCATGTTGATACAATTTATTTATATATAAAACAATTAAATATATATTGATTGGCTTCCATACTCTAAAAAAATGCAAATAAAACATTCAAAAAAAGATATTGTAACAGAAAGAATATGTTGGTTATTGTCCTAACTTACCACATGCTTTCAAAAAGCAACAAACACAAAAGAATGCAAGGAAATGTGATTAATTAAAATGTAAAATTAAATACATACAATAGCAGCTAACGCTAGCATTTGCCAGGGAGGGAGATATAAGTTATCCTTCATTACAACAGTTGACTTTGATAAATTTGGATTTTATCAAAGTCTTAAACATAGAAGCAAACCTAAAAGCAAACTTTCATTTTTAACTTAACGTAATTAAAATTTCTTCGGCGATCAGAGTTTGAAGTTTCTCGCTGGTTAGCTAACTTTTTCATTGTTTCGCTTTCACAACTAGCCGGCCGTTTTAAGATAAACCTATCTAAGGACGTTTGCTTTTGTCACCCTTTCAACATGCTGCGATTAGGACGAACACGTGTGTCGTCACAAAGGTTTAATGCACGACCACTAGCCAACTTGTCCAAATGTCTATTTTACAGTTTTGATAGATAGCACCGGCCTTTTCACATAGCATCGTTTCAGTTGCGCTGTCACTGGCCAATTGTTTATCCAATGCCATCAGCAGTCGTGAAGATCGCTGCGCCGTTTAGAAACTATGGTTGGACCTTTTGCAAACTAAATGCCCTGAATATAATCCTTCTGTTTAATAATTGTGGATGTATTTCTGTCATATTGCTGAGCTAGCTTAATCATGCATACGAATTTCGCATATTTTTCAATAATTTCCCGTTTAATATTAATTGTTATCATTTGATTTTTCTTTGCATTATCTTTCATTTTACTGGCAAACTTTCAGTCTACGCACAGTACTTTTAATTCACATAATTCTGCACTGAAAATTGCGCATAAAAAACATGGTACAAAAGTATAACCTGAGCAGTTGAAAAATACAGAGATGCTGTTCTCATAAAACACCTCTGGCATACTTGGCAACTGACTCAAGTGCTTGTATCTCAAACATGGCTCGTACTTTAGTGCTAAAACTTGCTTGAAGACTGGCTCGTATCTCAAGTTTGTCATACGTTGGAGCACTAGTAAGTTGAAGTATTACTGTATGGATTAGACCCAAACAAACATTTGGAGGTGGAAGAAGTTGTGTTGAGGTGTTTGGATTCTAGTCTATTATAACGTATTAACAGTTAACCAAAGTGCAACCACTATTCAAACGCTGAAATATAAAAGCAAAAGAATGCAAGCTTAGTCTATCAGTATAGCTACGAAGTAGACACAGAGGTCAAAGATCAGAGTAGAAAAACATGACTAATTAACGCCAGTGCATGCCGACCATAGCAAGGCTGGCAAGACGATGAATAGGGTAACCAGTTATGAGGAGCAAGCTCCAATTGACCTACCATGATCATCAGTTCCATAGGTCTCCAGCAGAGCTCCAAGAGTATTCTTAAACTCGTCCATGCCCTGCGCTGGAATGGCTATCTGAGACCTTGGTCCACCACGGGGCTGCGTCTGTGACACCCGAAGAAACCTTCCCCGTTGATTTTCTTTTAAATCGAGGTAGTATCTTCGCGTGCCACCAACTATGTGTGAACTTTTTAACTTGCCATCTTCAGGCACATTGTCAGGATTGGGCTGTCCTAAAAGAAAATGGATATGACGATATAAGATGAAACAGACTACCATTATTATTCCTGTATGATAAACTTTATCATGTTTGTACCCCTTTTCTTTGACACTGCATCAAATTCAAACATTAACACAAATTATTGCTTCAAATTAAGATGAAATTTTAATGTAACAAAAAGCAGCAGATCTGACAGAAACATGAACCTAAATATGCTCTAAGATTGCATAGATAAGAGATATCTATGCAACTCCTATCAGAGTTATTATAATGTACTGTTAGTGACAGGAATTATTATAGCTAGTCATCATATCTGATCAGACAACGGAATAGGAGTTTAGGTTAAGTAGGCTATGTTGGCCTATCAGAAATAGAGAAATTAGTAACAGACCTAAACGTTGAAGATGAATCATACTGTTTAGCTGACCAGTTTCTAGTTTTATACTTACTGCAAAAAGCTTTAGCATGTTGAGCACCTGGAACTAGCCAATAAGTTTATAAATGGAAAATTACTGCAATTAGTTTAAAAACAAACAGTCATGCCTCGACATGCGTATGCCCCAGCATACGCAATTTTATCACAAGCTAAGCCAGCGTTGTTATTGCGCTTTTTTGAGATTATTTTTCTCGGCATTCTGCCTATTAAACATCCTGCAACAAGCTACAAACAATGTTAAATAGCTTATCTATCTCTCATAAAAGACTGAGATTATTTTGAAAGCTGAATTTAGATAATGAATTCTAAGACATCTATTTCTATAATTGTAGATCGGACTAAACATCCCCAAATTCCGTTCCTAAAAAGCTAGTATACGTCACATATAAATGGACGGAGCTTGTTGTGTCTTGTTGTGTTTGAGTACCAAATTGGAATCAGCGTGCCCGATTTACCTAAAGCAGACAAAGAGAGCTATTTGTGTCAGTTAAGGTTCAAGTTTAGTAAAAGATTAAAACTTAGCTGTAAGGGTCGGTTTGTTTTGCGAGCTAAACTCATATAAGTTAAAGTCAAGGTTAACGCTACGTAGCGTCATAAAAAGTCTAGTGCATAGAACATGTCGTTGGCCAATCTTCCTCATGCCACCATTAGCTACTACGTCTGTCTCGAATGTAAGAACTCCATACAGTACTGTACATAGTAATGTTACAATTTATTGCAGATCATAACCAATATATAAGCAATTTTTTTTCGCGAGTTTGTGAATGAAGGAACTTAATTACAATTAAAAATACGTTTTTTCATCGTAATATCCTGTTTTTAATTGGGTTTTTCATAGCAAGGGAACAGATCAATTTGTATTTAGTTACTTTATATAGAAAATATTGAATAGGCATACACGCCAATTGACGTGAGCTCAGTCCCAGAATGCATTAAGCTCGTATATCGAGGCATGACTGTAACATACGAGTATTGTAGGTATAAAAATGTTTCACTATCCCGTTTACAAGCGATTACACAAATTTAGGGAAATTTTTAATTAGCACTAATGCATGAAGATATGAAGTATATAAAAAGGTTTTTCATAATTCCTTTAAAGCCGTTATACTGCAGATCAAACATATATTATTCACCCTGGTTCGGAATTCACAAAACATTTCACTTCTATAGAGCAGTTACATCATACATGTCAGAATAAGGCTGACAGCTGCTCGGTTAGTCGTATCCCACCATTAGAATCTTCATAATATAAATTTGTTTATATAATTATCATGGCAATATCAGTTTTGAGCTACCGATTGATTTTGAAGAGCTAATAATCTACAGCAACTTCTTAGCAATGACATTCAAGAGAACTCTTGAGCTAGCGTTTTCTGAACCCGTAAATTTTGGCATTTGCAACCAAAATAGCTTCCCAGTGTTTTTGAATGGGCTCATACGTGTAGTTAACAATTGCTGCAATCTTTTTTAACCCTTTCAAGCCTGATCTTATTATAGATGCCAGCAGGTACCCTCATCCTAAACGGTATTAATAGCTTTCCATCGACTGTGAAAGATCTTAAAAGAGCCCAAATCCTTTTCAACTGAATATTATATTGAAGCTCCTAGATTGCAAAACTAAATTTAAAAAAATCAAATAGAGTAAAAATTTTTCACTCTTTCAAAGAAGTGATGGTTTAAAGGTAACTGAAAACACATAATGATAGCAGTACACTGAGTCCGATAGAGTGTGTATGTTTGTTATGAATAGAAAAACAAATGGTTCAAATGTAAGGCTCTTATTACTGAGAAGACGCTTTCTAGCTTTGTCTATTTTTAAACCTTCGTTACCAAGAATGTCAGACAGCCATTCGAAACCAATGTTATGTCAGCAGCCATTTTTCATTTCTCAGTCAGTTAAGTGTTCTCAGTATCCTGGTGATATCTGGTGAAATATTTTGCTTGAAGATTAGGAAGTGAGCCTTGCTAATCGTAGTAGCCGCGTGGTGCGCTGGGTACAAAAGAGCCCATTCTACCATCGAAACCAGTTGACTCGAGTTATTAAAAAGTTTATCAATATTTTCATCTATAATGCTAGATTGCATTCAACAAAATTGAAGACCTGAAAAATTGTGATCTAAACATTAACAAATCCATTTAAGAATAAACTTATGCCATTAGAGCACTAGTCCAATATATGCACAAAAAACAGATGCAAATTTATAACGTTTTACTAAAAGCCACTATCATAACTTTAAGTCATGAGTCTTGTTCTTAAAAAAAAAATTCACAAATCAAATGAACTAGTATTGCCATAATGAACATGTTATGTAGTAATGCTGTATGAACATCCTTGCTATTTTAGATATAGCCTAACCTCAGTTATTGACTAAAATACGTTCTAGGTTGTTCAAACAGTAAATTGTTTGAATTTCAAATAAACTTTTTTTCATTAAAAATAATATTAATCTGCGCAAATAAAACTTTGTTTTTAGACATTTATCATTATTTTACGACGTCCAAGAAAGACTAAGAGACCTGCTAATACGTATTAAACTGAATTTCTCCTATATTCTCTGTAAATAGGAAGATTAGACTGGAGAATATATTGTCATATCAGTGGTAGCTTCCTTTATAAGCTAGTCTCATTTTTTTTAGATGTTGCATAAAAGAAAATTGGTTGAAAAATCTTTTTTTATTCTTCTAAAAGATAAAATTAAGTAATACACTACAAAAAACACAAAATGCAGTCAGTATTTTGGAAATCACAATTAATACATTGCAATTGCATTGAAACCGGATTACATGATTTGCAATAAGTTTTAAATACATTCTGTTCTGGTTGATACAGCTAAGCACTTACCCGTTGAAACAGGCTTGACAAGAGGGTATTTGCTACGATTTTAGAAACACACATGGCCACAAAAAATAAATTTGGTGTCAGCCACTCTTTTGGTGAAAAACGTTTCTTGGTAATAATAATCACACGGAAAAATGACTAGAGGAAGCAAAAATCATGTTTGTGAGGATACACAGTAATTTACGATCTGCGCATGCAATGTGTGATGAATTAAGCCAGACTGAGACCTCTTTCAATTACTGGTTTCCATGCCTCGAATGGATTGGGAGTTTACCTCTGCCGACAAACTCGCACCCTACCGTTCCAACTACAGTGTACCCTCGAGATACGATTACCCTGATATACGATTTTTTCACTTTACGAAGTCAAACGTTGTGAGATCTTCACCTCGCTATACAAATTTTATTTCACCATACGATTGTGAGAAAATTTTCGCGTGAGTTAAAATTTGGCGGTCGGTGTGCTCATAACATACGTCGAAATAAAAAAAGACACCGAAACATAGTGTGCCGAAAACATTTTCAGAACGTTTAGAAGAGACACGATGATCGACTTCTCTCATGTCAGAATTCCGTGTGGAAAATTTCGTGTAAAATACTCAAGGCAGAGGAAATATTCATTTGTAGCGTTATAATATCTTTTACTATAAACTTTAAGACAGAATACGTATATAACTACGAGTATCTACATTTAATTCGTTAGCTATGGAATCTGAGACTGATACAAAACGAAGGAAAAATGATTTTTATGTCAACAAAGTTGGATGTCGTAAATAAGAAGAAGGCACCCGTATTATTAACATTGTCAAGGAATATGATTGCAACCAGCATTTGCAATTATTATTAAAACAAGAACTCTATTAAAGCAAGCACAAGAAGAAGCTTACGACTGAAGATTTGAAGGAGTTAGAATGCCATGCATGCGATCAGCATTAAAAAGGAGCAACCAATTAGTAAGGGCGAGGAGGTAGAAGATACAGAAAACCCCCACATTGGCAGAAATGTTTCAAGTGTTTAATTTACTGATGTGGAATGGTACATTAAAACAATACATGTATAATATATATTATTTATTTCTTGTGTGGCACGTATTTCATATTTTATTTGTTTCCTTTAGATTCTGTTTTATTTTCTTGTTTAACCATGTCTTTGCAGATGGGCTTGTTATCTCCTATGTGAATACAATTCATCATATGTATGTAACTCATATAACTAGCTACTCAAGATAGTTGATGCATTCACATTACTTTCTGAAACTTGTTAAAGCCTTGTCCTCTAGTGTATAAATACGTACAAACTTTGTACGTATGGTTACATTGATTCTTGTGCACGTTTCATACAAGAAAAACTACTGTAGCACCTTCTCTGGATCCTTCTACAAGCCTTAGCTAGCTAGCAGTTTTCTGCATTGCACCAGCATTTTTTCTTTTAAATCAGAAAAAAAATTGGACAGGACTAGACAACTTTCTTTCGCCTGCTAAAAATTCCATTTCATTACGTATTAAATTAACCTTCAAGTGTACAGCAACATAATTAATATTGATACGTTTTTACCTCTGCTTTATTCGCCACATATGCCAGCTAAAGTCACGTTACTCTAAAGGTATGTACGTCCTGTATAATAGTAAATAAAATTTCATTTTTCTTTTCGGTAGCCATTAAATGGTCAGGTGTGTGAGAGGCCGCTTTCGATAACTGCAACGCTCGGCCTTTCTTATTGACTTCTGGTTGAAAAAGGTTTCAACCAGACACGCTAAATTTTATAATGAAAGTGAAGACAGAAATTAATGAAGAATAAAATTTCGTGATAATAAGTTGAAATTCAGTAAACTAATTCAAAATACATACTAAATCATAAATTAACATACGATTTTGTTACTAATTTTCAATATGTACCGCATTTTTTATAAAATTTTGGACGATTTTTACCTTGCATTTTTCCATTGTAAAATTACAATGGTTTCTATATCCCGACATACGAATTTTTCGCCATACGATGCCAGCCTTGGAACGGATTAAAATCGTATCTCGAGGGTGCACTGTATTCGGAATTGCACATGTCGATCTTTCCAAGATTACTGATGTACTCCTCAAAAGAACGTGTTAAAGTAGGTTCGCTTTCAGGTCACGGCCACTTTTCAATTCACACTTCGTACACTCGTTGCACTAATTCAGCCAAGATGCTCGATCTGAATTTTCTGTTTTCCTTATTGCTGCCTTGTACGTTTATATTGCAAAACTACAACAAAATTTACTACTTGCTATACAGTCATTACTTCAGAGATCGCATGAATGACAGTCGCTTGTAGTAAAAAACTTTTTTTATGCTAGAAAAGGCAAGTCTGAGAAGAGGTCGGCAACAGTGTTGTGGGAATCTATGCAATTGGTTAGGTTCAGTTATTTAATGAATAAAGTAAATAAATAAAAAGGTGATTATCTCATATGAGTAACCCATCGTTTACAACAATAGTTAGAAGAGGCCTGTGTGGGTGCGATGAATTGCGCTAAATTTTTTCACCTCCACTGGAAAGAGCTTAGGCAAGTATCATCGATTCAAATCCATCTGCAGTGAGCGTTTCTGTGACGTTGAATACTAGGTTCACAATTTAAAGAAACGAAATGGCTTCGAACCCTTTCAGTGTTATCGTTTCTATAATTCAGAGTGGAAGAAACTCCGAATCCTCTCAAAACGTGGAAACCTAGTAATTATGACGGTCACTAAGAATTATCTGCTATTTACTGCATTTTGCAATTGCATTGGCATCACATAAGTCACACATAATTTGAAGTGTTGGCTAAACCCATTACCAAGGCCCCCAACAAGCTTATCTATCTATATATATCAGATATTAGAAGTACCCGATCTATCCTAAGATTGTTATTGCAGTAGTGCACCTACCGAGCGTCTCATAGAACTCAGTAAAATCGATTAGATGATCTCGGAATTCGGCTGCATTTGACATAGAGAGCAGCAATCGACTCTTTCTGCCGCCAGCACCAACCTACAACGATTTGCCAGAAGAATCCTTTCAAGTTGGCGATGCAAAATCAAGAGGATGATAAAATTGTCAGTAAAAGGGTTAGTTTTACCAACTCCTGGTAAACTATCTTCCTTGCAAGCAATTTTATCAACTGTTACAAGCATGCCCTACTCTGCTAATTAGAGTCCTAGCAATTCATACCTCAGCAACCTTCATAAAGCGCCCTCGTCTATTCTGTTTTACATCAAGGTAGAATCGCTTAGACTGAATTTGCAGCATTTTGCTATCCAATTCCTGCTCCCCTGAACAAATACATACATCAAGTGATATAAACACTAAAGACAATTTGAATGCAATAAAGCTTTAGTCTCTAAAGTTTATGGTAAAATAAAGATCAGCTTTTATGGCCCTCAATAAGCAACTACCAGAAATATTGAATAATTTACAGATTATTGACCTGACACAGGTTTTAATGATTGCAACATAAAAACTGAAGAGAAAATATAGCAAAAGAAATGCGCTGTCAGTAACATGAAAATGTTAAACGATTGTTGCAATATATTTGTTCGACTGGGTTGTCCGGGGGATAGGGCAATGTACAGAGCACAACTCAATAGTAAGGTAAAGCTCAGCAAGCTTTAAGCGAAAATTTCTTATCATGTTAGTGACGATACACACAAGCTTAGCATCAACATACTCTGCCACCTTTGATCAAAAAATTTATGTCAAATGAGCACACCCTCAATACTTATTCAGATACTATATACAGCCTCTGAAGAAACATGATATAGTTGATGGGTAAATGATACATGTACAGCTACTTAACGGTTTATAGCTAGACTAAGGCAAAAGGCTAGACACAGACAACCTATTACCATCGGAAGCTGCTTGTCTGCCTGTCCAGTACGAAAGATTGAAGACCCTTTCACCGTTTGTCTTTCAACACTTCTGCTACCTGACGATGGTTTATACACCACATACTTGCATGCAATCAAGTTTTTTCAAACTCAGCAATTTTAGGGATTAAATATTAGGGTATTTGCCCGTATTTCATGTTTCTCATATTTCTTGTTGCTGATGGTCCCACATTAGTGATAGCAATGTTCATAAACATGTACAGGACAACATAATCACAGGCTTTCCATAACACGAATACTTGTTATCCTTTATAGCATCCTTCAACGCATGAAATTTGACCCTTTAAAAACCGCTTTTTTTATATGGATCCTGGTAAGAATCCTTCGACAAATGAAAATATGTAACTTCAAAGATATAAATTATCATGAGCAACATTCGGTCTGTTATTCAACACCATGAGTTGTGTGCTCATTAGTGTCACCGTTTAACGGTTTACTAGAGCAAAATTATTTCAAATAAATTTGAAACTAGAACTGATAAGTACTGAACCGTTACAAATAGATAACATGAAAAAAGTAAACAACCGGAACAGCTCAACAACAACCAAATAAAACACGCTCGGCCAATCGCTAGTTTAGCGAGAGAAATCATATATGGGATCTAGCTATCAACAATCCTCTACAGAAACCTGCACTTATTTCTCAAACTAATTACTCTCTCAAAAGCTGCCTTGATTTGAAACATGGAAACCCAGCAATTAAAATATAAAAGCACATACTAGCACTATGCTTGAGTGCTACTGACCACAGGTTTCTCACTGGCAGTTACATAGTAACAAATGTGGTAACACATTTATATCAAGCACGATTAACAACAATCACTCAAAAATTAGTTATTGCGCCATATTTAACTTTTTAAAATTTACATTTACTATGTTATTAGAAGGGATGAGATTAATTGATTCTGTCAATGTATTATGTACATTATATATATACACGCATCCAAAACTGCAAAACAATGCATGAGGTTTAAAAAAAATACTACCCTTGAGTGTGTATTTTTCGCAAAACTGTACAATGAAACTTGGCACTCTCTAGTCTTTGTTTTCAATAAAAAGCGATAATATTCTTATTAATGATAAAAAACATCACGACTGTGAAATGGAAAGGTTTGTAGTAAAATAAAGCTAGTATTGATTTTTGCAGAGGTATGGTGGCACAACCTCATCTAAACGCATATTTTCCTGTCTCAACTTTTTATTGTTGCAGATTCTCCAAAATCTACTTGTCAGTTTAACTAGGAGTGGGTATCCTAGCATGAAATCCCTCACAAGGATCCGGCATGTCACTAAGCTATCAAACTAGTTGTGTGTTAACTGATCCTATTAAGCGTAAACGTGCAGTTTTTAACTAATTATCGAGTAGATAAAAAGAATTAGCTCCCACAAGCTGCCAAATAGTTTTTAATACATGGCTATCTCCAATTAATAATCAAAATCTTACCAAAATGAATTTTAAACATTGAAGATAATTTCTTATTTTATGCCCAAAACTGAACTTACGTTTGCATTCGTGTGTCTACCTCCTGTGAGATGATAAATAAAATCAAGTGAAACTATGCATTTCTACTGCTGTCTGGGAAATAGTTTATACTTGTGTTGGGCCGGTATCTAATTTAGTGCCGGATCGGATATCCTTGTACTTTTTTATCGGTTTTCCCGGTATCGGTATCCTCGGTAATTACCATCTTCGGTATCCTTTGCCAACTAAGAAAGTTTGGTATTGTCGGTACTTATTGTTCGGTATGTGGTTATCAGTGTGTGTCTTTACATGGCTTAAAGTTGAATGGTTTAAACTTTGAACCATAACTGTCTCGAACAACTTTTATCGTTGTGCAAAAAAACATTCTTTAGTCAGCAGTATATTGTTACGGCAAAGAGACTCCTTGTTTTAGCAAGCCAAAAAAGAAGATGGAAACATAAGTTTCATGATAGATGCTTTTTATTGTTTATTCTATCAAAAAATACAGTTATTGGTACAAACGTTATGTATAATAGAGAACAAATAAATAATGGCAAGGGGTTATTTTTGTTAAATATACTGAAACAGTTTACAGAAATCTTACTATCACATATTGTAATCAGGTAATGTAATCACATAATTATACGCAGTCCAATTAGAGTCCAGTCCCGTTAAAATCTTTATACATCCTCCCATTTGTGGAGAATTCTCCAACCTTCGAGGCTGGTGGTATAATCAATGTAACGTAATATGATAGTAGATACAGTAAGCATGGAAATTTTCGTTGAATTTGTTCGCCAATGCGTGCTGAGATTAGCATGTTCATCAACAAAGCGTATCCGGATATCTGTATAACCATTTACCAATAGGCTTTTACGGATAAATACCGATCATATCAAACCGGCCGCCGATAACTAGCTGTCTCCGAAAATGATTGGTTTCCTCGGATACCGAGAATCCCTTGGTATCGGTAAGAACGGATAACCCAATACCGGCCCAACACTAGTTTTTACACACATATGCAAAGATAGTGCACAAGTTTATGCCTACCATTTGCGTTAAGATATATCAAGGAATTTTTTCTGCTTGACACAGAGAACAGGTCACCATAAATAAAAAAGCGATTTAACATACAAAAAAAGTAAACAGAAATTTTAAAAAAGTGAATAAAAAAATCAAACTATTAGTTTACAAACCTCTTAAGACTAAACTAATTTGAGGAAACAAACATTGCTACATGTAAATTAGCGTGTTTCTCAAAGGCTTTAGAGTTATTGTCACAACTTCCGAACAATATCTTTTATACAAACAGCCTTACAACTTTTAAGCTCAGGCTAACCTAATGTACGTACAGTCAAACATGGATAACTCGAACTTCACGGGACCGAGCGAAAGTGTTCGAATTATCAGAGCATTCAAGTTATCAGAGCACTGTCAGAAGTCCATGTATTTACTTATTTATTAGTAGATACATGTACGTATACAAACATACCTGCCAACTCTCACGCATTGGGCGTGAGACTCACGCAATCACCCCAAAGAAAAAATGAAAATGCGTAAGAAATGCGTAGGATTTTTGCCCCAATTTCCACAATTTTATATATACTATCATTGATACATCAATTGCCCCAAAACCAAATCTCACGCATTGCCCTACTCTTGGGTTGGCAGGTCTGTATACAAACTATAATATAAATCAAAACATGCATAACTCAAACTTCACGGGACTGAGCCAAAGTGTTCGAGTTATCAGAACGTTCAAGTTATCAGAGCACTGTCACAAGTCCATGTATTTATTTATTTATTAGTAGATACATGTACATATACAAACTATAATATAAATCAAAAGCATAAATGGCTTGTTTCAAATTAAATGCTTCGAATGTAAAGTTTAACACTTTTTTTATCAAAAAGTATAGAGATTTCTCTATCCCTTGAGATTGGTTTGTTGTTTGAGGTAATGCTATTGCCAGGATATTTTTTTACATTAAAATTGGCAAAACTTGATCGTTGTTGAAATGCTCAGAAGAAAAGACATCCTTTTCTTTTGAGCATTTTAACCAAGATCAATTTTGCTGATTTTTATTGAAGTTTATGTGAAGGTTACCTCACTTTTCCTTGTTTCCGAAGGGCCATCGCTAAGCGGATGTTTGGTAAAAATCAAATTTCACCAAACCTTTAGAAAAGTCGTTGACAAAAATATTTTGCCGATTGTGATAATAATGACGCGTATGGATTACAAAAAGTTGAGGTTTACCTCTATGGCTTGGAATAAAGTGATGTTCTAAAACGATAACAACTGTTTTGGTAACCGTTGGGCAAAAAACTGTTCGAGTTAACAAAGTTGAGGTCGAGTTATCTAAAGCAATTTATCATTACGTGGGAACGGACCAAAGAAGCCGTTCGAGTTAAACATGTGTTCGAGCTATCCGAGGGTGAGTTATCCATGTTTGACTGTATATATATATATACAAATATATAGATAGCCCTATATAAGTCTCAATGTTTGTCTGTTGCCTGTCATTCGTCTGTCCGATTATAGTGAAAGTTTGAAAAACGAAAAATCACTTTCGTACTGGATTTGAAAATGCGACATTCGCATCTTAAGTCTACCAACAAGCGTGTGTAACCACAAGCTACGCCGCTCTTAGTACACCCATTGGTCATACCATATATATTTTTTGTGATTGCCCACGCTAATTTTTTAATTAGTACACGGCGCGCTCAGGTTAGGACGCCCTGTTATAATATATTTTTCACCTTACTATATGGAAAAAAACGTTTTTTCATTCTCACCAAAATTTATCTCAAAATTAAAATTTGGCAGTCGATGTACTGATTACGACTAAGTAACGAGAAGGCCGATATGCTAATCGCCAAAATAACAAGAATGTTAATATGCTATTCACCAAAAACCCTACCAAAGCGCCTGAAAATGATATATGATACTCGCTATCGCAGTTCAGCGTTATTTGTTACAATAAAAATGAATTTGAAACCAGATAAGTGATAAAATATTAGCCTAAGACGAAGTTGAAGTTTAGCAAAATACATGTATACTAAAACATAGCTTCAAGTCGGAGTTTAGTGAGCTAAATTCATCTAAGTTAAATTTTCTATTCATAGGAGTTGTTTATGCTATACGTATGTGTCCAAGGTAAGAGCTCCACACGTTACGTAGTAGGTAAGAACTCCACACATTACGTACTAAGCGTAGTAGACTGTAATGTTAGATTTTCTTGCAGATCATAACCACTAAACACACTAAAGTAACTGTAGGTAAATATAGTTACATGTACTAAGGTAAACATTGTTCTGTTACTAATTTTTAATGTGTTCAGTAAGCATATAAAACTGATATGCGTATAAAATAAAACTTAAATGCTTATAAAACTTATAAAAAAACATAAAATTTTGATGATTTTTACCAGGGGGTGTTTGCATTAGATAATTATCATGGGTTTCTATACCAATCTATACGACATTTTCCCTTTACGATGCCAACACTGAATCAAATTAAAATTATATCATTGTACACTAAATAATTTTTCATCGCAATCGTAGCAAAACAGACTTTATTTAACCATTACTTGCTAGTTATCTCAAATTTACATTTAAACACCATTAAAGTTATTTTATTTTTACTGTTAATTTATTTGAACTGCACAAAACACTTTTCTCAGGATATGAAGTTTGAAAGGTAAATGTTGTTATATATTAAATAAAAATATATTTTCTGAGCAAAGACTTTTTTACCCAGGAATTTATCTAGTGATCTATTAATCACTTTCAAGTGATTAATAGATCACTTGAAAGTAAAAAATAAATAATTGAGTTAATTTTATACTTATTTTATTTATTTATACAGTGCAGCTAGAAATGTACATTTTGCATTACACGTTTTTATAAAATTTGAATTAAGTTGATGAAAACCCAAAGAAAAAATTGAAGAACAATAGTCTTAGCCGACTTTTCAACTACGGTAAACGCAACAACTGGTAAATATGGACAGTAACAAAGGAAATATGGTAAGTAATAAAGGAATCCCCGAAGTATTGTGGCAGTACTGCGATGATACCACAATATTTTGATGATTGTGGAACTACCGAAGTACATGTATTAATTTTTCGCGAAGAAACCTCTTTGTTTTCGGGAGCTGCTAACAAATACTATGTCCGCAGTAACAAGCATAAATGGAAATAAAGAAATCATGCAATCCGCAACCTCCAATTACTATCACCGAAATGGTTAACAGTATACAACCTGTCGTCGATGCTCGGCGAAATATCGGAAAAGCTTGACAGCTGACAACTTTCCCGACGTATTCGCGTTGCTTCATCAATACTATCGGCCCCCGGTTCACATAATGGATGATGAACGCCAAAAGGAAAATGCCGACATGTAGTGAGCGATATAGTGTGAACCAGCCTTTAGGGGACTTATGCTTAATCACGATGCACTAATAAATATATCGGTAAGATTTATTTAACGATTGACCTTAGGTTATGATAAAGCCATTTGTACCGTAAGTTTTTACAACATGGATTAACTTTCTGGTATCACGCTTTCAATAAATCGATTACAGACCCATTATATACCGTTAATGGGCTACATCATTTGAGAAAGATAATGCCATCATTTATTACCATACACAGCCACCAATAAGTTGAGGAAATTATAGCTCTTGAAACAACTAAAAGATTTGCGTTAAAAAAACCAAACAACATTCAACTAGGCATAATATTAAAATTCGTTGGTTTGCAAGCTAATGCAATAATGATATTGCTCGTATTGATGAACAGTAATACTCAATTCAATTAGTTCTTAGGTAAGGATATCCAAAGAAATAACACAATTACATTTTATTACCGATGAGATGTGTTTTGTGACAATATTAGACGATATTAAAAAGGTTTTTCAAGTCCCGGGCAACTGAAAACGGCAAAGTAATAATTCATATCTCAAAATGTTAAATTATTTAAATAGTCAGCCACCTAACTACAACTTGACTACTTTTGTGCTGCTTGAGTTTGTTGAACAATTATAAATAGTTTTATGAAAAACTACTCTTGATAAATAAAGTTGTATACAGTGGAACCTCGGTTCTCGAACATAATCCGTTCCAGAAGGTTGTTTGAAAACTGAATTGTTTGAGATCTGAAACAATTTTTCTCATTAGAATTAATCTATGTAAATTTTAATCCATTCCAAGTCGAGAAAACAACTTCCGCAAAGTAATTTTTTAACATTTTACACTATAAACTGTGCTGTATACTGGTACCATGCATAAAAACAGGTAGATATAGAGCGTGTTTAAATCTAATAAAATATCTTCTATCTATGATGATGAGAAAAGAAGACAAAAAGTGAAAATTTCGTATGTTTTGCCCTTAAAACATCGAAAACATCAAAGTTAAGATAAAATACCAAAAATTGATAATGAAACACCAAAAAGAGCGACAGATTTGTTACATATAAAATTGTGGGAAAAAACATACATAAACACGTTTGACACATTTACTTTACATATTTGAAGCAGAATCCTCCAAAACAATTTAGGAGTTGTCCAAAACTCAAATGGAGGAGTTGTCTGCTTAACAAATCTTTTCGGTGAAGGACACATCGTCCCACGAGAACCGAAGCGTTTGAGAACAGAGGTTCTACTTACCTCGAAACAATTTTTGTAAAATGCGCCGACCTCGCCGCTGGCATACCTGCTCTAAGGGTAGTCTAGGTAGTGATTTGACTGTGTATAAATGAAAAAACTGCACAGCCAACCATAGCAGCCTGTCCAGCACCTGAACTATGGCCATAATGTGCAGGTTTGATACTGATTCGGCGTATTGAATTTGGAGCATGTTTATGATAACATCGGTACAAAGTCCAACAGATTGGTTTTGTTCGGAACAGTTACCAATGCTTACACCTCATTAGCTAATGTTAGCGGTTAATAAAATAGCAGTTAAAACCAATATTTTGAAATGAAAATAACAGAAGCTTACCCAGTATCATAAAGAGAAACACTGGCTCTCTGCCTCACTGCTGTTATCAAGTAAAACATGGGCATGATGCCCTTAGTTGAACATGGTTGCCCCACAACATCAGACTATATAGTTACTGATTTTTAAGAAATTTTTTTGCTGCTAATCAAGACTGCTATTTTGAAAAACTAAATGTTATTGCTAAATTGTTATCAATCACAGCCAGCTTTTAAAGGTTTACTTGCAAAAAATTCACATTACAGTTATTTGGTATCAAAAGATTCACCATGTCATACTCTGCTGTGTTGTAGGTGCAAAATATGTGGAAAGGTGATTACAAGCTCTTAAAAGCTCAAGAATATACAGTTAATCGCAGCCATCACAAAAACGCTATAGATTGGAATCCCTTTCCAAAACGGCTCAAATGGGATGTAGCTGAACTAGATGGCTTCTGTTTACTTTTTCATGCAACCTCATTCGTCAAAATATTTTCACAAATACATGTATACTTCTCGCATTCAATAAAACCATGTCTATCGTCCTTACGGGTCTATTTCATCATCATTGTAATGCTGTCACGTTGAGCACTAATATCTCAAAACCTACCATAAAAACTAGTTTAATTTTTTAACCTTAGCTCGAAGGAGCGCATATCATTCTCTGATAAACATGACGAGTCTGTTGGTCACCTGTGATGGTCAAAAATGCTGCAAAAATTATTCGCGCTGTTTGGCAAAGAGTATGGGTCACATGATCAGATTACGACTAAACAATTAGACCAAGCCGAAACAAAACTGTAAAGTAGCGAGAACCCAAAGTGTTTGGTAGAACCCGAAGTGTTTGTCATAAACTAGTGCTACGAAAAGTTTTATATTGAGCCTTTTATTGGCCTTTCAATTCACGTAATAACATCATGTGTAAAAACAATAACCAAATTGCTTGAGTACGTCAAAGAAATAAATTGATTCCAACCAACGGCATTTTCGTGATGGCGGCGATTAACTGTTCATTTTTAGCTTTTAAGAGCTTGTAATCACATTTTTACATATTTGGCACCTACAACACAACAGAGTACACCATGGTGAATTTTTTGATACCAAATAACTGTAATGTGAATTTTGTTGCGAGTCAACCTTTAAAGAAAAAACAAAAACCTTATACTGCAACATTTGACGAGGTTTTATGTGTCAAACAACAGCCGATTTAAGAAAAAGATTTTTTCAAGAAGAAATGTCAGGACATGAACAACGTATAAAACTAAAGTATGGAGGCAAGTATGTAGGCATGATGAAATAAATAAAACAACTGCTAGTAAACCCTACCTGACACTGCCCGCCAAGCAACTTTATGAGCTTCACTTACACTTTATATTATATGCTATAAAATAAGTACATGCACATAGTGATGAGCGAATAATATCCATGAGGATTGGTCAAGCAATAAGCAACCGGAGTACTAAAAGACGAGCTTAGCACACAAAAAGCATAAAGTAAAATAGTCACATCAGAAACATTCTGATAAGAGGAGACAACCCAAAAGCACACAGCAATTAATCAATAGCCACAGAAAGAAAGCGAACTTAGTTGACTATATTCAAGCAAAACAAAATACTATTTTTGTTAGGGTAACTGACAGCATTTCAAAATTAAATAGATAAACAAGATAAATACATCATATAAGTTCTAATGCTTTTAGGTTTTGGTAGGAATGTTAGAGAAGCAAACTCTCAGCATGAGGAGCACATTTTGGAGTGAATAAGAACTATGTCATCAATGAAGCTAGCTGTACAGTTGTAATGCGGACTAGCCAACCCATAGTCATGACCCGACTATCTCGATAAACCATTTTTGGCTGCTGATGGCAGTCTATTTTTTCACTTGTTGAACAGTATTGAGTAAACTTGAGAGTGAAAAAACATACATGTCCAGCAGTACAAGGAAAAACTGATAATGAAAGATTTCATATCAAGTTTGCTTTGCATTTTGTTTTCATAACAAGCTATAGATCGAAATTAAATTCAAAAATATAACTTCCAAAGACTATACACAATTCATCTGGGCTTAATGTTTAAATAGCCTATGCAATTGCAATGGTTATTTATATGAAAGTAGTGCGCTACTTGTGCTATTAAAAGTAAAATTGACAGTCATTCTGTTGATTACTAATATTTTCCAAGTTATTGTAGGTAGGCAAACTATTACTATGCTTTTATGGCAATCGAGTATTGTCACATGTTGATATGGTACCTGTTTTATATGAAACCACATATAATTGCCTAAAGTTATTATTATATACCCAGAATACTTAAGCAATATGATTTTCATAATGGATCGGTAAAAATTCTATTTGACATCAATCATGGTATTGTAATTTAAACTTGTCCTGTTCAAGGAACATAGTGGCTTATGGATATGTAAAGACGGTGCGAATATGAAAGCTGCTATCATTCGCCTCAACAGAAAAAGAATGTATTCTTCCGCAAAGAGCCCTTGGAAGATTAAATTACAACCCGAATATTAAATGTATTCGACAGTTTCTTACTAAATTAGTAATTGTCATAGTAATAGTTTATTTCTACTTGCTCCATTATGCCTGACATTTGACAATGTCTGCAAACCTGATGGCGAGTATTAAAATATTTATTAATGCAGCATGCATTATTTATTTGGAGCAGCTGTTTTGCGCTATTAGCATAGGTGAATTAAAACTCAAATGTGTGCAATATGACAGTATTAATTATTATTGCACAAAGTACGGCTTATGATTACAAAACATTAGAAATGAGTGTGCTACTACAGTTGAGTTTGTTACTCAAGTTTTTACTGAGAGCAGATTTTGAAAGACTTTTGTGTTGTTGCCTTCACACATAACTGTTACAAAACTGAGACAAGAGGCACATCAACATGCATCTGGCAATGTGAAGTTTTCACTTTTCACCTGTATTTGTATGTTACAGCAAATATGAGAGTGCAGCTTCAGTAACTCATACTGGCGATTGCCAGTGTGAGAATACACCCAAGAATTAATGCTGAGCAATTTAGAAACAAATGAAGACTTGGTGGAAAAACGGGATGATATTGATATAGTATATTCTAGACTATAATATTCCATATTGTTCTGGCAACAGAAACATACACATCTTCTGTTTAGTATATATACATTTTCGAGCAAATTCCCAAGTACCAAAAAAGGAAAAAATATGTATACGCTAACTGATTGTTTTCAAGGTAATATCTATTCATGATTTTTTAAATTGGCATGGTAACCAAAAACAATTCAAAATTTTTTTACCAAGAGATGATTTGTTTGACTGAAACAAATGTTTGTTGTGAACTTCTCAAGTGATACTATGGAATACATCAGTTTGTAAACAATGATACACTCGAATTGCTTCGAAGATACTAACAGACAAATTTAAAGCTTTGGTGATTGCTTCAGTATTCTGGTGATTTTATTGAATGAATTAGAGACCTTTTTATTCCATACAATGTCTAATATAATCTACCATTAATGTTAATGAGAGTTAGTTAAGAAGTCATAAGACTTTGTTTAAGGTGGCTTTACTCTTAGCCTTTATAATTGCAAGCCTCAATATAAATAAATCAATGACTATATATTTCAGATGTTCTATTTCATTTTTTATTAACAAATCTTTTTCTTAAAATAAGATGATAGAAAGAACCCAAAGCCAATTTTATCAAACATAATTTAGCTGTACTAGTATTAAATAATCATTTATTACTGCTTTATATGCTTTAAAAACATTTGAGGCTTGGAATTCTCTGGATTAGGTACAACACAAAGTCGGAAGCACCACAGTTATTTATGATAATATCCACAGCATGTGCGGAGAGAGTAAGGACAGCAAAGTATCAATGAAAACTAAGGTAGCCTACATTGACATTCCATCTCCTTTGTCCGACAGTAAAACTAAACTAATCCTCTTCTGTGTCTCATTTTTTTAAACGTATTCGAAGAAAAAAATTGGAAAAATTGTTTATAAAATGTACCAGAATTGCTAAGCCATTTCTTCAAAAACTATCAGTGTACTTTTGTTTGCATGAATTTTGAAGTTGCCTCTTAAAAATTGAAAAGTAGCAAATGAATTCAATAATAATTTAGGGAAAAATTGTTTCGAAAATTAACGTGGAAATCCCATTTTGTAATAATAACTGCTATTAAAAGTTCCTTCATTTGATGTGCTGTCAGTTAACCTCTTAGTAGGTAGTGGACAGAAAGAGTTCATAACTAGAACCATGGCTCAGGACTTCACTACATTAGCTACCAACAGGCATGGGCACACGGGTTAACTCCATGAATGAAAATTTCAATGGATAGAAAGAACATGTAAGTTACCAGATTGCTGTTCAGAGCCCATGCTTTCTCCTCCTGGAGAAATGGGTCCACTGTGGCCATTTACGACCTCTGTGATAAATTAGAAATAATCCATAATGCATTGATCAAACGCCACCAATGCAAAAAAGTACCAACTTAACAGAAACAGCTGCCCAAGGAAGCTAATTGAAAGTCACTAAAAGCGACCTTCAGCGAAATAAATCAACAAAATAGTAATCATTTTTTTAGAAACAAAACTATAAATTCTGTGTAAACATTAAAGGTTGAGTTGCAACAAAATTTACATTACAGTTATTTGATATCAAAAGATTCACCATGTCTTACTCTGTTGTGTTGCAGGTGCCAAATATGTGGAAATGTGATTACAAGCTCTTAAAAGCTAAAAAACCGACAGTTAATCGCAGCCACACGAGACCGCCGTAGTTTGGATTCTCTTTCCAGAAGGGCTCAAATGTGACGTAGTTGTTACAAGATGGCTTCTGTTTACACTTTCATGCACCCTGATTCGTTGAAATATTTCACAAATATACTTCACGCATTCAATAAAACCATGTCTATTGTTCTTAAGCGTCTGTTTTATCGTCATTGTAATCTTTTGATACCAAATAACTGTAATGTGAGTTTTGTTGCAAGACAACCTTCAAGTAAGCAATCTAGCAGTCAGAAACTATCAATAAATACAAGGCTCGCATTCAAAATGTTAAAAGAGTAACTAACCTAACGTAACCAATAAAAAGCTGAGTAACTTAACCCTTTGAACCCTAACGGATAGAATTCCGGCATTCACATGACTTTGTTTACAAAAGCTGTTTCTAACTTACAGCGTAAACAAGCAAATTAATTTTTGCACAGAATTTTACACCAGAAATTTGACTTCCATTTATAACAGTTTTCAAATATATTTATCTACTTCCTTCATTATAACAAATTTTATTAGAACAATATCGCGGAAAAATCGATACGACTTGTTCGTTGGTAGGTCATAAATGATTGTGATGCAAATAAAGAATTTTATAATACTAACTATAATTTTCCAGTATATTTTGAGGCATGAAATGATGATGAACGTGTGCTCAATGGATATGATACTAATGTAAATGTTGTTACGAGTTTTTAAAAATGTGCCAACTTTTAGTGTTAGCCCAGATAATGGTGAAGTACTGCTTTTTTCAGTTTGAAGACATTTGCTGTGGGTTGCCTGACTTTTTTGCTATTATTTTACCAAATATCATCAAATTTAGATATATTTAATAACAGTTAAACTTTGGATCGTCGGACAAATTGCCAATGATTACTGACACGCATTGACAAGAACAGGCAGGACTCAAAGGGTTAACTTAATATAGGAACCCCACAACAATCTAACAAAGTGTGAGGGTAAGACGAACAATTCCCAATGTCATTCAACAATATATTATTAAAACATTTGAAACGTGTAGAATTCGCAGCTCCATTTCCTGTTCCTGAATCCATAGATTAAAAAAAATTGCAGTATATATACTTATGGTCGTCAAAATTTCTTCTCTCTTAGGAACTGCTCCAAACACAGATACTTAGTTAACTTTATTTTCTTTCCACCTAGGCTTTATTTATGTGGCTTCACCAGCTATTATTGTCATTTGGCAGTCACACTATATACCATTGCATTACTGATGCACATAATGTAACATATTCAAACTATAATAAAGAATATAGGTACTTTTGTAGTAACTATTGACTAAAAAACAGGTTAGATAAACATTGACAGGTTACCGGCGGAATTATATAATCACATCTATTTGCATTAATACAATCCCCCATATTTCTTTTTGCGCAGTGATTTTGATGTTAGAAAACCAGTCTTGCAGAAAAAACATTCGAGATATAAGCTGTAACATTAGGGCATTATTTTTTGCTAAACACAGACGCGTGATATGTGAATGCCAATGCTGACACTTAGTCAATGCATGAACATGAGACAAAAGTGTTTCTGTTGGCCACCCTTCTAATAGATTGTCCCAATCTAGTCGACACGCTACACACTTTGGTTACACAACTTGGCAGATAATTATAAGGCAAGATTGAAGCGGATTACATGAATACCAAAACAGTCTGCACCATAATCATATATGCTGCATTATATCTTGAAATTTAGAGATTGTTTGGAAAAAACGAGCTATTCTAAAAAGGCAATTATGTAAAACCAATCAACACATGCTCTGCTTTCATAAATAAGGATTTTTAATAGACAATTTTTTACGGATCTAGTTGAAAAACGAATGATTTTAATATAAAATTTATATGTAGCATCACATCTGCTTTTATTTGATATTTTGCAATACAATAAGTTAGTTTATATTTTACTTATGTGCGATGTGTAAATTGTGTTTGAGCCTGAGGCTAACATTTAGCTCCAATCCAATGATTAGGTTCACATTCAGAATAGATGTATATAGAAAAATCACGATGAAATTAATGTGAAAATATGATACACAAAGAATCAGCTAAAGTTATGGTGAAGGTATACAACAAGCAGATTATTTATTACAAATCAAAGAATTTGTGTGATTATATGCATACTGATACCTAATAGAGATTTATGTATACCTAGTTATATATTCTTTACATCTATCTCTACATAATCTACAAATTGTAATATACATAATTTACAGATTGGGTATATACATACCTTAAACATATATAAACAACTTTTCATATTTTAATAATTTACTTTACATACACTTGGTGTTGGCTTTAAGAGTATATATTTTTGTTATAATTGTTGCCACACATTAAAGGTAGTGATGAAATTTTATTTAGTGATTAAATGTGATACTCACAAATTAAGAATTATGTTGGTAGGGATAACTAGGAGTAATGACAATGGTGGTGATCTTAGATATCCTCATAGTTCATTAGTTAGTTAATTAAACAGTAATCAACAGCTAAAAGTTAATTAACAGCAAAGATAATAAAAAATTGAGAACATGCCTTTTTTCGTGATATCATGTGGTTGTCTGTGTTAGGCTATCTTTTTTTAGACTATCATACCAAAACCTGCAACCGTTTTACAGCTTGTATTGATGTTTACACGCACTTGGTGAGTCTACAGGACATATCAATGACCATCTACACTGGGTTTCTCTTAGACCTGAATCTGAAGGCACTCAAACAAATAGCTGAATGGTCAATAGTAATCATTTTTATTAAGTAAATGTTCACACTAGGTAGTGTCAGCTTCCTTTTAATACAATATCAATCCCTATCAAAGTCCAGTTCAATGATTTAATTTAGTTGATTTAGTTAATGATTTAAACAGTCTTAAACAAGGAAGAAAAGCGTACGCTACGCCTGAAGAACTTTGCGGAAAAGAAGACAATTGCTTAGGCCTACTCAAGCTACCTCTGATGTGATTAGGTTTTTAGCAAATTTTGTTTAAAAATAGCTTTTAGCTTGACATTCGTTCAACGTTTACCATAAAAAGAGTTCATTATTGAAATATTTGCAACGAATCTTGTTGTGCTATGTGACATTCAAAAATTGTCATATTGTTTGCTAGCAGTAAAGAAGATCCGAGATTGGAAAGTCAATCAAAAACAAAATTTGGTAGCGACATACCTTTGAATTTGCTATAAATTAGCATTTATTCACCTGATAAAGTAATTTTTACGTGCTAGAATATTTGAGCGAAAAGGGTGATGAACAAGATCTATTTGGTTACGTTAAGCTTACGGTATGTTCCGAAAAGTTATATAGATGCAGCTTAGTAGTGAGATATGAGTTACTTTCATCAATTACATCTTTGACAAATGTTATTGTACATGCAGCATACTTTATGGCACGTTGGCAGAAGTCGGTGATTTATTCACAAAACATTTCTAGCGCTTTACCTTTACAGAATAGAATTGACTGATGCGGATCCATTAACACGTCGCGAGGTACACGAAAAACCGGTTTTAGTGCACAATGATCTTTGATCGATCAAACAGTTTCATCATGGCCTCACCTTGAGGAGCCTCTGCTTTCATCCCTCCTTCAACTTCTACGTCTGCCATTAATGCCTTTCCCTATTAACCCTTCAACAAACTTCCGATTGCCGCAAAACCAGCTTCTCACTCAAGATCTTTCTGCGTTCCCACTCACGTTCTAAGCCCCACGTTTAGTCTCATCCAGCGGTCTTAACCGCCGGTCGGTGCAACCTATATGTTACCAGCTATAATACTGGTTGTAACAGTCTATCACCGGTGAACGAAATCGAGGCTTGTGTGAACGCGCTGGTCATAGAACTATCAACCTTAAAGCGATAGAGCTGGGCCATTTGGTTTAGTATGCTAAGAAATGATTACTCCAAATGGGATAAAAGCTGTAACACGGTTTAAGAATTTAGTACGATAACCTCACACAGACAACCACACGATATCGCAAAATGTGTATGTTCTCCGTGTTTGATTATCTTTGCTGTTAATCAACTTTTAGGCTATCAACAAAATAGCAAGCCATGAGGATGTCTAAGATCACTATTGTCATTACACCTAGTTATTACTGATAACATAATTAGTATTTTGTGAGCATCAGATTTAACCACCAGATGAAATTTTACCACTACCTTCAATGTGTGGCAACAATAAAATTATCTAGTGTTGAAGGTTTCTTATACTATATAAGCTCCCCTATCAAGAAGATTGCTTGCACTAATACAGTTACTGGTACTTTTGCTATTGGATTCTGTGAGATTCTAAAGATTTTGTTTGAATAAAGCAAGTAGTAAATTGTATCAATACTATACATATTAAAGAAACAATACTTGAACAAGAATTAAGTTTGCACAAAATTATCACATCATCATACATGTATGTTAATACAGTCGTTCAATTTGTAATGAAATATGTACAACATAGAAGCCTCATACCGTACAGATAAAAATTTAACTCACCATAAATGCTCATATTCACAAACACTAAGAAATAGAAGATTAACTTCTACAGAACCAACTAATTGAAAGGATTTGTCACTGCTGTCCTCCACCGATCGAGCCCTTCAATTTTGTCAGGTATTCACTGGTTGGTTTAGCAACCTTTCTAAATTCTATAGCTTTAGACTTGGGGCACTGCATTTGCATCCAGGATATTGGAATCATTTGTGCACCAGCTTCACTCGTGGCAATTATGACACCGAGTTCATTCTCAGCGGTGGATAAAATATAGGACTGCGAGTCTCCGATGGATATCTGCAGACTCGATGAAGGAAAGCAATCAGTGCTGGTTTAACGAGTCAGTAAAAAGGAGTAAACTACATACATGTTTTCACACTAATAAAAACTTCAGTCGTAAGGAAATTTAATATAAATAGTAGAAGCTTCAAATCTCGATCAGCCAACACAATGTTTTTTTTCACATCACATTACTGAACATATAACATACATATAGATTGTCCTCCTCTATTCACACTATTTTTATCTGACATGTTAGGTTTCCTTCATTGAAAATGGGAGACAAATTAATAAAAATACGAATATCCTAACCCAAAGAATGTTAAATGTAATCATACACGACAGAGGTGAGTGTTTCTTGAATATATTACTCGCGGTTCTTACAGCTTTCAACACAAAACTGTCTCAGGTTTTGTAATATTATGGATATCAGTCGTATAATAATATATGCATCGCTTATATGTGTGCTATGAATATCCTATATGCTACATGTAAGGCTTTCATAACAGCGAGCTACATAAGTATGACATATATATCAAACGGTTAGCATTAGTATATGAACTAACGCTACCTTATAATAGAGCAATTTTAAAGATATTGTGTCAGTAGTAATAGATATTGCTAGGATTAATAATGAATTATCTTATTTTTAACCTTGATTGCATATGCAAAGTATTATATTTAAATAGTTGTCAATCTAGACAGTAAACAACAAAAATTGATTTTCAAGATTTGACTTATACATCTCATCACACTTTCGTTAAAGATGACTAATCTTTCAGCAACCAAGTCTCCATGATAACCTTCTTCTACCAGGTTTCTTTTTGCTTACTTCTCTCTACAAACCCTGACTCACCTCTCTGTACTCCTCTATGCACCTTGACTCACTTCTCCCTACCCCTCTATGCACCTTGACTCACCTCTCTCTCTGCTCCTCTACACACATTGACTCACCTCTCCCTACTCTATGCACCTTGACTCACATCTCCCTACTCTATGCACCTTGACTCACCTCTCTCTACCCCTCCATGCACCTTGACTCACCTCTCTCTCTCTCTTTGCTCCTCTACACACATTGACTCGCATCTCCCTACTCTATGCACCTTGACTCGCATCTCCCTACTCTATGCACCTTGACTCACCTCTCCCTACTCTATGCACCTTGACTCACCTCTCTACCTCTAGACCTCTCCGAACACTCTTAACCAAAATTTACACACCTCCTTCATGTCTTTATGTTCTCACTCTCTATGTGGCTCCATACACAACTTTTTCAGTTTACCATTCCTGAGTGTCTTTCATAGAAATGCCCACAGCTCTACACCACAGTTCTCACTAATTTAATGGCTCTGAAATTGATGAAACTAAAAGATACAACTCTGCATAACACCACATCACCAGGGCGGAAGCATTTGTGTGTCTCTATTTTATCTTTTTCCGTAGCTTTTATATCTTCCCTCCTAGAATGTATAAAGTGACAATGCTGCAACTAACAAACAAATCTGGCACAGATTTTTTGTAATGCTTTTGACCATAATTACAGCCAAGATGTAGCAAAATATGTAAAACGATAAGACATGATGACTAATGTGGATTGTCTGCCCTACAAATGTTTGTCTGAACATGTTTGCAAAAAACAGCAAACCATAATGAAAGACTTCTCAATAATATATGTGGATAAATTGTGTAATGTCCATTATAATTTACAGGTAAATTAAGCTACTTGCCAACTTCCCTTGCAGAATAATGCATCAGCTTCCACAAACGAATGTGCGATGCCTAACTTTCACTGCCTCTAATTTTTTAGCTAACACTTTCAGGCTGAAAGGAAAACTTCCAAAAAATATTAAAGACAGTTAAACCATAACTTACAATGATCTTAATAAATACATACAGTGGAACTTCTACTTGTGAAATTTTGAATTTACGAATGACCTCTTGGTAGAAATTTTGCTTCAACTTATCAAAGATGTTTTTAGATATGCAAGGTCGAATAGTCTTTCGTATCTTGGCTTGTGTGGTTCCCGTGGGCACGGCGTACAACGCCTCTTTCTTAGTTTTTTATCCCAGCGCAAGTCAGTAAACAATAAATGTTTTGTTTCGGTCATTATATAATTTGGAGTTATCATAAATCACATAAAAAGTAGGATAGCTTTCATTTCTAGCAATTGAAGTTCTGTTTTTGTGTTGATATTTTTGCTAAAATAGCTTTTCAGCTGGTGCCGACATAATAAATCTTTCCACTTACATTCTTAAACGCATTTGCTCAGAGCAAAACAAAATCAACACAACAACCACTTCTTGCAACCGCCGTCCTAATTTCTCCGGTCTTGACCTCGCCTCGTCTAGACCGAGCTTAAGGTAAACAAACCTTCCGTTTGTAGTTTTTATTCATTATTTCTGTTTTTACATTTTCCCATGAGTACTTTATCTATTAACTATGTGATAACGCAATTCTAACACGCATTTGTCAGTTTTTTCCATGACATATTAATATTTTATACAAATTTTATGTCCAATTTGTGTGGGGTCTAGAATTGATTATGGCATATAATATATATATATGGTAAAATGGTTTTCTGCTTATAAAATTTTCCACTTATGAAATGACTCACGGGATAGATTAATTTTGCAAGTACAGGTTCCGCTGCATTTGACTCAACATCCAAAGCAACTCCAACAAACAGCATGTGAAGTTTCTTGAATCCCTGCGGTTTTGTAAATAATTACACGTATTTGTATGTACAAAACTCTCCTTCCCATGGTTTCGTTCTTGGGTCTTAAAATAATACCAGTGTTTAATAAGTTCCTCGCTTTAGTTTTAAAAACAAGGATCCCAGTAGGACTCAGCAGTAGAATGAACCAGCTGATATACAAAGTATTCTTATAATAATATCTACCCTGGCACATAAAACAGTGTTGCTTTTCTTGTCAAATTCATCAACACACCACAAGCTAGCTAGATTAAAGAAACAAAATTGTCTCCCAGTGTGACACAGTACAATGACAAATACACTCAACCACTGCCATTCTTTATCACTAATGACAAAATATTTAGTTAAAAAGCTGTGGCTATTCGTCTCTATTACTATATTAGTGTTTTATTCGGAGCTTATAATACATTATATGCAGCTGATCATGTCATTGGAATCCTCAAGTCATGACCTTAGGATGACTCTGAGAGTTTAAGCTAAACTCAGCAGCCTTGGTCTAAAGACGCACATAAACGGGAGGATGCATTAATGCTGGCATATAAACCTATCTCATTCCACTTTATGTTGTCAGTACTAAAAGTGTTGAGCAGCGCTGAAACATAAGACTTACGCTTACCGAAGCAGCCCTCTAAAGGGTATCTCAAATATGTTGTCTTCTACTGCGATAATGTCAGCTTTACAGAACCTTGGAGTAGCTTGTGCTATCTGCAACAAGGGATAAGTCTTGCTCAGCATACAACATATTTTTATCAACAAAACGGTTAATTGAAAAAAACAAGGTTCATAAGAATCGAGACCCTGCACACTGACAGCGTCGGGTTGTGCAACATTTCAATTTATGTGATAAATGCCCTGTTGCCAATATAGATGCATCAATCATTTAAGTTGGGATAAAGAGATACCGTAATCAGAAACAGAAACATGTTGAGACTGAACAGCCTTGAAACATAGCCTTTACATATAGCGGAGTACAGCTGTTGCAAGTCAAAAAACACACTTCTTGGGTGCCTAGAGCCATAGGATATTAGCAGCTGACTAACATACCTCTTGGGTGCCTAGAGCCATAGGATATTAGCAGCTGACTAACATACCTCTTGGGTGCCTAGAGCCATAGGATATTATCAGCTAACTAACATACCTCTTGGGTGCCTAGAGCCATAGGATATTATCAGCTTACTAACATACATTTAGGTGCCTAGAGCCATAGTATATTAGCAGCTTACTAATATACTTCTTGGGTGCCTAGAGCCATAGGATATTATCAGCTTACTAACATACCTTTTAGGTGCCTAGAGCCATAGGATATTAGCAGCTGACTAACATACCTCTTGGGTGCCTAGAGCCATAGGATATTAGCAGCTGACTAACATACTTCTTGGGTGCCTAGAGCCATAGGATATTAGCAGCTGACTAACATACCTCTTGGGTGCCTAGAGCCATAGGATATTAGCAGCTGACTAACATACCTCTTGGGTGCCTAGAGTCATAGGATATTAGCAGCTGACTAACATACCTTTTAGGTGCCTAGAGCCATAGGATATTAGCAGCTCACTAACATACCTCTTGGGTGCCTAGAGCCATAGGATATTAGCAGCTGACTAACATACCTCTTGGGTGCCTAGAGCCATAGGATATTAGCAGCTGACTAACATACCTCTTGGGTGCCTAGAGTCATAGGATATTATCAGCTTACTAACATACCTTTTAGGTGCCTAGAGCCATAGGAGATTAGCATGTTGACCAAAGTGTTTCTTAATACTAACAGCATGTCATTTAAGAACTGCTTAAAAAGGTGATGTGATCATGAGACAGGCGACATCATCGATGACATGAAGAGAAAGTGTTCAGATTAAAAGAACTGTGAGTAAATGCGCCAAATACTATTCTAATACCTATAGACTTGCCCTGTACGTAACCATGTGTTATCTACACAAAGACTTTATAGACTTATCCTGCATGTAACCATGTGTTACTTACATAGACACTTTATAGACTTACCATGGGAGTGTCACCATGTGTTATCTACACAGAGACTATAGACTTACCCTGTATGTAACCACGTGTTATCTACACAGAGACTTTATAGAGTTACCTCACATGTACCCATGTGTTATCTACAGAGGCTTTATAAACTTACCCTGCATGTAACCATGTGTTTTCACACAGAGGCTTTATACACTTACCCTGCATGTAACTAAGCCTCCGACAGCAGGAACTAAATGATGACTTGTACTTGTTCGGACAGATATTTCCGTCTGCAACATGTTGGCCAGGTTTTGAGTACATGAGGACACTAGAGGCCTCTCAATCCAACAGATATATACATATGCAGTATAATCCACAAGCCCAAATCTCATGTTCTCTACAGCCAACTCTGGCAGTCTTTAAAGCTAATTGCAATAAAAGAATGTAAAGAGTTATATAAAACTCACATAACATACCTTATTATCATCAAGGTCTTGCAGTTCGGCATATCCAGCCAAAGAAGAGTGAAGTGCACCATTGTGTTCATATACACCATTTCCAATTATCATATCTGTTCTAGTCTCCATCAACTTTTGACCTAAACAAAATATAAATGAGTATTAGGGATTTAAAATAAATTGAAGGCAAACCAAATATGTGTACAAATATAATTTCAACTTAATACATACCAGTTAGGTATAATCCGACAGCTACTGTTATATGTACATGTATATAAATAGTTAGTAGTACTATATTGCTAACTAAAGAGAATTCCACACTGAAAAATAAAGTTTTGTGGAGTAAAATAATATGGATAAAAGATATGCATACATATATACCTGCATGCTTCATTTATATATACATGTTTCATTTTTCTGGACAACTGTCGGTTCAGTGTTATTTTCTGGTCAGCTAATCAGAGTATTGGTACAAAAAATAATACATTAAATTGTTAATATTGTTACACTGAATTGTTAATATTGTTACACTGAATTGTTAATACTGTTCCACTGGATTGTTAATATTGTTACACTGAGTTGTTAATATTGTTACACTGAATTAAGTCAGAATATAGAACCATTTTCTAATCTAGTTCATATGATTGGGGAAATGCTGATAAAAAAATAAAACATTCAGAGTGAAAGAACATAGAAGAAGAGTCAGACACGAATATGGTATTATATGGTAATTACAACAAGAAATGCTGACCAGACTAGTTAACTGAAATAAATATTTTCAACTTCCATAGGTTTGTCTGAAATATTACAATAGAACACTGGTATTAGAAGATTCCAAAATGAAATGACTAGATAAGAGTAATGTCTGGGGGCAGAGTAGCTCAATTTCCTTTTTCAACTTTTGAAATATGCGTGCAAGGAGTTCCCCAACATTTATATATTGTCTGTTTGCACGTTGCACTCGGTCACGTCATTTCTTATATACTTTCATGCTTAAAGGTTGACTTGCAGCAAAATTCACATTACAGTTATTTGGTATCAAAAGATTCACTATGTCTTACTCTGCTGTGTTGCAGGTGCAAAATATGTGGAAATGTGATTACCAGCCCCTAAAAGCTCAAAAATGAACAGTTAATCGCCACCATCACAAAACCGCTGTAGATTAAAATTATTTTCCAAAACGGCTCAAATGGGACGTAGTTGTACAAGATGGCTTCTGTTTACACTTTCACGCAACCTCCTTTGTCAAAATATTTTCACAAATACACTTCACGCATTCAATAAAACCATGTCTATTGTTCTTAAGCGTCTGTTTTATAGTCATCGTAATGCTGTCACTTTCAGCACTGATATCTTATAACTTGCCGTAAAAATTTGTATAATTTTTTAACCTTAGCTCGAAAGAGTACATATCAGTGTCTGATAATCATGACGAGCCTGTTGATCACCTGTGATAATCTAAATGTGCTGCAGAAATTATTTGCGAAGTATTGGGTCACGTGATCAGATTACAACTAGACGATTAGACCAAGTCGAAACAAAACTGTAAAGTAGCGAACATCTATATTTGATACGGGGTCTTCGGTAAAACCCGAAGTGTTTGTCATAAACTAGTGCTATGATAAGTTTTATATTGAGCCTTTTATTGGCTTTTCAATTTACATGAGAACATCACGTGACAAAACAATAACCAAATGTAATGACAACGTCAAAGAAATAAGCTGATTCCAATCTACGGCGACTTTACGTTTTTGAGCTTTTAAGAGCTTGCAATCACATTTCCACATATTTTGCACCTACAACACAGCAGAGTAAAACTTGGTGAATCTTTTGATATCAAATAATTTTAATGTGAATTTTGTTGCAAGTTGCATTTTGTTGCAACCTTTAAATTACATACTCATCAAAGAGCGGAGGCATAATAAACAAGTCTATCACTGTTGCTATTGTGACAACGATTTTCACTGACTGTGATTGGATAATTGCAACAAAACGTCATAACCCGCCAACTTGCTTAGTAATAGTGGCCCAACTCGTAGCATACGCTGTCTGCTCTACCTGCGTAAGCTACTAACTTCAAATGATTTGGCAGTACTATAACCTCAACAAATAAAAACGGTAACAGGACGCGTTGACCATTATAAGGTCCACCATTTGGAACCATTGACAACTATTGCTAGGTAAGCCAGTTAATTATTTTTATGATCAAACCGAAGACCTCATGATGATTCATTCACGCTGATAGTCCTTAATTTATTGTCATTGAATATCAAGAACGATGTCCATATTGCCCATATTAATATGATGATTCATTCACGCTGATAGTCCTTAATTCATTGTCATTGAATATCAAGAACGATGTCCATATTGCCCATATTTATATGATGATTCATTCACGTTGATAGTCCTTAATTTGTTGTCATTGAATATCAAGAACGATGTCCATATTGCCCATATTAATATGATGATTCAATCAGTATTTACTGACGCTACATTCCAAGCAACTAACAGATGTCATCACAGACCAGATTTTACATGCGATGTGGTTAAATATTCCATTGTAACCTGCTGTTTTGTTCGTTTGAATTTGATGATCATGATGATCTATCTATCAATCGAAGCCAATCAACATGATTTGAACTGAAGACCTAACATGAGGAAACGCTTGGACTCAATTCAATAAGTCATTAACTTTTCTTTACTGCTTTCTTGTCATGTGATCTGCCTACTAGATTCCAGTAGATTATTATGAATCAGGTTTGATGTTCTGTTGTTATTGACACCAACCATAACTGACCATATCTCCAACCTTGACCCTATTTTGTGTTCGGAATAGCCAAAACTAGGTTGGCTCTAAAGCTGAAATGTTTTGTGGAGCACTCACAGATTTGTTGAACAAATGTGATGTGCTTCAAGCAAATCAACCTCATTACATTAAATTCACCCATAGAAAAAACTTATACCGGTAGAGGGCATATTCTGAACAAGTATGTTTATTGACTTATCATGTGAGACACAGCGTCATAGCTTCCCGTCTGCCTGTTTTTACCAACTTTCTCACTGAAAACTATCAAAGTTTCAATACTGAAGTATTGAATAAGATTACATCGGAATTCATCAATCAGCTGCGTTACCAACTGCTGCTGCATTTCGATGACCTCCTTAGTATGCTCTCAAACTACAAACTGCATTCTTTTTCATACATTTGTCAATGTTTTCTTAGCTAGACAGACTGAAAGAAAATTAGATTTACAGACTCTGACTAAGGAATTATAAACTATAGGCTCATTCCTAAATTTATGTTTTATTTTTATAGCCGAGTCCATCCACACTTCTGAGTAATGAGGCCTCAGTTTCCTGTCAAGACTCCTATAAGCCCCGTCCCAAACGATCAAAAACAGGCTCTAGTCAAATATTAGACTCGTTATGTGTCATATGTGGTGGTGACGCTAAGTCAAAGATGGTTACTCGAAAGGGAAAACGCTTCTATGAGAAACTGTGTAAGGCACAGACTATCAATACTGGTAAGTTTTTTTCTGCATCAAATAATAAACCTTTTGATACATTTAGTGCTCAAAAAGCAGCCAAGTTTATAACAAATTTCTTATCCTCTTCTGACTCTTTCTGCCAGAACATGTGTCAAGAATAGATCATAAGCACACCAATGACTTCAACCACCATTAAATAATCACAGTTTAGTAGTTAATTTATAGTGGTTTCTCAAAACACATTTCATTTTTGTCTGGCAGATGATACATTATGCATCATAATAGTAATAGAAAATAGCATAGCCAGATGCGTGTGTTTGTTTGTGGTGTGACCCATCAGGCAAAATGACATCTATTTCCTATACTGTAATTTGCGATGAACCTAACCTGACTATCCATAATATGCGTAACCAAGCATTGAGAAAGATTCCATCAATGAACCAAAAACTAGTTTTATGTGCTGTGACACTCGTAGCTTATCACTGTTGATATTTAGAAGGTGTGCTATCCTCAAAACATTAATTGTCAGCAAAGTGAAATTGTTATCAGGAGGGATGGTGCTATTATGCATATTATTTTATTTGCAGACGAAGCCGATTGATGATGAAGCATCAACCGTGTGAAAGTGTATGTTTCCATTGGAGTTATCTCAGGAGATGTAAAACCACTACAATTATTTAATAAAACAAAATCAAATGTTTTAACCTTGTTCATTTGTTACAACAGATGCTAGTGTTCTTCGAACATTCCTCACCTCTGAACCCTCGCCCTGAAATGGTTTTAGTTCTTCTAACATGCAAGATCAATGGCAAAAAGGTACCACAACTTCAAAAAAGTAACACAACTCCAAATAAACTTTCAAGTGCTACCGACAGCAGCAGAATAGTTGTACAGCGTGCAAGGCTTAATCTTATCACCACTAGGGCTAAAACTACTGGTTCAGTTCAAAAAATTGCATAAGTTGAAAAAGAGAATACAAATTTTTTTTATGACAGATAGGGTTATCCTGCTCTCTGACTAGTACATATGCTTCGATGTAGACTCAGTATGAAACCTTTTAATATTTTGTTTTAATCTGAATGTGAAAAATCCTTTCAGCTTGTCTCTAGTGCTCATCCTTTAATAATAGCCATGAAAACTTACCACAATCATTATTCAAAGCCTTATGACTGATATAGCAGTGTGTGCCATGCGAAACAATTATTTTGATCACTTGTGCCAACTGCTGAAAAGTCAGTCTGGAATAACAAAGATTTTCTCACTGGTGGCGTCCACTATACCTCGAATAGATGCAGCAATGCTTATTAGTGATGCTGATCATTATAAGTAAAGTAGAGTTACATATATATAATTCCTAATATTACTTTTTAAAATCCACACGTTTTAAGACAAAAAATTGTAGTTCATAAAAATTTGAAAACCGACTTTTGGCCATAGCATTTTACAAATTTAATTTCTTAACAAATCATTATCTATGTTCAATGCCAATGGTGAACTTAAATGCTTTTAATTGATGGAACACTATTGAGCGATATAACACGCAAAATAATAATACGGGTATATAATAAACAATACCGCTAGTGACTAAGCTGTTAGGTTTATACAACTAACAATAACTGATATGAGAACGAACTGAAACGATAACTGAATAACTTTCAATAACTTTCAATAACTGAAATGAAAGGATTAATAACCTTTATTAAAGATGTGATTCCGTCAAAAATTTCGATCAAATGAAATTAAGACCAATAAAAGGCTAAAACATCAGCTACAATTTGATGTCATTTTTGCTTTTGTAGACTAACCCTGTTCAGAGATATAAGCGTTTGAATGGCGCCATCTTTTAAAAAGCTCAAATTCGAACGAGTGCTTAATTTGTGACGTAACGAGTGATACATGTAAAATGAGTGCACGAGTGATAAATATAAGATATCTTTTTTAGCCAATCATCAGTGCAAAATTTTTATATAGGTCGTAATAAATGTTATCGCTAGTAAAACGCGTTGTCTATGATCTCGAGGTAAAGGTTTTACTCAATTACTAGAGCGCACATAGACATTGATATTTCCTGACTTAATTGACATCGTTAACTTACTGAATTACTTCATCAACACATTTTATTGATGAAGAACAGAATTATAACAGTGCTTCCAGCTCTTGCGAAGGTGACTCTAGTTTTCTGAGCATCGGGTAGTTAAAGTTTGGGGCAGAGAGCGTATGGTTCGAGCTGACAGGCGTCAGCAGCGTTATGCTGCAGAGGAAGATAGATTGATGAACAAGCGTCAAATATACTAAAGGTAATAACTTAAGTACCCATGAATACATTTACTAATTAATAAAACTTTGCTATCATCAATCATCATTTCATAACTTTTTTATCGTTTCACCTATAATATTTGCTTCAAACTTTCTTTGATAGTTTTAGCTGGTAAATTAAATTCATGATTAGAATTTATGTTCACTTCTCCCTTGTAGAAAGGGAGGAAAATCGATTGATCAATGCTCATCTTTAGCTCCCAGAAACAAAGCTTTGAATTGTTGGTTTGGAACACTTATGCTTTTGTTAGACATTTATTCATTTTTAAAATTACACTCGCAATCTATCCAACTCCCAATTTAAAAGCTTTCAGTAGATACGCATTAAAACAACATATCTATGAATGACATATTTTTTTACATTAGTTTTATTGATTACAGATGTTTATCTGATGCCACCAGCCAAGCAGCTGTGAGTCCGGAAACTGCCATAAATAAGAAAGAGAGACTTCAATGTGTGCTGCATAAACCATGATGTTTTGTTTGAGTTTGCTGCAGTAGATGAACTTGTCCTATTGTGTGAGCTGAAATTATGTGAGTGGCCACAACTTGGATGGATATTTTTGCTAAAAGCTTTATGTCAAGATGAAAATTTTTTTGCTTGTACATGTAAAAATTATATAAAATAATATTGTTGAGGATAATGCAAAACATGATTTGCAGAACATTGAATACATCATAGCCGTTGACACCTGTGCTGAAATCTTGTCTGATAGATAGATTTATGAAGTGTAATCATAGCTGTATTGACAGGTACTTTTGCATAGCTCGACCATTTGTTTAGTACTTGAATCAACTAATCAAATGTGACCAGTGAATTTTTTCCTACAAATTGATACCAATAATGACTGGAAAGCGTTAACTATACATGACTTTTTAGGGATGCAGTAGGTTTCACCATATATACGAACATATTATTTTGAAAGACGCACCTTGCTTATTTTACTTAGTAACTTGTGTCCGGTGTGGTAGCAACAGAACTGCGCCGATACAAAGACCTTATTCTAATTAGTCTGCGTGACATAATTACCATAGACCGGTAAAATTGGTAGTCAGTATTCAGATGTTTACACAGCATTTAGAGGAAGCAAATATGACATGTTTTCAATTTCCTTTATTTGAGGCATTTGAGACATTTATAATAATATATCTGTAGCTGGATTATAAATTTCATTCTAGCCAACGTGAGCAAATACAAAATAAAATAAATGCCTATAGAGCTGTGAAGGACTAGACTTTTATGGCAATAGCCGATGTGAATACGAGAGATAGAGACAGGTCGGATCGCTAGTTACATCATTTTGGACAAGTCTGTGCATGTTTTTTTTCTGAGCGTTTTCACCGCGATCAATTTTTGTCAATTTTAATCTTCAAGTATCTTGGCAATGGGATTGCCTAACACAACAAACAACTGATAGACAAAAAATACCTTTTAAAATCAACTAAAATTTGACGCAATCGCTTCTTTAATTATTACAAACCGTTTACTAATTCGTTAAACCTGGATCAAATTGAGAGTTTACTTATCAAAAAGCAAATTCAATTTAATAAATTCGAGTAAACAAAGCTAAATAACACTTTCACGTAAAACAGATTGAGATAAAATATACATGCGCTTATGTTACTTCACGACTTTCTTTTATCTCGAAAAAGCACTTTCTTGATTATCATGGATTTACTGAAGCCAGAGTAAGCCGAAGAATAACAAATTATAATTACCCACAAAACCATTATAACCAATCTGTGTGAGCTATTCAAACTATAATGTGTACCATAAAGATTACGCAAATAGGTAACTATGTTGTAGAGCAGTGTTAGCAAAAGCAGATAGCGTAATGGAAAAACGACTAAACACCGGAGACATGCAATATTACAACGCACATGACACCTAATACATTAAAGGATCAGCAATAAAGACAGCCGTCATATATTCATTCATAAGCAGCTTAGAAACCTGTGCAGGTGGCTCATAAGAAAAGAGACATCAATTGACATGCCAGAAAACTATTAAAAGATATCAGACCTGTACCAGACACAACCACGAATATTGGAGTTAGTCATCATTTTCAATCATTATACTCTGATGACGTTATTAAGACAAGTTCACTCAATTGCTAACCATCTGCAACATAAAGAACAGGGCCAGAGCACCTAAACACCTTCTCACAGGCTAACAGAGACATCTATAAAATAGAACAGCTCCAACGACTCAGTCTGTCTATCTACCAGATCGATTAAGCTATCTCTCCTTCCCAAAGATGTGCTGAGGCTTCCTCTGCCTGCGGAGGCGCGTTCCTCTGCCTCTGGGGCCTCCCTCTCTCTTCCCTGTAGAGCCTCTATCTCTTCCCCTACTTATGGAGCCGCCTTCTCCGTCATCCACTGACCCTTGTCTACTTCCCTATCTCAACCACCAAGTCTCTACACATAAGGACTGCCATGACTCTCATCTGACTATCAAAACTCGCCGCCGTATGAACCGAGCAAGCACACACGGACGACTGTTCGATTAAGGGTGTAACTTATATTTGCAACTTTAACCTCTTGTCATTATTATTATTGTTTAGAATTTTGTTAGTTGTTTATTCTAATTGTTGAACTCATAAAATAAAAAATTAACTTTTACTGGTAAATATCAGTAATACTTACAACAGCCTAACACCTTCACTAAAACCTGAACCAATAATTATCAAATTAGTTCCCACTTCCAACATACTAAGCGAAAGCGCACAAACTAAACATAGTCACAATAGAATTAAATGACAAAGCAAATTCAGCACTGATGTTGTGTGTGGATTCGTATTAGTTATGCATAATATAATTTTTCCATTTCCGCCCACAACAACTACAAATGTGATCTTTGACGCTTCATTAGACCTAACTAAACTTGCTTTAAACCATTAGTCAAAATTGGAAACTGAATATAACTCGTCTGCTGTGTCATCATACAATAAATGAATAGATGCAACATAGTCACGTAGTTAATTTACCAGGTATCACAACGATGCATTTTTCTACGGTATTGCTAAAAGAACAGCTATTCCTTTCCGAGGCAGTCGATTTAACGTGTTTTACGGGCGCTGCCATGATGGTTTATATTTACCAGAGTTCCTCAAGTTTTGCGATGGTCGAGAAATGGTACCGACGAAGATGTGATGGGTAAATACTTTGCGTTGCCGTCCATAAACCTTGCCAGCAATAGTTATGCTATTGCTTGCCATAGAGCCATCTCCCCCTAGAGTGATAACAGTGCCTTCAACAACACGAACGTTTCCGGTGCCAACGAGTAGCGTTTAGGCCACGCCCCTTTTTGTGCTAGTCAGTCGTAGTGATTGACTAGATTAAAAGAATGGTTAAACAAGGATCATGAATTTCCACAGTTAAGAATGTAATTAATGCTCATATTAAAGAAATGATGATGATAGTTTATTACTCTGATATATGTTTATTATTTAAAGCAATTCAATACCTACATGACTTGCAAAGGCACTGAATAGATAGTGTCAAGTGAGTTAATGCAATCAGTTACTCATAGATAAGATAGATAGTCATACTGGGGTTGCATTACATTGGTGTGATGGGAAGCTAATCGACTGCCATCAACTGAAAGTATTGACATTGTATGGTGATAGAGTGATTCATTGACACCACAGTCCACAAACAGCCTTTGCATGTAATATTAGATTTCAATACATATCAATCAAATACATAGACTGACTTGAAGCAAAGATGTCCACTAGTTAGTGGACATCCTTACTTGATGTAAGCAAGCAAAAAGTTTGAAAGTTAGATTGGCAAATGCTGTTATATGTTAAATAAAAATAAATTATACTTAATTATACTAAATAATAATTATAGAAAAATAAAATAGATTTTTTTATTACTTTATTTATTAAATAAATTTTTACTGTAATCATAGCTAAACAGATTATATTTAGCCATTACTTGGTAATTATTTCCCATTCACATTTAAACACATTTGCAGTTTCATTTTTCTTCCTAATTTATTTCACCAAAACCTCTTTCATGATATGAAATTTAAAAGTTGTTGTTGTTTGAAAAAGCTTGAAAACCCTTATAATTGTTTTTATTTTCTCTCTTCTTTTCATTTATTTTAATTACACAAAACACTTCTCATGATATGTAGTTTGAAAGTTGGAGTGGCAAATGTTGTTATATGTTAAATAAAAATAAATTATGCTTAATTTTACTAAATTATAATTATACAAAAATAAAATAGACTTTTTTATTACTTTATTTATTAAATAATTTTTTTATTGTAATCATAGCTAAACAGATTATATTTAGCCATTACTTGCTAATTATTTCCCATTTACATTTAAACACATTTGCAGTTTCGTTTTTCTTCCTAATTTATTTCAACAAAAAGCTTCTTTCATGATATGAAAGTTAAATGTTGTAGTTGTTTGAAAAAGCTTGAAAACCTTTACAGTTGTTTTCTTTTTCCTCTTAATTCATTTGAACTGCTTAAAAATATTTTCCCATGATATGAAGTTTAAAGGTTAGAATGGTAAATGTCAAATGAAAATAAATTTTCTGTCCAAAGACTTTTTTATTACTCAGTTAACGCCGGGTAGCACAGCTCATAGTTGATGGCAGACGATTAGCTTCCCATTACACTAATGTAATACAACCCCAGAATGACTATCTATCTTATCTATGAGTAACTGATTGCATTAACTCACTTACTTAACACTATCTATCCAGTGCCTTTGCAAGTCATGTAGGTATGGAATTGTTTTAAAAAATAAGCATATATTAGAGTAATAAACTATAATCATCATTTCTTTAATATGAGCATTAATTACTATCTTAATTGTGGAAATTCATGATCCTTGTTTAACCATTCTTATTAATCTAGTCAACCACTACAATTGACTAGCACAAAAAAGGGGCATGGCCTAAACGCTCCTTGTTGGCATCGAAAACGCTAGTGTTGTTGTCACTCTAGGGGAAGATAACTCTATGGTTACAACGCATAACACAATTTAACGCAAAGTATTTGCACATCACATTTTCGTCGGAAACCGTTTCTCGACCACTGCAAAACTTGAGGAACTCTGGTAAATATAAGCCATCGTGGCAACGCCCGTAAAACACGTTAACTCGACTGCCTCGGAAAGGAATAGGTAGCTGTTCTTTTAGCAATACCGTAGAAATACCTGTGTAATACCTGTGTTGTGATACCTGGTAAATTTGGTTTATGGACGGCAAGGTGACAAACGTTTAGGCGACACTTTTGCTTTCAAAAGCGACAACTTCAGACGGAAAGGCGACACGGCGGACAAACAGGAAACAATTCTGGACGTAGAGGCGACAATTCTGAGCATAAACTGAACATAGTCAAAATAAAATAAAATGACAAAGCAAATTCAACACTGATGTTGCATGTGGATTCGTATTAATTATGCATAATATAATTTTCACACAATTATCAAATTCAACACTGACTTAGGCAACATATAACCAACGTATTACGTGGTGTCAGGAGTCTGCCTACTAGTCAGTCATGGACAGTGGACTGAGGAGGCCACAGTCACTATCGTTCAAAGGAAATGTGTCCGAAAACTGAAAGATTTTTGATCAAGATTATGACATTTATGTCAATGCCATATACAGTGACAAACCAGAGGCTGCCAAGGCATATATGCTGCTCAATCTGGCAGGACCAAAAGCGAAAGAGCGAGAACGGTTGTTCACGTACAATGAAGCAATAGCAGAATATGCGGAGAATGGCATTGTAGCTGTACCTCAAGAAACCAGGGAACAGGTAGCAACTCTAAAGCGGAAGTTCAGAGAGATCTGAAGGCCGATCACCAATGTCGTTCTAGAACACCATCGATTCAATACACACAGCCAAAAGGAAGGTGAGCTGTTCCAAGCTTTCCTCGCAGACATTAGAACTAAAGCTACGCAATGTGATTTTCGGGACTTGCAAAATGAGCGGTTACGTGAAAGAATTGTATCAGGTATCCATAATGATAATGTACTAAAGCAACTACTCAGAAACAGTGACCTAACACTAGTCAAAGCTATACAGACTTGTCAGATATACGAATCTTCAGAGCAGAGCGCAGCCGAATTCAGTAAACTGATCGTAGATGTAGTAAAGCGCAAATCATGTACACAACACCCGAGTAACAGTAACACTAACAGTAGTAGTCACGCTAAATTGTCAACGCGACCCAGAACTGCAGGTAGTCATAGCACTTCGTCATGCCGTAACTGTGGGAAACAGCACTCACCGAAACAGTGTCCAGCGTATGGTCGTAAGTGTAACAACTGTGGTAAACTCAATCACTATCCAAAACTGTGCAAGTCAGATATAAAGCAGCCAGGAACTGTAGATTATCTCACAGAATCGTATCACTAAGAGTTACGTATCGAAACAGTATCTTTGCTGTGTGACAATCGTGGAGACATACGAACTCATCTTACTGGCACCACGCTAGAGATTAAAATGAACACAAGTGTGAAAGTAAATGTAATCTCGCTCGATCGATCAAGTATGCCGTATAGGACAACACAGTAAAATCGACCGATCACATACTAGCACGCTACTAGGCTTTGAAGGTGCTCAGACAGTGACAGTAGGATTCGTAGTTATACCGCACCCTCAGTCAAAACTACAATTCGAAGTTGTCGATAGTGACGTCAGATACCTACAAGGACTTAACGATAGTATATGATTAGGAGTTGTAACACTTAGTCAGGAAGTATTCGAAGTAGAACAAAAGCCGCAGGTCTTAGCCAAGCTGCTAGAAGACTATCCAGAGTTGTTTGACGGCAAACTAGGTACACTGCCACGTAACTACAAAATAACAATAGATCCAGAAGTAGCACCAGCCATTCGACCTGTCCGCTCTGTATCAGCGCCTCTACGTGCCAAAATAGAAGCAGCTCTAAAGCGACTAAAGGATTGCTGTATTATCACCAAGGTAACCGAACCTACCGACCGGGTATCCGCACTCGTAGTAACCGTTAAGAAAGACAGTGATGATGTACATACCTGTATCGACTCGGGTGACCTGAACAAGGCAATCAAACGACCTCATCACTCACTTTAGACTATCAAACAGGTAGCAGCAAACATATCTGGAGCTAAGCTCTTTACTGTAGTCAACGCGGAAAAAGCTTTCTATCACATACCACTAGAAGAGAGCTCGTCATACTTTACCGTGTTTGGTACACCATTTGGTAGATATCGATAGATAGCGAACTTTAGCTTTAAAACTTATTGACTATCTAATAAGAGATCACAATAGTTGTTTACATCACCAAAAGCAGAAAACTAGCCAAAACTGTTGTATACATTTGACTAAAATTTTGCAACCTACATGATTGCTTGGTTCAAAAAGGGTTAGATTGGTCTCGAGCCTAGATTAGCTTTAGCTATTGCGCCAGTAGGTCTCAACACTCAGTATATCTTGATTTTTGTTATAGTTATATGTGTTATTCATTGATATAGACCAAAAGCAAACTATAAATCTCATCTACAGTATGTTTGACCACAAAACTTATGTGTGATTTACAAAATAAATGATCTATGCATAAAAAATGAGCCAGATGCTTGGATACTAATACAATGTCTAATAGCATTATATATAAAAAGTATATAGTAAATTAAACAATTAATTGCCTTCGAACTGTACCAAGTGTATGCATAGATAAGCAAACTATAAATCTTAATTACATTATACTTGACCATCAACCTTGTTTGTGATTCAGAAAATACTTGATCTATGCATAACAAATTAATGAGCCAGATGCTCCGATGATCCTAAAATAACGCCTAATAGCATTATAGGTAGTATATATAAATTATATAATAAATTGAATTACTACATGTTTGCAAACTGTACAATTTGTATGCATATATAAAGAGAAGTCTTAAAAATAAATACTAGCTTAAACCGGCTATGGATAATTTATGTCACGGCGACATAACAGCTCACTGTCCTCTACATAATATGTTTTTGTAGCATTATGTCTGATGTTCACTTTATGTAAATCTAGGTGTCTTAAGTTGGCAAAGTGGTGCTGTCTTAAATCAAAGTGTGTTTCAACCACTAAAGCTAGTAGTGAGAAGTGATGATTATCAATTCCTACAGAAGTGTCAGTACAATGTTGCTTTAATTCAAATATATCATAGCACGCAATCTCTTCTTTTACACACTCCAGAATCTTAGGATATTTCAAACAATGATTTGCTGATGTAGCCACCTTCAGATACTTTTCGGTGCGTAGAACAGTTGTTACCACACCACCAGAAGGAGAAACCAAGCCACCGTTGTTCCTAACTCTTAACAGAATATGAATATCATCATATTTGCTAACTTCCTTAGACTGAATTGGGGAGAGTCTACATGGCTCACAACGCAACTTTTTAAGCAGTTTTCTGACAAGCCAATCAGATAATATACAGCAATGTTATCAAGAAACGGATGTGATGTAATGTTTAGCATTCCTTCGGGAAGCATAGTTTGTCTGTCAATAACAACTTCAACATAATCTTCACTACAAACAGTTGGTGGCACATAGGTAGTAGAAGCTTGTAACAACGCAGTGTCATCCATAGATCTGGCATTACCAGTAGCTCCTGGTGTAACACCACACCTTGTAACCAAGCGCCTAAAGATATGCTGGAACTGCTCTACTGATGGGTTTTTGTTTCAGCCTCCTGAAATAATAACAGTTATCCTTTGTTACAATTGAAAAAAAAATGGAAATGGTGTTAAAATATGGACTGAATAATAGTGATTTTTAAAAGTAAATTGTTAGGCAGTTAAGGTATCAGCCAAAATTTCCCCACTACAATCAAACATACCAAGAAAATAGATTCATAGTCGAGCAATATCATGGTGTCCAGCAATATATGAATTGATTACATTTAGGTTTTGGCATCCATTATCTTGAAACTTGGTGATATCATTTTTTGTATCATCCTTGATTTCGCCCACATGATCTATTTTGCTTGAAAGCAGCGTGTGGTCTGAAAAGCTATATCCAGCAGATGAAATTACATACTGCAAAGCATAATATGTGTGTTTTCAGCTATAGTTGGAGGAAATGAATTAACAAGCACTGTATTACATACCACACCTCCGCACAGCATTATAGAACAACTCTAGATGGTCTTGTTAGAACTTGTACATCAGCAGATAATCTAAATGACCAAGCTTCAGTAGCTTCTCGACGAAACCAAGCACTACATCAACAGCACACACCAATCCAGTAATGCAAATATGCCTACAAACAAACCACCAAAATATGTCAATACATAGACTTTTTTTTTTACTGTACATGAGGGATGCTCAAATAGCAGCCTGTGGTGGCCCACTAACAAATTTAATAAGGCCCACCTTACAAGGTCTCAAAAAAAATGCTTTTTGTACATATTTAGAATGCCACCCATTTTAGGCTGGTTTGTAAAGCTTTATGTAGAGTATTTCTCTATACAAATGGCGCACATAATCTGTATTGCATACTCACTAAAGACAACTAAACATAATCAGTTATTGACATGTGGATGTAATTGTAAAGTAATATAATACATGTATATAGAGTTATAGAAATACAATAATGTTCTTAAACTCCTATACAACTTCAGTTCATATCATCATACATCTTGTGGCCTACCAAAATTCTCAAATATATTAAATATTGGCCCTCGATTAAAGACATTTGGGCACCCCTGAATGTCTTTAGAGTTTGTTGGTTGAACCAACAAACTGAAATATTGTGAAAAAATAACGACTATATCAGGTAACCAAACAATATATCATTACCAGAATATTATGTGTGAAATTCTGATTCAATCCAAAATGTGAATTAGTATTTCAGTCTATTTTGACCATAGCGAAGAGATAGGAAGCAAACAGTAAAACAAACAACAATTTCAACAAAAAATGTAGTACCGCCTAGTGTTGTATAAAGGTGTATCATCCATTGTTCTCAAACTCATAAGATATGTCTTGTGTCTAGTAAAAACGGAGTTAGACACTCCATACTAGACAACGGTATAGGCCGTTTATAGCCACGGACTACAACTGGCCAACTATTGTGTATATCAAATAGTCTATCAACTTTCTGCAGAAACACAACAAGAAACCACATTTACTAACATTGACTGAATTTTAATATCTACAACTTATATAAGTTAACCTACATTATTCCAACTGTGATCACGCTGCTATGCATGACATCAAAATTTCCAATAACATGTCTTTGCAGTATCAAATTGCAGTTACACATTGGAAAATATACTCACACGCACTAACCTGAATGAACTCAACTGTGGCATCACAGTCTGAAACTGTGGCAAATTTAACTCTTTCAGGGTAATTACAGAATCAGCCACTAATGCAAATAACACCTGGGTAGCAAGAGCAACCTATAAAAGTTATAAGCACACATATAAGCCCACTAACTAAGCTAAATTGGCTAACCAGCTACTAGCAAGCTTCTAACCAGCTACTAGCAAGCTTCTAACCAGCTACTAGCAAGCTTCTAACCAGCTACTAGCTAGCTTCTAACCAGCTACTAGCTAGCTTCTAACCAGCTACTAGCAAGCTTCTAACCAGCTACTAGCAAGCTTCTAACCAGCTACTAGCAAGCTTCTAACCAGCTACTAGCTAGCTTCTAACCAGCTACTAGCTAGCTTCTAACCAGCTACTAGCAAGCTTCTAACCAGCTACTAGCAAGCTTCTAACCAGCTACTAGCAAGCTTCTAACCAGCTACTAGCAAGCTTCTTCTAAACAGTTACTGCTGTGCTAGTGCTACTTATGCAGGAATAAAACGCTAAACTCACTATTAAAATGATATATCATTAACCCTCTGTGTTTCAGGGTTGTCATAGCGGTAGCAATTAATGGCAAAACACTGATTTCCAGTAAATAAGTGAGTTTTTTCTTGGGGTAACTATGATCTGCCATTTCTCTAATTTAAGCCGGAAGCCGATGTCATTCCCCTAGGGGCCTGTTAATATATTGTAGTTCGGTTATGTGTTCTTAAAACCGATACCGGGTCGTATCTAATTACCCTTCGGATAATCCAATTTAATAAATAAGACTTTTACGGGTAAAATGTCTGTATTTTATCGTATCGTGTCTAAACACTAATCTGTGTATCGTGTCTAAACAACTGCCCTTCATAAAATTCGGGCCTCTTATATATACTACCAATCGCGGGCAGAACTTGCCCGGACACGGAGAAACGAACGAAAGGCCGTGTCGACCATAGTTCGTGTTCGGTTAACAATGACGTTATTGTTAGTTCAATATAAGAATATACATGTGCATGTATACAATAATTAATATAATTCAGTTGCGGTATTTCGTTGTAGAGCGACGGCTATCGGTTTCATTACACATTACATTAAAAAGTAAGACCTATTCAATAGATGGTAAAAATATACATGTACAAAGCAATATGTTTATAATAATTATGACCAATCAAGCTCAAAATTCTTAGAATATATAACTTCGGTATTTTAGAGCTGTTTGTGTCACTTTTGTTTACAAAAACTACATGCATATCACTATTAAAATGTTGTATTTAAATCGTTTACACCAGGTGAAAATTCAATTTAAAAAGAGTTTTATCAATTTTATATATACCAAGTAGCTAGTACTTGTGTAGTGAAATCATCACCAAATGCTCATTATTTTACTGTCTCGTGTCTCGAATTTTTACAAGACAGTGTCTCGAGTCTCGTCTCGAACTTTAAAAACCTGTCTCGTTCCACCTCTAGCGTTTAGCGTGTCTGAACTCAGTGAAGATAATCTTACGACTGATATATCACTGTGAAGTTGGAAACATTACGACTTCAATACTGCTGGCACAATTTTCGTATCCTTGCTTTTCATGAAAACACTAAAAAATTGTAAAAGTTGATGTGATAATGTTTATATATAATGTTTACCTGAAGTATCGTTTGTTATCTGTTGTCATGCTATGCTGTAGTTATAAGGGATTAGGGACTGGCCGGTCAGGGATAGGGTTAGGATACGGAAGACCATAGCATTAGTTGAATAGCAGCTGTTTATTTTCTAGTTAGAGTCTCAACGTGAAGCTTCTCCGTAGATTGACATTTTTCTGATTGTCACGGCGATTCTCATTCGAGTCATTAATATAAATGTAAACAAAAACACGTGATACCATCACAACATCTTCCTTTTCCAAGTCTGAATAATATAATCCTGTAGTTAAGTATTATGAGTATAATCCTGTAGTCGAATATATGAGTATGCATAATAATATGTGGTTAAGTAGGTAAATGTATGTACAATGTTGATTCGTGTAGAGTTTACTCCATGTGGTAGTCCTTGTACCGTACAGGTAGGACACCACGAGTAGCTCGAGCTTCATGCGGCTCATGCTGAGCTGCTGGAGGGACTCTCTGTGGAATCTTGATAATATGATCATCAGGTACTCTAGTTTCGGTCGGAGTATACGATGCGTCCGCCTCATCTAGTGTGGAATCACCATTAGCAGGAAGTGTTGCATCCGGCTTTAGATGCACTAGGTTTCGTCTTACAATAGATTGGCCATTGTCGACTAGATAGGACCTGGGTGCTTTGTTTGTCTGCAATCATTCCTAGCCTCCACTCATCATCATGGCTAGTCCGAATAAGTGTGCGTGATCCTGATTCTAGTTCAGCTAAAATTCTGGCATCCATGTCGCAGTACTCTCTTCGAATACGCTGATTCTCCTGACGTTGGGTAGCCGCTTCTGCCAGTGATGGTCTTGGCATTTGGGTGGTGATGGGAAGATTGCTCTTGATCACTCTGTTATAAAGCATTTCTGCCGGGCTGAGTGTCAACCCTGTGACAGGAGTCTCTCTGCATAGTAGTGGGGAGCCGTAAATATCATCTCCTCTATCTTCACATCTTTTTAAAAACATTTTCATAGTTTAGACATATTTTTTTGCCATTCCATTAGATTTTGGATAGTGTGGACTTGAGGTTATTATAGCAAAGGACCACTCTGTAGCAAAAATCTGCATGGCCTGGCTGCTAAAAGGCATGTTATCAGCAAGAATAGTAACCGGTAAGCCGTGCACGGCGAGTATGGATTTGAGCGCCAATATAACATCCTCTGAAGTTTTTCTTCTAAGCAATCTTAACTCAGGGAAATGTGAGTAGCAGTCCACAGCTACTAAATAACTATTCGAGCAGTACTCTAAGATGTCCATGGCAACTATGTTCCAAGGAAGACTAGGAATCTCATGTGGTAACAGAGGCTCTTTCTGCTGTCCGTGGGAAACGCGTGCACAGCTAGAACAGCTGGACACTTCATTGCTGATATCTGTAGATAATCCAGGTTAAAAAAGTGATCTTCCGGCACGCTCACGACTTTTCTGGATGCCTAAGTGTTCCATATGAAGCTTTTTAAGCAGAGTTTTTCTCTCAGACTGGAATTATCAGTCTGTCCCTGACATACATCAGACATTCATGTTCGTATATGTCACTTCTCATAGTCCAGTATGGCTGTATACAGGCTGGCGCTTCGTTTCTCCTACTCCAGTTCCAGCCATCTTGTAAGGCAGCGCGTAATGCCTGAATCTCTTAATCTTCAGCATAGGTTCTCTCCATTCTGTTGACTGTGTCATCATCAGCTTCTAGTGCGTGGACCATAACGATTTTAATCTCGAAGCCAGCTTGATAATTAGTGACACGCTGTAGGTACGCTCTGAAAAGAAGATCTGCAATGTATAAGTACTTTTCCGGAACGTAGGTGAGCTTGGCAATGTCATACCTCTGAAGTCTTAACAGGAGACTCTGCAAACGAGGAGTGACTTTGTGCAATGCTTTTGTCATTATTGGCACTAGAAGTTTATGATTGGTTTGGATGTAAACTTCACGGTCATATAGATAATTATGAAATCTCTCACTTCGAAATACTACAGCTAAGAGTTCATTGTCTATTTGGGAATAGGTGCACTCGGTCTCGGTCAAGCTTCGAGATGCCTATTCTACAGGTTTATTATCCTGAAACAGAACAGCTCCAAGACCGCTCTTAGATGCATCTACCTGTAAATGGGTTTTCTTGCTCATGTCGAAGTACTGTGATATGGGTTCAAAGGTCAACAGGCGTTTGATAATCTGAAAACTCTCTATTTGCTTCTTTCCAGGTCCACTGTGTTTCATCTCTCATGAGCAGGTGTAATGGTTCAGTGCATGCAGACATGTTGGAAACGTATGATCTGAGGACATTGAGGATTCCTAGGAGTCATTGAACACCTTCTCGATCAGTGGGACAGGGCATTGAATTAATCGCTTCTACTTTCTCCGGATCAGGTTGTAGGCCATCTTTCGAGACAATGTGGCCCAGATGTTGCACTTCTGTTTGATTCAATTTATCTTATTTTTGTTGAATTTTGCATTTGAATTTTTAGCTTTTTCCAACAGTTGCTTCAGGTTGGTGTCGTGTTCTTGTTAGGTTTTGCCAGCCACAATCATGTCATCTAAGTAAACCGAAACATCTGGAAGATCACCAAAGATTTGTTCCACCTTTTTCTCAAATTCTTTGGCACTTGAATGGAGACCGAATGGAAGTCTTCGAAAACAATATCTTGCAAACGGCATATTGAAAGTCGTCAGTAGACTGCTTTCATCGGTCCGAGCTACATGCCAGTATCTATGCTTCTTGTCCATGATTATATAGTGTTGCATACCCGCAAATCGGAAGGCTTTGTCTTCCATTGTTGGAATTTTGTGGTGTTCGTGTTTTACAGCTCTGTTTAAATCTTTGGGATCCAAGCAAATCCTGACAGATTTGTCTTTCTTTTCCACGCACACCATGCTGCTGACCCAGTTTGACGGTTCATCTACTTTTTCTACAATACCAGAGCGTTCCATGCTGTCCAGCTTTTTTTTTAACCCTGTCAAGCATACTGATGGGCACAGGTCGAGCACGGTGGATCACTGGCTTAACATTTTTGTCCGCGCATATTTCGTGACTACCTTCCGGTCTTCCAACCCCATCAAACACCTCCGGGTAGTATCTAGCGCTGACTTCATCAACTCTGTGAACGAGACCGAAAGTCTCTGACGCTTCAAGGCCTATTATTGGGGGAAAATCTTCATCAATGACTTCAAAATGTAGTTGATGGCATTTGTCCTGGTGCTTGACTTGTAGTTGTACTTGGCCAACATGAATATGAGTACGGTTTTATCTATAAAGACTGAGTGGTTGTAGGCCTTAGTTCGGCTTTCAGTGACTTTACTGTGTTCAGTTTTATGCAGCTCGTTTCTGCCCCTGTATCAATTTTGAAAGCTACATCTTTAGATGACTTTCCATGGCTAACTAGCATAGGTAAGATCCAAGATCTTCTTTTAGCTTGGCTGGATGTTACGTCTACAGCATCAATGAACAGACTGTTCATCTGTTTATCCGCGTCTGTGTTCTCGATGGACTGTACTTTAGTGCTTTTGCAGACATTCTTAAAGTGATTTGTTATGCCACATTTATTACATGTCTCTCCATACGCTGGACAGTGCCCTCTAACATGACTGTAACCGCAGTAATTACAATCTGATTTCTCCCGATGACCTAGATTCTTTGCAGGCTGTTGATGGCTCCTTTTTGGTACTGCTCCTGTTGTCTCACTCTGTACAGCTCCTACCATAGATTTATCGCCATCAGCTATCTTTGTCATTTGTTTCTAAGTCATTTCAGCAGCTCTTATGTTGTCTAGCGCACTTTGCAAATCAATATTTCTGTCTCGAGTAATCGCTCCGTGAGTTTAACCTCAGTTAGTCCAAATACAACCCAACACAAAAGCGTCTGATCATTGAGAGTGCCAAACTCACATTTAGAAGCCTGCGTTCTGAGTCGCTTTACAAAGGAATCAATGGGTTCTCCATCATTTTGAACAAGAGGCCAGAAAATATGCCACTCATAGAGCATCTTACGCCTAGGATTACAGCACTCTTCAAATTTCTCTAAAAAATCTGCTAGTACATCCCCACTTTTACCATTTGCCTTCTCAAATTGACCATAAATTTCATGAGCTTCCTCGCCAGCTTGGTTTAGTAAGATAGCAACCTGACGCTTGTTAATGCCAACATTTTCAGGTGGGGGTGTCCCATCAACAATAGGTTTCAAAATTAGATCAACAGCAAGTAGATAATTTTCCAATGACTTTTTCCATCTTCTCCAATTATCAGACAAATTACCTTCCAAAGAAAGTTCCCCGGGAGCTTCAAATCCTCCATGATATTCCAAGGTAGACTATAATTTCAGTCCACAGCAACAAGTTAATCAGCAACAGCAATCAATGTAATATTATAATTAACAAAGTCCCAAATCCTGTGTGTCAATCCAATCAGGATTCAGAGTCCGCTTGCCACCATGATGTGATAATGTTTATATATAATGTTTACCTGAGGTATCATTTGTTATCTGTTGTCATAGGTTGTCATGCTGTGCTGTAGTTATAAAGGATTAGGGACTGGCTGGCCAGGGGTAGTGTTAGGATACTGAAGACTATAGCATTAGTTAAATAGCAGCTGTTTATTTTCCAGTTAGAGTCTCAACGTGTAGCTTCTTTGTAGGTTGACATTTTTCTGATTGTCACGGCGATTCTCGTTCGAGTCGTTAATATAAATGTAAACAAAAACACGTGATACCATCACAGCAAAAGTAAAACTAACTTGTCGATACCATAGATATTTAAACACATGTGATTACACCCACTCGCAGTTGTAGCCTATTTAACTTGTTAAATAATACTGTCCATTGTTACAGTCAATAAGTTGCATTTTTTCCGTAGTGTCACAATACAAATTGTGTTTCAGTGTACATGTATTAAAAACCTGTTTATTACTTTTAATAGACAAACTATGAAAGTTATTTGTCTGGATCTAGTTTGTAAATTTTTGTGCGTGGTTTAGTAAAAGGCATCCATTTACAAAGGGACCGATAGTGAGGAAAAAGAAAACAACCTCATATTTGAGCTCATTTGTACTTTCTTGCTAATATATAAATCCCAAAGTCTGTCGTCGTTCGGTCTGTCCAGTTATATCTATTAAAATCTAAGAACGAAAGATCTGTTGCTTGTTGGATTTGATCTTGAAACCTCTTGTTCACCAGGCAATAACTTAATCAATTAAGCTACCCGAGATGCAATTGATTCATTAGGCATTATGAATCGTTAACTCGGTTAAAGTACGCATAGCATTCTGCGTTACGCAATGTCACTAAAGCTTGCTTTCATGGCTCTTATTAGTATGTTCAGCAATATGGATAGTAGCTAACTCAAATTAGGCATTGGCAATGTGCCAGGTTAATGGCAAGTGGCTGGCAACTACATTACCTGCTACTGATTATAAGCTGTTTTTAATACCCATGCAACGCCGGGCATTCGGCTAGTCTCTGCTAAACCCGAGAAAGTGTACTGAACTAAACCATCCCGCGATACTATTCGCCAGGACCAACAGGACAGAGCTAGAGCCAACTCGTAATACTTTGCTGACACCAACAGAGTGTGCCGAGCCCAATTCTTTCATCTAGACAAACAGAATAAAGCAAAAATGAACTCATTGCACTCTGCTGGAACAAGTAGTGCTCTGAATCCAACTTGGTTTCAGTTATCTCAACAAGAGGGAACTGAGTAAACTAAAACTAATTTCCTATTTTCTGATGAAGCCAACAAGGTGTACCGTATTAAATGCTTACAACTTGCAGGACCCAACAGGAGAGAGCTGAAACCAATTTAATGTTCTCTGTTAAAGTCAACATATGGCGTTGTTTTCAACTCTTCCTGTAATAAAACTTGCTGGGGTCAACAAAAAGAAATTCAACTCTTTACTAGCAATGATGTACTATTGTACCACAGCACCACTAAGCAAGCTTCTTCAGCTCTTCTTTATTTAAGATTACAAATCAAGTGCATCTTGAGTGAGCATCACTCAAGATGCTCACTCAAGATGCAAGAGTGAGCATTACAAACCGAAGAATTATGCCACCTTTGGGGGGACGTAATTGTTTGGTTTGTGATGATTTTGAGTGAGCATCACTCAAAATCATCACAAAACAAAGCTGCATGTCAATTTTATAACTGCTTGCGTTACCTAAGTCCGCAAATCTAACTTGGCAGTAATTAATTTAATTGTTCCATCATAATGTACTACTGACCAAAAATTATAAAAACTCTCATTACATAACACAAAGGTCTTTATGTAAAGGCTATGCAAAAAAAATAACATTAAAATTAACCATAAACATCATTTTAGCATGGCTAAAAACCATATTTACAGTGTAATAAAAAAATATAGATCTTCTTAAGATGTGTGGGCACACTTTCTTAACAGTATGGGCAATCACGGTAAAATAGAGCCTATGGCTTATATAAATTTCTAATAGCTAGTAAATTTTAGAGTAAAGACCTCTTAGAATGTAGCGAATACATGAGATAGCAATTGAGTTGCAACAACACCCCAACGTTGGAAATTAAGGAAAAATAAAGTTTTATATGTGTGCTAGCTCACATAAGCCACAAAAAGGGTTTTTCAAATTTTACTGGTAACTTCAGTCTGAACAACATTTCGATTTCAGTTCTTTTTCTTGTCATTATTTGTCATGCTTTGCTCTGTCGAATGTACCCAAAGGTTTCTCATCCCTGAAGTAATTATGACTACTTCAAAGGTGATGTAAAACGACTGCTGCCCATTTTTTGTTTGATATTTCAACACCAAATTGACAATGTAAAAATATCTGATGATAAAACTCCCATCAGTTGATATCCAACTAGACCTTTTTGTCAAACACCAGGAGAGACTGAAACTTTTAACCTTTATGAGGTCGAGACATACCAACATTCATAAACGTCCTTTTACATATTCAGTGCTGGCGATACCAGCATTGGTCCTGGAGGCTGTTTCAAGAATTGCGACCATCAACCCTAGAGACTTTCTGGTTTTTTGCAATTTCATTATTTCTCGTCCAAGCGACATTCAACTTGTTTAGTTCCCGTGGCCTCTTTTTGGGACAACCACCATCTCGACAGTTCTTTTCTGTTGGTTATTGTTTCAAATACCCTGTTGTACGACACTAAGGATAAATCTGTTAATTTTTGTATTATGTATTGGTCTCTGGGTCATATCCATAGACGCAACTTTCATCCCTAGTCACCACTTTTGAAAGAAAGTCAAGATTTTGTGCTAAAGCATTTTTTATTTCAATACAACAGCCAACTCTTTTTTTTTGGTTGTCAGTGAGCAGTTTGGGTACCATCTTTGCAGAGATCCTTCTCATGCATAAATCTTCAGTGAGAATAAGATGACATGTACCATAAGAAAGCCCACTTTTTGCTGATATTTCACATATAGGCAATCACCTATATCTCATCACCTGCTGCCTCACAAGGTCTGTGGCAGTTGTGTTCCTTGAAGTTGCTGGTCTGCCAGTGCGGTCATCATCTTTAACACTTGTTCTACCCTCTTTAAATATTTTGTGCCATTCATAACAGGCTGTTTTCTTAAAGGTTGACTTGCAACAAAATTCTCATTACAGTTATTTGGTATCAAAAGATTCACCATGTCTTACTCTGTTGTATTGTAAGTGCCAAATATGTGGAAATGTGATTACAAGCTCGTAAAAGCTCAAAAATGAAAAGCGGCTGTAGATTGGAATCTCTTTATTTCGATGACGTGGCCACGAAATTTGGTTATCGTCTTGTCACGTGATGTTCTCACGTGAATTGAAAGGCCAATACAAAGCTCAATATAAAACTTATCGTAGTACTAGTTTATGACAAACACTTCGGGTTTTACCGAAGACCTCGTATCAAATATAGATGCTCGCTACTTTACAGTTTTGTTTCGGCATTATTCAATCGTCAAGTCGTAATCTGATCACGTGACCCAATACTTCGCAAATAATTTTTGCAGCACTTTTCGATTATCACAGGTAACCAACAGGTTCGTCATGATTATCAGACAATGATATGCACTCCTTCGAGCTAAGGTTAGAACGTTTAACAATTTTTTATGGTAAGTTATAAGATATCAGTGCTAAAAGTGACAGCATTACAATGACGGTAAAACAGACGCATAAGAACAATAGACATGGTTTTATTGAATGCGTGAAGTATATTTGTGAAAATATTTCGACGAATGAAGTTGCATGAAAGTGTAAACAGAAACCATCCTGTAACAACTACGTCCCATTTTTAAAAAGAGATTCCAATCTATGGCGGTTTTGTGGTGGCTGCGATTAACTGTTCGTTTTTGAGCTTTCAAGAGCTTGTAATCACCTTTCCACATATTTTACACCTACAACACAACAGAGTAAAACATGGTGAATCTTTTTATATCCAATAACGGTAATGTAAATTTTGTTGCAAGTCAACCTTTAAAGCACATCAATTACATTAAAGTACTGTTTCAGCTTATTCAGGTTTTTCAATATCTTGGCTTTCAAATGAGCCGTTGTTTGACATGGTGAGACAGACATTGGTTGGTGTTTATAGGATTTCCCCAGAGCTCTACCACAGAAATGTTCAATGGTATAGGTTCGAAAATTGCGGCGTCACAATTTTCATATTCGGTGTTGTGTGCTATTACCGCTTATTCTTATCGGGATTGTTCAAAATAGAGAAGCTTACTGTAAATAACTTCATCTGCCTATAAGCTAGTATAATACACAAAGTGATTAATTTAACTGTCCAATACACCTGTTCTCTATTTTCCATATACTGTAATTTATTCAAATATAATATAAATGTTTTAATTTTTATACTCTTTTCTTTTTGATATTTAATTAGTTATTAATCAATTTATTAATCATTTCTGTGTGGGACAACTATGCCATCATATAAAATGATATGATAATAATTACTATAAATGTTTAAAATGAACGAAACGATGAAAAAAATAAACTCTAACAATCAACCGAAATCTATTAACCCAGAACATGTGTTTGTATTGGTCGGGCGTTAGCATGATCACCGGGCATTGTTGATTATCTAGAATCCTAGTTTATTATTAGCGCTCTCTGGGTTTAAGAGCATCGATTGTCACAAAAAAGCGCAGCCTTAATGGCAATGAAAGAGATCGACGACCTAAGGCTAAATAATAATTATGACATCACATTGTGGGAACCACAACCAAGTGTTTTTTTTGCAGGACATTTTTGACACCCCTTTTTTCATAGTTCTATTATTTTTTGTGTATTGAATATAGGCTCATTCAAAAGCCTAGACTCTGATGTACTAAAATATATGATAAAAGTACTTATGTAATTGATGTGCTTTAAGGGCAGAGTCTCCATTAGCTGTCCGTAACATTTGGAGTGTCTCAGCACCGGACTTTTCAAGTTTTACACAAAACTTTACACAAACGCATTGCTCTTCTACATCATTCATTTTGGAACAATCCGAGGAATGATACAAAATGACCTTGACATTGTCTACTATAACTTCACTGCGCGTGCTCTTACAGGCATGAAACTTTGGCTATGGGAAATTCCACGCTGCTTAGCAACATGGAACAGTCAAAATAACTGCACATGGTCTTATATTTGACTAGGAAAACTATTCCGGGAATTTTATGATCACCCCTCGTATCCCAGTTCTATCGTTAAATATAAATGACATTAATCTACTTTTCTGGTACTACTCTTCTGGACAAACAATACCTTTCGAACAATCTTTGTTTAGGCACTGAGGTGATGCCAAAAGGCCCGCTTTCACAGCAAAGCTTATGCCATGGCATAACAAAGGTTCTCAGTAGTTTACGCAGAAAGCCAAATTTTGCTTCCCAAAATTTAGAATACTCATCAACTCTGAAAGACATAATTTTTTTGGATAACCAGATACTCTCAGTGAATAGAATACTTTTTTCAAACACTCTGTTGAAGATAAATTAACGCCTCATCTACAAAAATCCTGCGCTTGGTTAACCTTGCATCTTAGATCATCTCAATTTTAATAAATTTTCACTATATAGCACGAGTCAAGCATTACTACTACATACTTTATTAAAGCACATAAATTACATAATTTTTTTGTTATATATTTCAATACATCAGAGTCTTGGCTTTCGAATGAGCCAATATTCAATACACAATGAATAATAGAACTATGAAAAACAGGGTGTCAAAAGTATGTCCTGCAAAAAAAACACACTTGGTTCAGGTTCTCAAAATAGGATGTCACAATTATTATTTAGCCTTAGGTCGTCGATCCCTTTAGCTGCCATTGAGGCTGCACTTTTCTGTGAGAATCAGTGTTGTTAAACCCAGAGAGCGCTAATAATAAACTAGGATTCTAGATGTGCACCAATGCCCGGGATCGTGCTAACGCCCGACCAATACAAACACATGTTCTAGGTTAATTAATTATGCTTCAATAAATGTACTGTCGTTGATTAAGGTAATGAAATCTCATCGATTAAATTGTGACCTGCGGTTGCGCGACCCTAGGACTATATGGCAATCGCACTTTCGTGAAATCACGCAATGCTTGAAACTAATTAGTCTCAGTCGCAACCCTCAACATCACAATAAAATGAGAGGGCTAGTACATAATATCATCGGGAAAACATAGTATGGTGCTTGGAATCTGAGTTATTTATCATAAAAATAATTTGTACATGGAGAACTAATGACACTGATTCCTTTGTCATCTTCATTGGTTCTCTGAAGTTGTCCTATCTTCGCCTGACATTAGCATCATTATCGTAGTTGATAAAGATAAGCGGTAAGCAATAAAATAGGCGGTAAGAGCACACGACACTGCATATGAAAATTGTGATGTCACAATTTCCGAGCCTATGCCAGTAAAAATCTCTGCGGTAGAGCTCTGGGGAAATCCTATAAACACCAACCAATGTCTGTCTCACCATGGCAAACAATAGCTCATTCGAAAGCCAAGACTCTTATGTATTGAAATATACAATAAAAAAATTATGTAATTTATGTGCTTTAAAAGTCAAATTGTGGATAAAAAATTTCCACAGACACTGAGTCTAAAAAATCCTTAGCCTCATTTCACTGGTTTTGTCTAGCCCGCTTGGGGCGATTTTCTAGTGCTTGTTATGTTGCAGAAGTTTCTAGCGACCTGACAACACACAGATTTCATGAATAAAAAGACAATCATTGTGATTTTCGATATAATTAGCCAAATATACTCCCATATTGTTACATCACCTCCATCACCTACAGCTAATATCTAGTGATGAAAAGTTTGTTACCAAGCAAATATTTTGGTATTTTGTAGCTAGTTTTTCTCACATAAAATTACCAAGATTCAGGAGTTCAATTGTTTCATAGATTATTTAAAGAGTAGCTTCATGGGAACAACTTTGAATTTGCCTAAATCTTTCGACTTTTGTCTCAAGTATTGTGACCTTTATCCTGTTTTCTCTGACGTTTGCCACTTTCTGTTCCAGTTATTTCTTCACTTCAAGTTGACGCCGGTTAGGATGTCTGCTGCAAAGGCCAGCAAGGTAAAGGTTTACACCATTTTTTTGACCTGAGGCCCGACCCTCCCACTCCTCCATCGCAACTTTTATTCTACTTTAAAGTTTTTCTCGTGATACCGTAAAGGTTTTGACTAAACAACTTTTTCTGATCAATGGTCCTGATTACAGAATATTAACCAACACCTTCGACCAACCAACTTTCTTCAAAAATAGTCTAAAACAACTGCTTCCTTCCCAGACTCCCAGAATAAACCATTTTTTCCAGCAAAGATTATACTAAAGTTGTTATCGCTAAAACTGAATTCTTCTTTAACGGAAAGTATTAGTTTTATTAATTTAATGAAAAACTTTAATTAAATTATGTACAAGTTTTATTATATATTTTATTGCATGCTTGCCTCACAGCTTGTGATTGTGTTTCATTCTGCAGAGAATTGCTACCTCGTTTGACTATGGATCAGAATTTGAGCAAGACAGTGAAGTGGAGCGTAAAAAGGTATCTAGGAGGGATTTGGATGATAGGAATGCCCCACCGGCGGTATCAAAGCCATCAAAAACAGCATTTGTAGAAGAGAGATCAAAGGATGAGGCGAGATACATGAGGCATCATCACATAAGCACAAATGCTGTATCCTTTACTTTCTGTTAGAAAAAGCCTGTATTGTTTTGACAAATAGTTTGTTGAAGATTCAAGGCCAAAAAAGGTTAGGCAATTTTCTAATACCAGAAAGTCTATATATGAAAGGCATAAATGAAAGCAAATTTTAGGATATTCTCATTTAATGTTCGGCTTCAGGTCCTTCACAAAGCAGAGTACTGAAAGAGTCAGATGCAAGCTTTGAGCTTTGTCATCAGATTCGCTTACCCTCCCTTTGAAAGAAACAACATAGTGATTCTGTATCAAGTTTAAAACATTCACTTAAAATCATTCTTAGCCTAAAACATGAAGAGCTAATTTTTTAAGTTTTTAGCAATAACTATTTTGTTTCAACTGCGAAAATCAGCTCCAACTCGTGTTCACTCCTTGTAAGGGGCTCACATACTTTTCTACTCTGAATCACACCATACGGTCTACAACACCTATATGTATATCTTGTCACACCATACGGTCTACAACACCTACATGTATATCTTGTCACACCATACGGTCTACAACACCTACATGTCTATCTTGTCACACCATACGGTCTACAACACCTACATGTCTATCTTGTCACACCATACGGTCTACAACACCTACATGTATATCTTGTCACACCATATGCTCTACAACACCTATGGCTTGTCACACCATATGCTCTACAACACCTAGTTATCAACACTAGTTATCAACCCATACTAGTATTTCCTTAGCTATTTCACAGTATGCAAGGCACAAGGAGCTCGTCAATAATTATCTCATGTACTATGGAGGAAAGATTTCAGATTTTGACAACAAGTATGTTTGCATTCAGTGTATCTATTTGCTCAACCTTCTTGCGCTTGACTAGTTCTTTATGCTTATCAGAGCTTGTTAGGTTTTTAGCGCAAATGCTGTATCCTTTACTCTGCTAGAAAAGGCCTGTATTGTTTTGACAAATAGTTTGTTGAAGATTCAAGGCCAAAAAAGCTTGGGCAATTTTCTGATACCAGAAAGTCTATATATGAAAGGCATAAATGAAAGCAAATTTTTGGATATTCTCATTTGATGTTCGGCTTCAGGTCCTTCACAAAGCAGAGTACTGAAAGAGTAAGATGCAAGCTTTGAGCTTTGTCATCAGATTCGCTTACCCTCCCTTTGAAAGAAACAACATAGTGATTCTGTATCAAGTTTAAAACATTCACTTAAAATCATTCTTAGCCTAAAACATGAAGAGCTAATTTTTTAAGCTTTTAGCAATAACTATTTTGTTTCAACTGCGAAAATCAGCTCCAACTCGTGTTCACTCCTTGTAAGGGGCTCACATACTTTTCTACTCTATGAATCACACCATACGGTCTACAACACCTATATGTATTGTAGGTGTTGTAGACCGTACAACACCTACAATACAATGTAGGTGTATTATTGTATAATACACCTACATTTATTGTAGGTGTATTATACAATAAATACACCTACAAGGATTTAGGTGTATTTATCACCCAAATCCTTGTATTATTTATACATGTCAAAAGTCTCTCTAACTTGCTCTCTTTATACAACTTTTTCCCAATACTGATCAGGTCAGCACACAGAAATGATAGAGATATAATCCGAGAGAACCACCAGTTTGTGTGGGAAGAAGGGGAGGAAGGTGAATCTTGGGATAAGAAGCTAGCCAAGAAATATTATGACAAGTTATTCAAAGAGTACTGTTTGGCTGATCTCAGCAGGTATAAGGAGAAAAAGGTGAGCAGTTTTTATGAGTGATAAAAGAGTGTAATGGGAGGGGTTTACAGCGGGGCAAGAAGGACGACATGCGTATGTTGCAATAGTCACAACCAGAAGCAGGTATGCTCTCTCACTTTTTCCCTCCTTCCCTCTCACTCTCTCCTTTCTCTCTTCCTCTTTCCTTCTCTCTCTTTCCCTCCTCTCACCCTCTCTCTCCTTCCCCTTTCTCCCCATCCCCTTTATCCCCCTCCCCTTTCTCCCCCTCCCCTTTATCCCCCTCCCCTTTCTCCCCCTCCCCTTTCTCCCCCTCCCCTTTCTCCCCCTCCCCTTTCTCCCCCTCCCCTTTCTCCCCCTCCCCTTTCTCCCCCTCTCTCTCCCCCTCTTTCTCTCTCCCTCTTTCTCTCTCCCCCCTTTCTCTCCCCCCTCTCTCTCTCCCCCTCTCTCTCTCCCCCTCTCTCTCTCCCCCTCTCTCTCTCCCCTTTATCTCTCTCTTTCCTCTTCTCTCTTTTCCCTTCTCTCTTTTTCTCTCTCTCTCCCCCTCTTTTTCCACTCCTCTCTCTCCTGTCTTTTTCTCTCTCTCCCCTCCCTTTCTCCGTCTCTCTCCCCCCCTTTCTCTTCCTCCTCCTTTCTCTCTCCCCCTTTCTCTTTTTCCTATCTCTCCCCTTCATCTCTCTCCTCCCTCTTTCCCCTCTCCCTCTTTCCTCCCTCCTTCTTACTCTCTCTCCTCCTCTTTCTTTTTCTCTCTCTCTTCCCCCTCTCTCTCTCTAAAAGATATGAACAATGTATCTACACTACAGCAAAGTTTAGACGACCAAATTGGCTGTTTCCAGTAGTGACAAGGAGATTAAAAAGTAACATGGCAAAAATGGCTAAATAATATTGGTAAATATTCATTTAAAATATCCAAAATGTGAAAGATGTAGAGTGGCCAGACTGCAAACTTTAAAATTTTATATCTGGACGTAATCTACATCCTTTAAAACCAAATTCGAACTTTTAAGCAAAAATCTATAGTAGTAGTGAATACCTGCACAGGTTTGTGGGCACGTAAGTATGGCTCGGCTTATTTATATTTGTTGAGAGTAGCCATTAGTATGATAAGTAAACATGATGGCAGTTGTATGCACCAAATGGAGTTGGCTGGCTAGTCCCTACAGCCTCAGTAGCCTTTTGACTCTACAATAAACAAAAGACTTATACGTGATTAAACATTTCATGTTTTTGGAAAATCTTCATTTCACTCCCATTCATCTTTTTGTGAGTGACTTGTGATGGATTCAGGAACTATGCTTAGCCATGGATAATCTGATGGTCGATTGAAAGTAAATGTAAATATTACGCTTTAAACTCATCAGTTGATGACTGGCTAGAAACACTATCATGTTCATTTAGAGCGCAGCTCACAGGAAGCCTCTTTAAAAAGATTCTGTTAGGTTTTGCTTTCCTAATGCAACTGTCATTGGAATAATGTAGATTGCTATGCGATGGCGAACGGAGAGGGAAATCGTCAGTGGTAAAGGCCAATTTGTGTGCGGAAACAAAGCTTGCAGTACAGAAGAGGGACTGAAAAGTTGGGAGGTGAACTTCGCATACGTTGAGAAGGAAGTGAAGAAGAACTCTCTTGTTAAACTGAGTAAGATTGACATTTAATTTACTGGTGCAAGTCAACTTGAGTGAAGTTGTTGATAATAACAAGTTAACCTTAGTCAGGTTGTTAATAATAACAAGATAACCTTAGTCAGGTTGTTGATAATAACAAGTTAACCTTAGTCAGGTTGTTAATAGTAACAAGATAACCTTAGTCAGGTTGTTGATAATAACAAGTTAACCTTAGTCAGGTTGTTGATAATAACAAGATAACCTTAATCAGGTTGTTGATAATAACAAGTCAACCTTAATCAGGTTGTTAATAATAACAAGATAACCTTAGTGAGGTTGTTGATAATAACAAGTTAACCTTAGTCAGGTTGTTGATAATAACAAGATAACCGTAGTCAGGTTGTTGATAATAACAAATCAACCATTAATCAGGTTGTTAATAATAACAAGATAACCTTAGTCAGGTTGTTGATAATAACAAGTTAACCTTAATCAGGTTGTTGATAATAACAAGATAACCTTAGTCAGGTTGTTGATAGTAACAAGTTGACCTTAATCAGGTTGTTAATAGTAACAAGATAACCTTAGTCAGGTTAACAGGTTAACAAGTCAACCTTAATTAGGTTGTTGATAATAACAAGTCAATTATTGCAAGGTTTTGTTGCCTTCGTTGCAGAGCTGTGATTACCTTGTAACAGGTTTGCACTATGGTTGACGAGGTTAAGCCTTTGCGTTTTAGTATCATAGTTTACCTTATTAGAGGGTGATTTTTCTTCATCGTCGAGTTATTCCTTATTGTTTCAGGATTATGTTATCGCTGCTCTTCCAAATTAAATTACCACAAAAAGAACCGGGAAGTATCTACCATTTCAAAGGAAGTTACAGAAGAGGCTTCTTCTTTCGGTAATACCTCAATTTTAACTCTGATTTATTAAATAAAAAGATTTACATGTTGTTACTCAGTGAGTGATTCATTACAAATGACTGCTTATTCTCATGATTCAGCTGTATGAGAGTATAAATTGTGTGTTTCGCTTCAAACATTTTATCAACGCAGAATTGCTTTAATTGTTTTACTTTTTTTCAGCTCAGTATTGTTCTGCTATTCAATCACCTATATTACATTTATGCACAGTTTTTGTATTTTAGGGACAAGCAAGGACACTGATAAAAAGAGGTATATATCGTTTTATCAAATTTTCTTTTTGTGCTTGCCTATTACAAAGTCTGCTCCGTTTTCTTACTTAACATCATAGAAATGTGTTGCTTTACGATTTCTTATATTGACTAAACGTGTCTATGGAGTTTATAACTATGTTCCTTATCTTGTCATGTTATCAGGGTTATAGTTATCTATGTTTATGTAGTCTGTAGAACATGAACAGAGTTATTATAATATTATCATGTTTATTGTAATCACACATTGGTGGAATTTTCCTTCACTTTGTCAATGAAATTGTAGTGCCTTTTCATTAAACCTGTACTTTTTTTATTTTTCATATAACTGTTTACTTCTCATGTATGTGTAATTTTTGATAGTACATGTATCTAATGTAATGACTCCATTTGTGATGTTTATTGTAGCGATTTTCGTATGACCAGCCTGATCAATGAACTACTATTCTAACATCCACTTAGCCATTGACTACGATAAGTATGTATGTGTATTCATATGTGCCTCCATTGCTCCCACTATCATAATATTCTGATGTTCAGAGTTGCCCGCAGACATCAGGGTTTACTTAAATTAAGTGGAGGTGAAAATTTGTGGAAAGATAACTCTCTCCAGATCAATAACGGGACATAAGCTCACGTTTAGGCTGATGCTTAATTATTGTTGCCTATCAATTGTGATGTCATCAGTTGTGATGTCATCAGTTGTGATGTCATCAATTGTGATGTCATCAGTTGTGATGTCATCAGTTGTGATGTCATCAGTTGTGATGTCATCAGTTGTGATGTCATCAGTTGTGATGTCATCAGTTGTGATGTCATCAGTTGTGATGTCATCAGTTGTGATGTCATCAGTTGTGATGGATCATTTATCTGCTAAACATGGTTGAGTTATCTCAATATTCACTGATTTATTTCATCCGCACTACAACAACAGCATCACCTTTGTCTCAGTTTTTTAGTTTGAATCGGAAGCAGCAAGGCTGTTACATATCATAACTAGCAATGGTTTTTTGGATTTGTTTTGTTTGCACTTAATTAAATGTTTGGTAACCAGCTCTGACACAAATTCAGGATAATGTCGTCATGTCTGTAGTCTTTATTAATTCCACTCAAAAGCATTTAGGCTTTAATGGGAGTTTGGAATGTGTTAATCGACATTAATTTGATCATCAATTATGATGAAATATAATTACGATACAAATAGCTGTTTAATTTTTTTAATAATGCATGAAATAAATGTGAAAGCACTCATTTATTCAGTTGATATTCAATACAAATAATGGACAATTATTTTGTATTGTATTCATGATGTGTTTATTAAAGTTTGCTAAAAATAAGTTCACCCAGCGTTCCATAGCGCTCTAGAAAACTTCATCACCTTTCCTAATGATTCCATGCACAAGTCTGATAATCTGTGTGATTTTGAAAAAAATAGGTAAACTAAGTATATGTGCTACTTTTTAAATTTGCACTGAATAGTGGGCTGTCAGAGTTAGTTTTAATCCGCGTTCAGAAAAAACATCATTTTTTGAGGGCCATTCACATACGATAGCCAATTGTTCATGGTCAGTTGGCATGTGGTTAGGTGAACTCTTGTCAAACCAATTGTTCATGGTCAGTTGGCATGTGGTTTTGTTAACTCTTGTCAAACCAATTGTTCATGGTCAGTTGGCATGTTGTCAGGTTAACTCTTGTCAAACCAATTGTTCATGGTCAGTTGGCATGTGGTTTTGTTAACTCTTGTCAAACCAATTGTTCATGGTCAGTTGGCATGTTGTCAGGTGAACTCTTGTCAAACCAATTGTTCATGGTCAGTTGGCATGTGGTTTTGTTAACTCTTGTCAAACCAATTGTTCATGGTCAATTGGCATGTTGTCAGGTTAACTCTTGTCAAACCAACTGTTCATGGTCAGTTGGCATGTGGTTTTGTTAACTCTTGTCAAACCAATTGTTCATGGTCAGTTGGCATGTTGTCAGGTTAACTCTTGTCAAACCAATTGTTCATGGTCAGTTGGCATGTGGTTATGTTAACTCTTGTCAAACCAATTGTTCATGGTCAGTTGGCATGTGGTCAGGTTAACTCTTGTTAAACCAATTGTTTATGGTCAGTTGGCATGTGGTTAGGTTAACTCTTGTTAAACCAATTGTTTATGGTCAGTTGGCATGTTGTCAGGTTAACTCTTGTTAAACCAATTGTTCATGGTCAGTTGGCATGTGGTTAGGTTAACTCTTGTCAAACCAATTGTTCATGGTCAGTTGGCATGTGGTTATGTTAACTCTTGTCAAACCAATTGTTCATGGTCAGTTGGCATGTTGTCAGGTTAACTCTTGTGAACCAACTGTTCATGGTCAATTGGTATGTGGTTAGGTTAACTCTTGTCAAACCAATTGTTCATGGGCAGTTGGCATGTTGTGAGGTTAACTCTTGTCAAACCAACTGTTCATGGTCAATTGGCATGTTGTCAGGTTAACTCTTGTCAAACCAACTGTTCATGGTCAGTTGGCATGTGGTTAGGTTAACTCTTGTCAAACCATTTGTTCATGGTCAGTTGGCATGTTGTCAGGTTAACTCTTGTCAAACCAATCGTTCATGGTCAGTTGGCATGTTGTTAGGTTAACTCTTGTCAAACCAATTGTTCATGGTCAGTTGGCATGTTGTCAGGTTAACTCTTGTCAAACCAACTGTTTATGGTCAGTTGGCATTTGGTTAAGATATCTCTTGTTAAATTTATGTTGATCCTTTTTTCGTGTACAAACATGAAAAATTTTCATGTGCAGAAAAAAATTTCCTGGTGTATCTTAACGCAAATGGTAGGCATAAACTTGTGCACTATCTTTGCATATGTGTGTATAAACTATTTCCCAAACAGCAGTAGAAATGCTTAGTTTCACTTGATTTTTTTTATCATCTCACAGGAGGTAGACACACGAATGCAAACGTAAGTTCAGTTTTTGGCATAAAATAAGAAGTTATCTTCAATGTTTAAAATTCATGTTGGTAAGATTTTGATTATTAATTGGAGCTAGCCATGTATTAAAAACCATTCGGTTCTTCTGGCAGCTTGTGGGAGTTGATTCTTCTTTCTATCTAATGGATAATTGGTTACAAACTGCACGTTTACGCTTGATAGGATCAGTTAACACACGACTAGTTTGATAGCTTAGTGACATGCTGGATCCTTGTGAGGGATTTCATGCTAGGATTCCCACTTCTAGTGAAACTGACAAGTAGATTTTAGAGAGTGCAACAATGAAAGGTTGAGACAGGAAACTATGCGTTTAAATGAGGTTGTGCCACCATACCTCCGCAAAAATCAATACTAGCTTTATTTTACTACAAACCCTTCCATTTTACAGTCGTTGTGTTTTGAATCACTAATGAAACAGACAACATCTTTTTCATTAGAGAGACAACAATGTTAAAAGGTCAAGTCAGAAACGTAATATAAGTATAGTTGGAGTTGTACTACCAGACACCCGCTAAAATTAACCTTTGACTAAGTTTAGGCTATACTTAGTCACTTAGACTATAATTAGACTATACTTCTTGTATAGTCTAAACTTGGATTCCGGTTGGCTGGTAGAAGATGAGAGGCATAGTAAAAAACAAGTTTTTATCTGTTTCTATCAAGACAAGCACCATAGAGTGCTATTCGTGTATTTCACGCTTGCAACTTGGTAATAGCTTATGTACCTGCTAACATCAATGCTAAAAAGTTGCACTGAATAATTGCATCCTACGCAAATATGTGTATATTGAAAGATAGGTTTTAAAAACCTGCTTAGCTTATCTCATTGTTGTTATAGTTCAGATGTTAATACGCCGATTTAAAGAAGGTTTGAGACTAAAATATAGAATATTTATAAAATCAAATTTATATTTGCTCTCCTTGGTCTGCCCTTTGCGCAATCCTTTATTCCAATCCAGCTGAATATTAATTTTCACCTCTACTTAGTCAAGTCTAGATAGTTTTAGATAAAGATAAATTTAGTTCCATCTTTTATAATGTTGATCTTCTTGTTATTGAAAACAATTTATTTATATAATCTCGTGTATTTTTACTATATATATAGAGGTTATTGGCAGTCAACACGGAGTTGTCCCCTTTTACCACACATTTTGCAATGTCAAGCTATACCCTATGCTGCTACTCCAGTCCTGCACACATGCCACTACACATACACCAAATTTACAATAGGTTACTAATTCGGGATTCATGACCTCCTTCCTAGCATTGTGGAATGTTAGCACATGTGACACCCAAGACCTACCCTAGGACACTTATGTATTCGCCTCATCTAACTTTCGCGTTTTCGTGGAGTCATCTTCTCGCGAAAGTTTCATGAGTGAAACCAAACTATCATAATGAACGAGCGAAAACGCGAAATTAAATAGCTTTGTTCATTGATAGTCCGAGAAACAAATGGCAGCAAGCAATCAAAGTGCATCATCGATATTGCCCACACAATTCTACCTGCGGTTCACAATTACAAATTAATCCCAAATTGATAAAAACTTTCTTACCGTTGAACCGAACCTGAGGAATCTAATTATGTTTGTTCCACTGCATTTATTTTCACATCACTATATTTTCGCCCTCATCAGAGCTGCGAAATTAAATTGCAGCAAAATTTTATTCTGTTTGCTACTCACGAAACTAAATATTAGCAAAATATAAGTGTCCTAGGGTATATGGATGTTGTTAAGTAGTGTTTTTACCAAGAACTGATAAAGATATAAGCATTGCCATAGATCAAGTTGAAGGTTGACTTGCAACAAAACTCACATTACAATTATTTGGTATCAAAAGATTCACCATTTTTAACGTGTCAAAACAATAACCAAATGGGTTGACAACGTCAGAGAGATAAACTGATTCCAATCTACGGCGGTTTCGTGATGGCGGCGATTAGCTGTTCGTTTTTGAGCTTTTAAGAGCTTGTAATCACATTTCTACATATTTTGCACCCACAACACAGTAGAGTAAGAGTGGGTGAATCTTTTGATACCAAATAACTGTAATGTGAATATTGTTGCAACTCAACCTTTAAAGGTTTACAAGCTAAAGAGAGTTAGTACTGCTCTGTCTGTAAATTACACTTTCGTAGTAAATATACCGTAAAACCTCTAATTGAATGCCATGGCGCTCTATTTTTCAACCCTTCCTTTATTAATAGTGACGGTCAATTACAGGTGACGTTCAAATAGAGGCTGGTGTTGTATTTTTTAAATGGCTCGTCAGAATTTTGAGAAAATAAATTTAGCTCTTTTGTGGGCATAGCGAATGTCGCCTATATTTTGCCCTCTTTTTCGGGTGGAGAGATATTAAACCTTTTGAATGCAATAAATCTACCAACTTACCTCCAACTTGTCAAAAGTCTCTTAATAAATATGCATGGAGAAGCCGAGAAATATCTCTAGTCAGTAAGCCACCTCCAATTATTGTTCAGTTCCGCTCCAGTTGCATGGATATACACAGTGTAAGTTGTGGGTTATAGAGTTGAAGGTGCTGAACAACATGGCAGGTAGTAACTCACTGCAAACCGGCACATTCACTCAGAATTAATGATTGTTTGGAGAACTAAAATTGAGGAGTTGCCCTCTCTTGCCAAACGAATTTCGGCCATTTGATTGGTTTAGAGCGCAAGGTCGTTTATGAGTTAATACAGTGTGTGGAGTTCTAGCATTTATTTATATTGAGAAATTGAGTTCCAATCGACTTGTTTTTGATTTCTGAGTAAGATAATCAGCATTATGATTTGTTGCTGCCACTTTCAAGGCACTAGCCAAAGAAATCTACACAAACAACTGAGTCAGCAATGCTATGATAAGTTGCTGAAGTATGCCAAAGACTGGGTAGTTACTAATAAAGATTCTGAAAGAACTTTGTGCAAGGAATTTATACATTCTTATACTTATGATGATGTTGTTGATAAGTCTACTGCATGATAGCAAAGCTGAGCTGCCTTTAATCTACTAAACCTGCTATGTAAGGATAACCAGCTTAGCAAAGCTCAAATCAGCACAACAGTCAAATGTAAGTAATCTTATAATTCTGAACTAATCTGCCGTACCTAATGTTTTAAAAATTTTTAATTACATTTATTAAATTAAAATTACAAACTTTGAACTAGGTTTTCACTGTTGTTTAAACAACTCTGAATGATGAATGAAATGTATGAATGCCTGCATCTGGTTAAATTTTATTGGTACATGTTTCTTTCAAGATTGTAACTCATGAGAATGAAGATCCTGAGCCAACTACTAAACAATTGCGCTCCTCATCCTCAATAAGAGCTGAAACTACGCTACCCAAACTATGTGTTATTTGTGGAAAAAAAGAGTGGTGGACTAAGAAAGCTGGTAAGCGCATCAGAGATGGTCTACTAAGGGCAGAGACCAAAGATGCTGGTAAGTTAGGTAACATTATGTTTATGTTTATCACAACATGTTTAGCATTATGTTTATCACAACCATGGTCTACCGTAAGGACTAATTAATCTAGCATTTGTGAAGATTTGTTGAATTGTTATGTTTGTTTTTACAAGGTAAATTAAAACAAGCTGCTGAGCTAAGAGCTGATCATAGCCTCCTGGTACATTTTTTCTCTGCTGACACCGTCGCTCAGGAGATGTGTTACCACAGACAGTGTTACTACCAATATCCAGGGCTGAAATCATTGTATAACTCCCACACACAAGACACGGGGCGCATCATCCAGGTTGGTGTAATCACTGTACATTGTTATCTGTGTGAATATGAACATTATTGCTGGATGTTCTGTACATAACTGCTCCCATCATCCAATATCAACCAAAACCAGAGTACAAACTAATATGACATGTCCACCATATACTTAGATTTTAGCAAAGCACCAAATGAAATATGAAAAGTGTGTAAATTGTGATTTACGTCAATACTTAATATGTAGATTTTAAATTATTTATAACATGCCATAGTTCAGCTATACTCTGTTTCTTTTCAGTGAATCTTTACTCAATCAGGTAAAAACCTAATATATGTAATACTGCACAATATACAGATTGTGTGAAATGTGGCTATTTCTTTTGCAAAACAGTAGAAATGCCCCGATTCTAAATTCACCAGCTGATTCAGATACCGATCCGATATACCGATTCTCATTGAAAAATAATCCGCTTCAGATTATTTTGTGTTGCATAGATTATTGGTAATCTTATTTGTTGTGTTGCATAGATAGTTGTTCTTCTTATTATGCAAATACAAACATAATGCAAAGAAAATATAAATGTTAATGTATTTATTTGTTTGTATTTATGGAAAAAATATACATGTATATGCAAAATCACACACTGACATACCGTGCATGTGGTAACAAAACAGTCTGTGTTTCTTGTAATTTGTAAATAAAGGTAATTACTGTTAGTGGTACAGTTCTCTCTGTGATAACGAAGTCTCCCTTTTATTGCTGGATCAACTGCTGCGTCTGTACCAGTTTAGAGCAAATCAGCGTTTGTTTTAATTACCGTTAGTGATTCAATTCTCTCGGTAAGAAATGTCTTTCTTCTATCAGTATCAATGTAGCCAGTCGTACTGAAGGGTGATGACACAGATGATGAAGGACAGGCTAAATACCGATAAGCCACTAAGGTTACCATTTTTTATACGGTACAAACGATACATTGTATCGTCAGGATCAAGAAAGTGATAGATAACTTTATACACCGACTGTTTAAATTACTTTCGTAATGCTAGCAAACAGAAATATTACCCTGCGTTTTTGTCTCCGTATTTGTTATCTTGCTCGTGATCGGCTGCAATAAGTCCTATCGCCGTAATTGGGAAATACCACACTTTGTGATTACGTTCTGACTAAAGCAAAAAGGTACCTTAGCTGTGTTTATCAGGCTATAGACATGAAATAAATTGTGTGACAGGCCTGAAATTCATTAGGTAAAAGTAAGAAGCTTGCCGCTGATGATTTTTTATTAGTGTTGCAGGCTAAAATATGGTTTTCTGCAAAATAGTTGATCTGTAAAAAGTATCGGAAGTTTCAGAAAGTTTCAGAAAAAATCGGCCGATAATGATTCAGATACTTAACACCCATATCGGCACCAATACCAATTCCGATACCGAAATCGGGGCAACTCTACAAAACAGGATGCATAATCTAACACCTAATACACTTTCATCCTGTCTGTGTATGTGAAATCGGAAAAACTTCTTAACATGGCCTATGCTGGACTGGTGTCCTTCTAAACAATAAAAAAATTGATGATTGTTTCTTTGGTGAGGGAGCACCTTCTTAGGAATTACAGTACATGCTATCTGAACATAACGGTACATGGGAATCTATTGCAACAAGCAGTACCATATGCATTTGTAATAATGTTTTACTTATTTTTTTAGTAACCTAGAGACACGACTCAGCCCTGCCTTCTGCCGGGAAGTGATCACCATGAAGCAGATCTTATCAATGACTCAGTAAAGAGAGCTCCACAATAAGTATGATGATGCCCCTGATATCGAGAGGTATGCATGATCAATACATAGCGCCAGTAATGAATTGTTCATTAGTTCACTCGGAAAAATGTTTCATTTGTGAAAAAAAAACCAAACATGATTTGATTTGCAGCCAAGAATATCTTAAATTGCTCAAAAACCTGTTGGTTTGCCAATAATAGTTTACAACCTGATCATCATACTTTTTTGTCTAGGTGCTCTGCTAAGATGGTATCTCACACAGAGTGAGGAAGTACTCAAAGATGCCTTTTGCTCATGTAAGGCTAGTAAATGTCAGACAGGACAATGTGGCTGCTATGAGCAGAACCTGAAATGCACTGAGTTCTGTCAGTGTTGTCACTGTAAGAATAAAGCTGGAGGAGATGACAACGACGAAGGAGAAATCCAAGAGGACGACGACTTTGATGGCTAATTTCAGTTCTGGTGTATTTGAATTCATTATTTTCTTCATTTGTTCCAACATAATCTAGTTTTAACTTTTCCATAGACCAGTGGATAATCAAACAAATCAACTATCAATGTTTTTTAACTTGTTTGATAATTCGCAAGGCATGTGCCAGCAAGGGGGCATTTCTATCCACCCCTGTGATTTTTTTATAATCAAAACCTTTAGTTTTACTTTCATTTAAAAGATATGAGTGTTCAGTCAATAAATTTAAGAAAACTTAATGCTCAGTTTGAATTTAAATGATTGCCATATGTAATGAAGAGGGTTTGTTCGTATTTTTATACACCCCTGTTTTCCCGGCTATCGTGCCGGTTTAGAGCGAGTTACTACCAAGATTTGAAAAATTCAGGTTTTTTTGACCCAGAAACCACTTAAATTGTGTATATCCATGTAACTGGAGCGGAACTCAATTTTTAGGCCACTTTTTAGATAGTGGCTTACTGACTACTCTACCAGTCTAATCAATCGCTTGCAATTAACCTGCGATAATATTATAGTCTGTGTCCTACTTTAAAATTTGATCAAGCTTTCAATTTGTATTTTATTCTAAATTTGAAGACATATTTTTGTTTTATATCTATACTAGCTGTACTACCCGGCATTGCTCGGGTAATAAAACAGCCTGCACAGAAACAGAAAATGGGTTTGTATTTAACAAATAACAACATTTTCCATTTTAACTTTCAAACTACATATCATGAGCGTTTTGTGTAGTTGAAACAATTTAAGAAAAAATAAAAACAACTGTAAAGGTTTTCAAACTTTGTCGAACAACTTTTAAACTTCATATCATGAGGAAAATGTTTTGTGCAGGTCAAATGAGTTTTAAAAAATAAAACAACTATAAAAAGGTTTAGATGTAAAGGTGAAATAATTAGGAAGTATTAGCTAAATTAAATTAAATAATTTTTGTTATGATTACAATAAAATACAATTCGGTAATGATACAATTAATATGAACTGAGAAAACAAAATAAAAATCCTGAATATGTTGAATAATAACAATTCTTGCATAGAAGTGTGTGTATAAAAAGGTTACTATTCCACCAGAAACTATCCATCAAAACTTTGAAAAAGGTGATACTGGTACCTCTTGATACTGATACAAATGTAAAATTGAGATATCATGCTGGTAATAAAAGGGTCTTTGCACAGAAAGTTGATTTGTATTTAACATGTATATAACAACATTTGCCATTCTAACTTTCAAACTACAAATCACCACAGAAAGGTGTTTTGTGTAGTTGAAATAATTTAAAAGAAAATAAAAACAACTGTAAAGGTTTTTAAACTTTGCCAAACAACTGTAACGTTCAAACTTCATGTCACGAGGAAAATGTTTGAGCAGGTCAAATAAATTTAAAAAAATAAAACAACAAAAAGAGGGTTTAGATATAAATTAACTATAGATATAAATTTTAGAGGTTTAGATATAAATTGCTTGAAATAATTAGCAAGTAATAGCTAATAGCTAAATTAAATCTGTTTTGCTACGATTACAACAAAAGATAAATCGGTGATGATACAATTATTACGATTTGAAAAAAAAATTTCTGAGCATGTTAAATTAATAATGACAATTCTTGCATAGAAGTGTGCATGTTTGTATAAAAAAGGTTACTGTTTTACCAGAAGCGATTCATCAAAACCTTGAAAAAGATGATACTGGTACCTCTCAATACTAATACAAATGTAAAAATGAGATATCATGCTGTCTTTGTCTGACCGAACTGAGCGAGAGAGAGTGTTGAGGTTCTTCCTATGGAGATAGTATAATTGTCTGCATGAGAAGAATTGGCCTTGACTCTAGATGGGCCCTAGATATAGTAATTTAATTTTACGAAAAATGTTTTTAACAGGGGCATCGTAACACGGGGCGCAGCGCTAAAATAATTAACATGTGCATACGGTATGCAGAATATGATAACGTCATTGATCAAAATGCCTTATGTAGCTCAGTGGTAGAGCGCTTGGATAAAAAAAACTTGCAGATGCATTCATCGGGAGTTTAAATCCATCAGAACGTGGAATTTTAATTCCGAGATTTTAATAGCTGTAGCTGGAACGAGACACATACGACCAACTTTGAGAAATATATATAAATAGATATACCAATGTTGCATAAAAGCTCATTGCACACTTTGATATGTTTGCTACAATTTGCAGCTAAAACTAGCTTTTTATGTGCAATAGAAGAAGAGTTACAAGTGTTGATCAATTGTAAAATCAGAATACTACAATGATACTATCGAATAATATGCTATAAATCTACAAATTTATAAGTTATATAATAACAATCTTTCAAATGCTACAAATACATTATATATTCATGAACAAGTGACATAGACAAACCATACAGTACTTATATTACATGCAGGAACAAAAATTAACATTTAAAAAAATATATATTTGCGAACATCTTTTGGCAGTCCTTTTGGCTGATCTTCCACGATGTCTCCTGACCTCAACTCTTCTTCTGCACTGCATAATTAGTCGATATTAGCGTCCAAACAATTTTTTGGCAAAGCAAAACTTTTACACATTGCATTTAGCACAAATGCAATGCGAAAAGGTTTTGCGAAAAGCTGTGCTGCCCGGCATTCAAAATCAGCTTATAAACAATGAGAAGTAATTAGAGTTGCCTGCCATATGCTATTAGCCTGGCACATCGCCAATGAAAAATTTGAGTACAAATAATAAAGCGAGCTACCAGCTTCTCGTAAAGTAATCAGCTAGCAAAGTAATCAAATATTTTTGGCCTTGTTAGTACGGCGCCGGTCTCGCAAATGAGAGGGGCTGAGATTGAATCGTTTTCAGGGCGAATTCTTTATTCCAAGATTTTAATAGCTATAGCCGAAATGCAAACAGACATATCCACATACGACACACATACTTTGGGAAATATATATCTATATATATATCTATATATAGATAGACAGATGTACATCAAAACAAAGGAACTGCAATTAGCCTGAGACAGTTATTAATTGTTTTTATGGCGCTGCTTTCAAAGTTTCAAAACAAGCTGCTTTCAAAACAAGCTGAAGGCTTTGAAGTGTGACAACGACAGAATTGATTGCTATTGATGTAAATGATTCATTATTAATACGATTTTGTGGACACTTTTTTACTGGTCCCTTGATATTATATGTTCATAAATATGAAACATTGACGAAGTGGCGTTGAAATGGAGGTGGCGTTCAAATTGAGGGTAGCGCTCTATTTTTGAATCCTTCTCTCAAGGTGGCGATCAAATAAAGGTGGCGTCCAAATAGAGGTTTTACGTAATTTTCTTAAAAATTTATCTAAGCTGAAATATTTATATAATATGTATCTAAAATGTGACAAGAGGTGGCGCTTAGCTGATAGCGCAAAATGCAATTTCTGTGTTTATTATGATACAGCAAGTGCTACGACTTTCTGTATATTTCTGGACCATTATTAAAAATAGTAACACTTTTGCTATATAGATATACAGTAAACAATATTGCCGTTATCGCATGGCTCTTATGACTCAAAACTCCAAGGGCTTTCCGCAAAAACTGAAAACTGAGAAGGAGATTTCAAACTCAAATGCGTCAACTAGTGCCAGAATAAAGGGGGCATGTTTTTACTGACAGTGTTTTTTATGCAAAGATCGTGTTTAGACTGTTGAATAATGTTTAGAGGTTGTTGGTTAATATAATAAAGTACAGTGTAATAGCATAGAGGAAAAACTGAGATAAATGAACCAAAATATTCATCTTTATCACAGTAATGCTATGTATTGTACCTACCTACTTTCATGTATTGTAACTACCTACTTTCATGTATTGTAACTACCTACTTTCATGTATTGTAACTACCTACTTTCATGTATTGTAACTACCTACTTTCATGTAATGTAACCACCTACTTTTATGTATTGTACCTACCTACTTTCATGTATTGTAACTACCTACTTTCATGTAATGTAACCACCTACTTTTATGTATTGTACCTACCTACTTTCATGTATTGTAACTACCTACTTTCATGTATTGTAACTACCTACTTTCATGTAATGAAACCACCTACTTTCATGTATTATACCTACCTACTTTCATGTAATGTAACCACCTACTTTCATGTATTGTAACTACCTACTTTCATGTATTGTAACTACCTACTTTTATGTATTGTAACTACCTACTTTCATGTATTGTAACTACCTACTTTCATGTATTGTAACTACCTACTTTCATGTATTGTAACTACCTACTTTCATGTATTGTAACTACCTACTTTCATGTATTGTAACTACCTACTTTCATGTATTGTAACTACCTACTTTCATGTATTGTAACTACCTACTTTCATGTATTGTAACTACCTACTTTCATGCATTGTAACTACCTACTTTCATGTATTGTAACTACCTACTTTCATGTAATGTAACCACCTACTCTCATGTATTGTAACTACCTACTTTCATGTATTGTAACTACCTACTTTCATGTATTGTAACTACCTACTTTCATGTATTGTACTTACCTACTTTCATGTATTGTAACTACCTACTTTCATGTATTGTAACTACTTGCTTTCATGTATTTTAACCATCTACTTTCATGTATTGTAACCACATATCTGCTCTGACCTGCATTTAAAGGTTGACTTGCAACAAAATTCACATTACAGTTATTTGGTATCAAAAAATTCACCATGTCTTACTCTGTTGTGTTGTAGGTGCCAAATACGTGGAAATGTAATTACAAGCTCTTAAAAGCTCAACAACGAAAAGCCGCCGTAGATTGGAATCTCTTTACTTATCTGACGTATTCATTACAGTTTGGTTATCGTCTTGTCACGTGATGTTCTCACGTGAATTGAAAGGCCAATACAAAGCTCAATATAAACTTATCGTAGCACTAGTTTATGACAAACACTTCGGATTTTACCGAAGACCCCGTATCAAATATAGATGCTCGCCACTTTACAGTTTTGTTTCGGCTTGGACTAATCGTCAAGTCGTAATCTGATCATGTGACCCAATACTTCGAAAATAATTTTTGCAGCACTTTTCGATTATCACAGGTAACCAACAGGCTTGTCATGATTATCAGACAATGATATGTACTCCTTCGAGCCAAGGTTAAAAAGTGTAACGATTTTTTACGGTAAGTTAAAAGATATCAGTGCTAAAAGTGACAGCATTACAATTACCATAAAACAGACGCGTAAGAACAATAGACATGGTTTTATTGAATGCGTGAAGTATATTTGTGAAAATATTGAGACGAATGAGATTGCATGAAATTGTAAACAGAAACCATCCTATAACAACTACCCTAGGACACTTATATTTCGCTAGTATTTAGTTTCGTGAGTAGCTCACAGAGTAAAATTTCGAAGCAACTTAATTTCGCAGCTCTGATGAGTGCGAAAATATAGTGATGTGAAAATAAATGCAGTGGAACAAACATAATTAGATTCCTCAGGTTCAGTTGACCGATAAAAAAAAATGTCAATTTGCGACTAGTTTGTAATTGTGAACCGCAGATAGAATGGTTTGGGCAAGGTCGATAACGCAATTTGATCGCTTGCTGATATTTGTTTCTTGGACTACCAACAGGCCCGTTTTTACTGGGGCAGCTGGCCAGCTGAGCCGCCCCAACTTGTTGGGAATTTTTTACGGTAAGTACAGTCTAACTCGGATAACTCGCCCTCAGATAAAATGTAACATTTCATCTCAAACACAAGGTTAACTCAAACGGATTTGTTTGGTCAGTTCCAACGCAATGATAAATTCCTTCAGATAACTCGACCTCAACATCATTTATTCGAAAAGTTATTTGCCCAACGGCCATGGACACGGTTTTTATCGCTGTAGAATATCACTTCATTCCAAGCCATAGAGACAAACATACACTTCTAGTAGTTCTTAGGCATCATTATTAATCATCATCAGAGGCAAAATATTTTTGTTAACGACTTTTATAAAGGTTTGCAGAAGATTAAGTTTTATCAAACACCCGCTTGGCCATGTCCCATCGAAAGCGTAAAAGCCTCCGAATGAACTTAAAATAAAACCCGCAAAATTGATCTTTGTTAAAACGCTCGAAAGAAAAAGATGTCTTTTTCTGAGCGTTTCAATTGCGGTCATGTTTTGCCTATTTTAATTTTAAAACGTCTCGTCAGTCACATCACTCAAAGCAAAACAAATCTCAAAAATTACAAGTTATTGAAGAGGTGTCAGTGGTGAATCCAAACCTTTCCAGAGCCATGCTGCTTGCGTAGTACTGCGAGTGTCAGTGTGTCTTATTTTATTTCAACACACGGTGCTCACTGCATTGATTGATGTCCCCAGCAAACGATAACGCTACTAATGCGTGTGCATTGACATCAAATTCCTATCATTATAAATCATTCTTAATGGGAAAATAATCATAATTAATTGCAAAATAATAACGTAATAAATTTTGACAGTCAAATTATTTTGTTGGTTTATATTTTAACGATGCTATAGTGGTCGTTAAAATAAATGTCGTTATAAAATTCCATTCTACAGTATCAATGAACAAAGCTATTTAGTTTCGCTTTTTCGCTCGTTTGTTATGATAGTTTAGTTTCGCACATGAAACTTTCGCGAGAAGATGACACCGCGAAAACGTGAAAGTTAGATGCCGCGAATACATAAGTGTCCTAGGGTACGTCACATTTGAGCCGTTCTGGAAAGACAATCCAAACTACGGCGGTCTCGTGTGGTTGCAATTAACTGTTCGTTTTTTAGCTTTTAAGAGCTTGTAATCACATTTCCACATATTTGGCACCTACAACACAACAGAGTAAGACATGGTGAATCTTATGATGCCAAATAACTGTAATATGAATTTTGTTGCAAGTCAACCTTTAATGCTTTTCATACAGTTAGGATATGCGCGTAATGTATTAGTAATTACAAGGAGATAGCAAATGGAACCCTTTTCATCTAACATTTCCCGCAAAGATGTGTTATTGGCAACCTGGAATATTGCATCAAGCAATTATGCTTGCGTTTCGCCTATTCATCGTCATAAGGCTCGAGTGTGAACAGTGGCGAGTACAGCTCTAAAGCGGTTAGTTTAGAAATTGATGTTTTGTTCTTTTGTTAGAACGCAACTTTAAAATCTCCTTTACAATTAGCTGTTAAAGGTGTAACTATAGAAGTAACAACGCTTTGTTATTCTATATTGACAATGTTCAAAGACTGTAAACAATATTGTGTGATGTTTGTTCACCTGTCAATAATCTCATCACGAAACATGAATTCATTTAATAGAGACATTCGTCAAAGACTAAAGGGGAAAAACTTACGCAATTAGCAACCGTCCATCAGAGTTGTGAGGGCATTGAGCAGTTGTGTGTTTAACGTGTTACAAGTGCTTCCATTTGCTTTTTAGCTTTTCTCAAGTGTTTGAAGAGTAATACATTGATGTAAACAAGAGGAGCACTTGTGTGACAGCAACAGAAAACTTACAAAATCAATTGTGTCAGCAGTATTGAACTTGGCTTAGAAGTCGTTGGTCGGTCGCTGTCGAGATGAAGGGTAATAAAAAGAGGACTGCTACATCTGGTACATCTGGTATTAGCGCTAAACAACTGAGGATGCGTATGACTACAGACGATCCTGCTTACAAAGGCATGAGGAAAATCAAGTTGAGTGGCAAAGAACTGGCAAATCTTCCTCTCGAGCTCTTCAAGCTGGCAGAACTCGAAGTTTTGGAGCTCAGTCCAGAAAGAGAAGCGTGTTTATTCTATCACGTGCAGGAATTACCAACGGTTATCGGTAACTTGAGCCAACTTCGAGTTCTTGCTGTCGATACCAACAAACTCTCCTTCCTACCCGAGCAACTCTCTAGTCTATTGTGTCTCGAGCGCCTGGCTGTCAGTAATAATCTCCTGTCATATTTGCCCTCCTCCTTTTCACGCCTTACCAACCTTCAGAGTCTCTGCTGTTCCAATAATAGATTTGAAGAGTTGCCTCGTTCCATTTGCCAACTCAAGAGTCTGGTCTTTCTAGATTTCTCTGGCAACTCCCTCACTCGATTGCCACAAGGTGGGTTGCTATAGGTAAACGGCGAGTAACGGCGAGCAATGCATATTATGAATGACTTGGGTATTGAGAACTGTTGCACGTTATTATCTCTGTTCAACAGCATAACTTCTAAATCAATTTTTTTAAATAAAGATATTATTTCAAATTTGTGACATTATCTAGTCATAAAATGTTGAAGTCTGCTTTACCTTGTAATCGCAAGTTAAATAAGAATATCCTTTTTGTAGGTTAGACTTTAAATTGGCCGAAAGTTTTAATTATCTGCATTGCTAGGTTGTCCTGCTACTTGACCGGGTTATAATGCTCTTATAATTTACTCTGTTGAAATTGTTTAAAGATGTGGTTGCGTCAAATTTGAGTTGATCTTAAAATAAAGCATTTTTTTCTCTATCAGTTGATATGTTGTTTGTTGTGTTACGCGATCTCATTGCCAAGATATTTGAAGATTAAAATCGAAAAAATCTGATCGCCGTACAAACGCTCAAGCCACAAAAACGTGCCCAGACTGGCCCAAAATGATGTCACGCGTTATACAACCTGTCTCTATATCTCGTATTCACATCGGCTATTTGCGATAAAAGTCTACTCTTACGCGGCTCTATTGGCATATATCTTATTTTGTATTTGCTCATGTTGGCTAGAATAAAATTTTAAATCCAGCTACAGATGCATTATTATGAATGTTTCAAAGGCCTCAAATAATGAAAATTTAAAATTTGTTCTACTCACTTTCTCCAAATGTTGTGTAAACATTTGGGTAGCGACTACCAATTCTACCAGTCTACAGTAGTTCTGTCAAGCTAACTATGTAGAACAAGGTCTTTGTATCAGCACAGTTCCGCAGCTACCCATACTAATGATATACAGCCTCCCATAAGTCCCGCCCACATTATGTCCGTCGCCTATCCTTGGGGCGGGGCTGTATATCATTGCCTACACCGTCGACTAGTTTCTTACTAGTAGTATTCTTACCGAATACTACCGAAGTAAAATAAGCAAGCCGTGTCTTTAAAAAGAATATAGATAGGGATAGAGTTTTAAGGATGAGAAGTCTGCTGCAAACAGAATTTGAACTCACATTCTCCAGTTCTGTGGACATCCATATACCATATCCAATTCACTACAATATTCTGCAAATCATGTTTTGCATTATCTTCAACAGTATTATTTTATTATATAATTGTTACAAGCAAAAATATTTTCATCTCGGCATAAAGCTTTTATTAAAAATATTCATCAAGTCGTGGCCACTCACATAGTTTTAGCTGATACAATAAGACAAATTCATCTATTGCAACAAACTCAAACAAAACATCATGGTTTATGCAGCACACATTCAAGTCTCTCTTTCCCCTTTATGGCAGTTTCCGCACTGACAAAGCTTCTTCGGCTGGTGGGACGACATAAACATTCTGTAATCAGTAAAACAAATGCAATAAATATATGTCATTCATAGATATGTCATTCTAAAGCGCATCTATTGACAGCTTCCAAAGTGGGAGTTAAATAGATTGCGAGTGTAATTTTAAAAATGAATAAACTTTTAACAAAGGCACAAGTACGCCAAGCCAACGATTCGGAGCTTTGGTTCTGGAAATTAAAGATTTGCATTGATCAATCGATTTTCTTCACTTTCTACAAGTGAAAAGTGAACATCTAATGTCAAATCATAAATCTAATTTACTAGATAAAGATGCCACAGAAAATTTGAAGCAAATGTAGCTAGGTGAACCGATAAAAAAATATAAAACGATGATTAGTGATAGCAAAAAGTTACAATTTTATTAATTAGTACATGTATTAATGAGTACTAAAATATTACCTTTAGTATATTCATCAATCTAAGCCATTGTATAGCTAGATGCTAAAGATTAAAAAGAAGCCGTCAAGAATTTACTGTACATACGTATCTCGCACGCGCAGGAAATTACATTTTAGCCTCAAACAGGAAAATATAATCTGAATGTAAACTCAACAGGAAACTCTATAGGAGACTCAACGTAAAAGATAAATTTACCTCCATTCTCCGAGTTTCCTCCGTAGAACTTTAACTACCTGATGCCAAGAAAACTCGGAGTCACCTTCGCAGTAACTTTACAGCAATTTTACAATTACATGTATGTTGTTCGCCAGTAAAACATGTCGATCAAGTAATTAATTAAAGTAACGATGTTAATTGATTTAGTAAATATCGATGTCCATGCGAATTAATAATAGAGTAAAATCCCTAAATTTGAGATCACAGACAACGCGTTTTACAAGTGATAACATTTATTACGGCCTATATAAAAATTTCGCGCGGATGATTGGCTAAGGAAGCAACCTCATATTTATCGCTCGTGGTTTCTTTTCAGATATATTGCTTGTGACGTCACGAAAGAAGCACCCGCTGGAATGTGAGCTTTTTAAAAGAGGGCCTCATTCAAACGCATATATCTCTGGACAGGGTTGGTCTACAAAGACAAAAATAGCATCAATTTGTAGCTGATGTTTTAGCCTTTTATGGGCCTTAGTTTCATTAAATCGAATTTTTTGACGCAACCACATCTTTAACCAACAAACGTTCATAAAGCACAAATTACCCCAATTTGAAATAATTGAATCAAACATAGCTGTCACAAGCGGACAGTTTGTTAGCACACAAATGGAACAATTTGCTTGCATAAGTTTCTGCGCTAGTCGGTGTCTCCTTATTTCGGATTATCGGGTATGAGATGGAGACTATGATACACTTTCATGATTGTTTGTAGAGATCGGGTCAATGGATAGTCTCGAAAGCTTAGTGCTCTCCTACAACAGGATACAGGAACTGCCAGAGTCCATATGCAATCTGAGGACATTGCGTTTGCTCTGGCTCTCAGGCAACTGCCTAACTCAATTGCCGCGTGGCTTTAGTAAGCTTAAGAATCTAGACTGGTCTGATCATATGCTCTCGGCAACCCTTGACGACAACCCTTTAGAGCACCCACCATTGGCTATTGCGAGACAAGGGCCAGATGCTATAGAAAAGTACCTCAGCTTACATCTTAGCAATAGCAACAAGCCATCAGAGAGAAAATCAATATATTAGATTACTTGATTACGCGGATATTATGATAAGTTTTATTGAGTCACTCGCGTAGTTGTACAACTTGAAATTTAGTCATTTTTGGCTTTCTTATTATTGAATTCTTTGATATTTCATGTTCAACTAATCGTTATTCTCTGGTTTTTTGTCAAGATATTTCAGCAGCAATTTGGTGAACATGCAATAACTGCATCTACTGCAGCAATTGTTTCTATCATAGGATTTGCTTTACTTATAATTCAGTAAACTACAAAAGAATGTTGAAGTTTTACAGTATGATAGGTTGTTAATATTGCAGTGTGACAGCTTGCTAATATTGCAGTGTGACAGGTTGTTAATATTGCAGTGTTATAGGCACTAAATGTAAAACTGTTGCTAGCTTTTGTGGTAAAGGCAATTTTTCATGTTGACAAAGTAAAAGTTATCATCTAAGGATTCTCTTGTTGACTTCATCTTAATATTTATAAATAAAAATATCACAATCTATAAAATTGTTAGATTGACATTAAAACTGCTTTCAATAATTTCCACAGTCGAAGCCTCTGGATTTGAGAAAGTTATCCATTAATTAAAACACTCTAAAATCAACTGTATTTATGTGACAGGTCAAGTGATTCCTGAAAAGTGAGTCGCATATAGAACATTTGCTGTTATGTTAAAAATTTGTTATAGTTAAGAGAGCTATGAAAGACAAGTAAGTGTGTATTGGCATTGCTGCAACAAGTGCATGCCCTCCATTGTCAGTGTTACAGTTGAGTCCTTGGCAGCATGAAATGCAGGTGAGTGTGGTTAAGCCAAATTTGTCAACCCTGCAGCCATAATAGCAACTGGCTACACATCCTCTTTCGATTGATATGGTTTGGCCAAACCTCTCGATCCGCTTCACCTGCAAAAAATTCCAAAAATAAAGTATTGCCATTAATACTGTAGGCCTACTTGATATTACAGTCTGATCAGCTATATTTACAACACACATGAATTGTTGAAAACATTTGAACACATTGAAAACCTTGAAAGGTCTCAAGGTTCATTTTCCTTCAACTGTCACTTCGTAAATAAAGTAGATGTAAATGACCACCTGACCTACTCATGACAACTTCCACATACTAAACCCTTTTGACTAACCTAATCATAAAGCTCTTGGTCTAAGTTCTGAAAAGTTTAGCTACAAAATTAGTTCTCTGTTACTTTTCTATTTTACGATGTTAGCAGCAGGAATTTGTTATGGCATAAAGGTTGCAATGCTGTAACAGCAAGCACTTTTTCAAACCGATGAGAATGTTAAGCAAATCAGACGGTATCATGGCGCTATTGTTTTATGGCTCCCATAGTTCATGGTAAAACTGATACTAACAGCTGACGTTATTAGTTGAGAAGGACCAAAAAAATTAGATTTGGAGATCCAAGTTAGATGGATGCAACAAAGCCTTAATGACAACTTGGAACTAACTGCAGGTTTCATTAGACTAAATACAATCATATAACCGGCTATTAGATATCATCTTGCAACTGTACATCCATTCAGTCAATAGTTATCTTGTGACTGTACCAACCATTCAATCGAGAGTCATCTTGTGACTGTACCAACCATTCAATCGATAGTTATCTTGTGACTGTACCATCCATTCAGTCGATAGCTAACTTGTGATTGTACCAAAATTTCAATCGATAGTTATCTTGTGACTGTACTAACCATTCAATCGATAGTCATCTTGCGACTGTACCAACCATTCAATCGATAGTTATCTTGTGACTGTACCAACCATTCAATCGAGAGTCATCTTGTGACTGTACCAACCATTCAATCGATAGTTATCTTGTGACTGTACCATCCATTCAGTCGATAGCTAACTTGTGATTGTACCAAAATTTCAATCGATAATTATCTTGCAACTGTACCAACCATTCAATCGATAGTCATCTTGTGACTGTACCAACCATTCAATCGATAGTCATCTTGCGACTGTACCAACCATTCAATCGATAGTCATCTTGTGACTGTATCAACCATTCAATCGATGGTTATCTTGTGACTGTACCAACCATTCAATCGATAGTTATCTTGTGACTACCAACCATTCAATCGATAGTCATCTTGTGACTGTACCAACCATTCAATCGATAGTTATCTTACAACTGCACCAACCATTCAATCGATAGTTATCTTGTGACTGTACCAACCATTCAATCGATAGTTATCTTACAACTGTACCAACCATTCAATCGATAGTTATCTTGCAACTGTACCAACCATTCAATCGATAGTAATCTTGCAACTGTACCAACCATTCAATCAATAGTTATCTTTCAACTACACCAACCATTCAATCGATAGTTATCTTGCAACTGTACCAACCATTCAATCGATAGTTATCTTGCAACTGCACCAACCATTCAATCGATAGTTATCTTACAACTATACCAACCATTCAATCGATAGTCATCTTGCAACTGTACCAACCATTCAATCGATAGTCATCTTGCAACTGCACCAACCATTCAATCGATAGTTATCTTGTGACTGTATCAACCATTCAATCGATGGTTATCTTGTGACTGTACCAACCATTCAATCGATAGTTATCTTGTGACTACCAACCATTCAATCGATAGTCATCTTGTGACTGTACCAACCATTCAATCGATAGTGATCTTGCAACTGTACCAACCATTCAATCGATAGTTATTTTACAACTGCACCAACCATTCAATCGATAGTTATCTTGCAACTGTACCAGCCATTCAATCGATAGTTATCTTGCAACTGTACCAACCATTCAATCGATAGGTATCTTACCACTGTACCAACCATTCAATCGATAGTTATCTTACAACTGTACCAACCATTCAATCGATAGTCATCTTGTGACTGTACCAACCATTCAATCGATAGTCATCTTGTGACTGTACCAACCATTCAATCGATAGTCATCTTGTGACTGTACCAACCATTCAACCGATAATTATCTGACAATTAAACATGAGTAATTGGTTTGATTGTTCAGCGAGTTTTTGATTGGTCATTCATTCCAAAACATTCTAAAAAAAGTTAACTACAACAGGTACGAGGTAGGGCGGTACGGTGAGATGGTACGGTGAAACGATACGGCGAGAGGTACGGCGAGATGGTACGGCGAGAGATACGGTGAGATAGTATATATTATTTTTGTGTATCTATAGGGTTATTACGATTGACTGATGTATGTAATGAGTATGGTTGTCACTTACCTGGCAGTACCTGTCACTAGCCCCGCATGATCGGGTATCAACTTCCTCCGGTCTTCTTTGACAAGACGTGTCATAACTGTAGCTCTTTTTAAAACTTTCTGTACACTCAAAACATCTAAGACGCTCCCCCGACAGAGCTTGTGAACTATTTCCAGAAATGGTACACAAGATTGCTAGAAAAGAGAGAATATAGTAACACAAATCATGTCATGTGAAATGTATTTACAATTTACATTGATGGCTAGGTCCAGCAGCAAGCCTTTTTGCCTAATGACTAAATTAGTGTTAGATGAACAGATCAACATATAATCCCTAAGAGAGCCGCTGAAACATACTATTAACATCGGAAATACAACCACAGTTATCAGGCTATAAATACAGATAACAGAGTTCTCACTCAGTCTATGGATAGATACTTACATTCAATACAGACACATAACAAGAGAGTTGCGACTGACTGCACCTGCGCCATCTTAGCTGCTGCGCGTGCTGACTACGACGTCAGTTGACAACTGCTTCTCATCTATTGCTACTATTGATTTTCTTTGAATCCAATAAAATAAATGCCCGGATTTCAATGCTAAATTGGAATTAGATGGCATGACCATAAAAATGTTTTGTGTTGTGTCAGTCAATATGCTTTGCAATAATAATCGATTCAGCATAGGCGGGAAGCCATTTAAATTAAGTTAATGGAATGTGGCTCTAGTTAACATTTAGTTCCAGTTCCAAATATATTCTAAGACAAGAAGAGAGTTTACATGTACCTGTATGAAAAACAAATACATGTACATTTTATTAGAAACTATGTCGAATATTGCTTGACATATAACATACACTACGTTTGAAAATTTCTTCTTTTTTTGGCATAGCGTGTGTGGACAACTCCTTCAAAATCAAGTATGCTGTTTACCGCCTGTTTCTTAAGAGCACTGTTTCATAGGAGCGTGAAAACCTTGGCAACTAGAGGCATGCCCAATACTATGAAACGATTTAAAGTCTACCTTTTCTGAGAATTGAATTCCGACCTCTGTCTTATAATCTGGCACTCTAGACTGCTCGGCCACTTTGGCACAGGCGTATTGCCTGATTAGTTTTTAATTATTCAGCATAATTTGTGAAGAAGTCAGTTATCATTCTTTATGTCAAGGACAATATTCGAACTAGATACTTTTTTGAGCTAAACAACTTTTGGGGTTCCTACGACTCTGGCAGTTCAGTGTGCTGATAAAGAACAGAAAATAGGTAAGTGTAAGCGCAATAATGTGAAAGCATGAAAAGTGAATAATCGGTGCAGTAGTCTGCCAAGCAGACCGTTGCGAGTTTGAATTTCGTTTGATGCAATCTTTTTGCTCAACATTTTACCATGGCTTCAGACAGTTGAACAGACGAACAGACAAACAGATGGATATGGCTCCTGTTATAGTAAAGAATAGATGTCTACTTATATATTCAAATTGTATATATAAGAATATAAAAGTATATAAGATTATATTCAAATTGTGGTGGAATACACTTACCTGTAGGTAGTACGTAGATACCTTTGTATTACAACAAGCATCATCTAGGCTAGACACTAGGATTTTGTCCAAAAGCACTCGGAAACTTGTGATATCAATTATAGATATGTAAATACCACGGCATGATAATTTCATGAAAGCATAAGTTAGTATAGGTTGACAGATTATATTTTATAACCAAGTTTATAAACTACAGTAACATTAGTCTAATTAAATATCTTGAACCAGTCATTATTGCTCACACAGACTATGCCGAGGCCATAGACGTCTAACTAGCCTTCAACATAAGCTAAGTATTTCATTATGGCAGTTACTTATTACCACTTGCTCACTAAACCTATGGCTTATTAATTAAACAAGGCAAATAGCAGAATTAAAAACTTATCTATTTGTTCAGTTGTATGGCTAGTGACAGGCTAAATGCAAATCATGAAAAAAATTAAGTGAGTTGATTTTGCTACATCTAGGTGGTATTATAAAGTGTTCGCAGGTTAACATTTGTTTTTAGAAAACCTCTGAAATGTTTAGGTCCTACTACGTATTCAAAAACGGAGTTTGGTGCTGTTCAATATGAGATGGTTTTCATAGGAAGTTTTAAAAATAAGCGAACAACTAGGATACACTGGATTAAACTAGATTACACTGGATTAAACTAGATTACAATGTGCCAACCAGAATATTGTGTATTTGCTTTTTAGTTCGTCATATAGATTGGTAATGAATGTTTTTACAAAAGGAAAGGTAAGCCTTTATAAAACCAACATTTAAAAAATTTACAAATATACAATTTTGAGACTAATGCATAAAGATAATTTAATTCACCCATATTAACAACAGATTCTGTATAGCAATGTTCTTCACCAACTGTTAATATACTTTCACACCATTTCTAAAATAGCTGCCTACTATTTCTGAACCCAACAGGGTGTTTGGGCAGAAAATAGCTTACTCTATACACTAAAAACTTTAGTACAGAATTAATAATTATTGACTTATTTACAAAGTACGCAGGATCATAAATATTATGGATAAAAAGTGGCCAAGATTAGGATAGCTGTTAGGAGAACAGCAACGGAATGACTCACAGGCCACCTGCATGGTGCAAGAACAGACCACCTGCATGGTACAAGAACAGGCCACCTGCATAGTACAAGAACAGGCCACCTGCATAGTACAAGAACAGGCCACCTGCATAGTACAAGAACAGGCCACCTGCATAGTACAAGAACAGGCCACCTGCATGGTACAAGAACAGGCCACCTGCATGGTACAAAGTCAAACTGAGCCTCTCTTCTTGTGAAGCCGTGACTGTGAAGATGACAGAACGGTTTCATACTCTGTCATTGCTGACCCTGACCTATGACTAAGTGGGCTTTGTTGCTGTATATCACCCTCATTGTAGGCTATTTGTCGGTTTGGCTCATTAGCTTCTACAACCATTGTAATCGGTTTCCGATGTATGTTGTTAGGAACGAAACCATTTGAATATCGACTCAAATCCCTTATCCTTCCTCGATTTGGCAAGTACATATCTGAGTGGGCCGTGTCATCTATGGCAACAAATTGCATTCCTTCTACATCTTTGCCCAGAGACAAGTTCGAGGCATTGGCTACATCCTGTGTGATTATGTCTCCATCGACCTTCACAGCTTGTCGCCTCGCTTCCATTGCTTCTAATTCATCTTTCCTTTCATCCTCAGTATTCATAGTCAGCAATTTTAGCACCATTAAATTGAGAGCGGCAGCAAAAACAGTCAAACCGAAAAGAATATAAAATATGCTAAACGCTACATATTCTGGTTGCTGTTCGTAGGCTTTCATAGTATTGTTTTGCAAAGCAACGTAATCTCCAAAACCGATCGTAGACATAGTTATGAAGCAATAATAAAAGGCATCCCATAGGGACCAGCCTTCAAACTGATGGAAGGCAAGAGCACCACCCGCTAATACCGCTGAACAGAGTACTACAGCTACGATTGTCAACTCCGTTTGCGTCACATTCACTCTCTTGCAGTTTGCACATTTTTTAAACTTTTTTAGCACCCAAGTTATACCAATATTGAAGCGTTCACCGATGCTTTGGAACATGACGATGTTCAAAGGTATGCCGATCAGAGCATAGACGATGCAGAACATTTTGCCTGAGAAAGTCCTCGGCGTTGAATGCCCATAACCTACAAAGACGCATTCGTAGACAAAGTCATAGATGCTATTAAATGATGCACTGGTATGCACGGCATACAGAGTAGTCAGAGAGAGGTGATGAATGAAAGACCAAACCTGTCTGTTTTGTGTACATAGATGTCCAATTTGTCTTTATATGTTTATAGAAACTATTCTACCTGCCTTCATATGTATATAAAAATTACTCTACCTGCGCTCGTCATGAATTAAATCTGCAAAGATAGATTATGAGTTCCATTTTACAACCTTTTACTTTCTTGTGCAACAGCTTTAAGGAGATCATAACGAGTAATCACTATATGCATAATTAATTCATGAAGTAACAAGGTGGCCGAGTGATGCAGTAGTTAGAGCGCGGACTGTAAACTGGATGGTATGATTTCAAATCTCATGCGAAAAATTTTTTTTGCTTTCAGCACGGCTTCGGACAGACAGACATTGGTCTTATTATATTAGACTCTATATATCCTTTAGTTGACTCCTTTATATTCTAATAGTTGAATACCCGACATTGCTAGGGTAATTGAAAAGTCTTTGCACAGACAATTCTTTTTTTAACATATAACAACAACTACCATTCTAACTTTTAAACTTCATATCATGAGAAAAGTGTTTGGTGCAGTTCAAATAAATTAAGAAAAAAATAAAACACAGTAACGGCTTTTAAATTTTTTAAACAACTGTAACTTTTAAACTTCAAATTATAAAAAGGTTTTGTGCTGTTGAAATAAATTAAGAGAAAAAATAAAACAATTGTAAAGGTTCTAAAAGGTAACTGTGAAATAATTAGCAAGTAATGGTAGTAAATTCTGTTTTGCTATGGTTAAAAGGAAAAAGGATTTGGTAATGATACAAATATGCAAACTGAGAAAATAGAATAAAAAGCATGAATTTGTTGAATTAATTATAACAACTAGTGCATAGAAGTGTGTGTATAAAAAGTTACTATACTGTAATTTTAGTGTATTTAGCGATTATGATCTGCAATAAAATGTAACATTACGATGTACTATGTGCAGTACAAAACGTAGAGAATTCTTATCTTCGAGACAGATAAATAACATAAATTTTGAACCTAACTTAAATGAATTTAGCTTACTAAACACCTACTTGAAACTAAGTTTTAGTATGTACTTTCTAAACTAACGTTAATTTTGTCATCATCTAAAATTTTTATCACCAATATGATTCTGGTTTCATTTTCACTATAACTTATATGATTCTGGTTTCATTTTCACTATAACTTATAATGAATAACGCTAAACTGAGAAAGACCGAGCATCATATTTCTTTCAGGTATTGTGAGAGAGATTTGAGCGAATAGCATATCAGCATGTAATTAGTACACAGACTGCCAAATTTTAATTTCAAGAGAATCTCCGTCCTCGTATGGCGTGTGGACGGAGACCCACCTTGACATAATCTTCACATCAAACAGTGGGTTTGATGTGAAGGTTATGGGTCACAGGATAAACATATGACCAGTAGATGGTAGCTTAGTAAGGGTGACAACAAAACTGGACAACAAACTGACTAATAACTGTGTATTTACTACACGCATCGCTTGCAGTAAATATACAGTTATGACTAATAACTGTATATTTACTGCACGCATCGCTCGCAGTAAATACTTTAAGTAATCACCACCAGCAGCACGGCAACACGAGTAAAACGCTTTTCAATAAAACAACTAATAAAGCAATAATATTACTAATAAATATTACTAATAAAGCAGTCGTACTATACAACTGCATTTTAATTCAGTCTAATTACTTTATTGATACTTTTACATGAAGTAATTAACAAATTAAACAAACTGTCATTATAGTTTGTGTTAACTCGAGCTAGCATGCAGCTTTGGCTGCTGCAATTTGTCTGTATTTCTTGTATACCGAGTCCAGCAAAGTTCTTGGCTTCTAAGAATATCTATACACGTATAATATACAGTAACATTAGTCTAATTAAATATCTTGAGCCAGTCATTATTGCACACACAGACGATTCCGAGGCCATAGACGTCTAACTAGCCTTTAAGCTAAGTACTTTATTGTGGCAGTTACTTATTACCACTTGTTCACTAAACCCTTGCTTGTTAATCAAACATGGCATACGTATGATTCGAAGAAGTACATAAGTGCGTTACAAACAACTACACGACAATTTTTCTTGAGTAGCTCATTCAAAGTTGGTTTAAGCTGCTAAAAACGTCTATGGCATGTTAGGCAATATATGCTACAATTGTATTAAAAGTGTTTATGGCATGTTAGTCAATACATGTTTTAGTTGAATTATAAGTGTTTATGGCATGCTAGTCGATACATGTTACAGTTGTATTAGAAATGTTTATGGCATGTTAGTCAGTATATGTTGCAATGGTAGTAGAGGAATCTATGGCATGTTAATCAACATATGTTACAGTTGTAGAAGTGTTTATTGCATGTTAGTCACTACATAGTGCAGCTGCATTACAAGTGTCTATGGCATGTTAGTCAATACATGTTACAATTCTAATAGAGGTATCTAAAGCATGTTAGTTAATATATGTTACAATTGTGTAAAGGCTACTATGAAAAAGATGTAGGGCAACTTTTGAAACATGAAGTTGAATCTGTTAAATAACCCTGCCTATTAAGGAGTCGTTATCATGTTCAGTTGATGAGAGCAAGAGCTGGATTCATTGTTTGATGGCACTAGCTACTAAAATGCCAAGTTAATTAGCATCTGATGCAGACAACACGACTTTAGGTTTTGATACATTTATACAAACATGATGCGGCATACCTAGCAGCAATGCTATTATTTCATCATTTAATTTGTCACATAATTAATGGGTAAAAAGCAAATAACTCACATAGTTTTTTATTCTTGAAGAGCTTTTCTGAGTATTCTCGTGGTTTCTGTTTGAGCTGATTTTTGTATCTCAAAAGATGTCTTAGTTCCAGACAGGACAAGTGTGTGCTAGGTATAGTTCCAACTGGAGCTATAATCTTCACTCTTACACTCTACCATATTATTATTGTAGAGATATGCTAGTAATTACACTGCTACCTTATTAAGGGATCTTTAAATTTAATGAACAACACCTTTCTTATGCATAATGTTAACTGAAGTCAGTAAGGCAGCGCACTAGACGTTTCTGGTCAATATTGAGTACTCGAATCCAATCACGCGGGTGATGGATAGCTCCAAGTGCTCCAGTCATTATCAGTATCCTTATCCCTTCCGTTTTTTACACACAGTTCAGTTCTATCACTATGTCTTTCTACTTTGTTATTGTTTTTTTTATTATTATTAAACTATATTATAAATTATTTATTATTATTGTTCAGTTTTATCACTATTATTATTTTCAAATGTATTGTCAGACTTTAGACGCGTTTATTGATGTATCAGTAGAATGATACGAGTCCCTGATATCTTAGCCAAGTCCTATGAAATTCTGACTTAATTTAACTTATAGTAGACAATATAAGTTCCTAAATAAGATTCTATATATTTGTTACTGATCAATCATAAGCAACTGATAAAAAGTGCTAATAATCAAATTATTCTCTTGGATTGAATTGAGTTTTTATGATTGAGTAGCATTAATAATTTTTAAAATAACTTTGGCAGAAGAATTCATGTCTCTATAGAGCTTACAAATTTATTTCGTCCCGTCGTATTATTTAACTATTATTATTTAGTTTTTAGTTTGGATGTTAAATAAAAATCATGGAGATAGTATAACTGTGGTAGGGAAGGCAAAAAATAGTCCCGGTTGGAAAAGTGAGCAGTGAGACAGTATTTATCATTTCCTAGAAATCTGAGTACGAACTGTGAAGCGATGCTCATCCAAAGCTACAAGCAATCCGTAATATGAATGTCACAGTGCAAAATAAAACTGTCATGAACCAGTATCTGTCAATAATTCTGTCATAAACTGCTCCAAGGTGTGTAGCTAGGAGTCGTTTTCTGCCACAAAGAAATTTATTAAATTTGACATTTACTTTACTACAGAAGTGAGTAGAGAAGCATAAGATTGAAGTAAACTCAGAGTTTTAAAGAGCTTTAAAAATAACCCATTTCTACTTTTCGTTTTATCAAAAAGTGTGACTATAGAGTTACATTTGAATGACTGGCACTGACATACACTGACTATCTTTTGGCCTTGACATTGTTATTTTCGTGTAAAGTAGCTCAAATGCCAATATGTGTGATAGAAAACCAGCATCGGCCTACGTAATACCAGCGCTCAAAGTGCAACTGAATTTATAAACTATCAAAGATAGCCATTTTATAAAGCAACGTTGTAAATAAGAATGTGTGTAGTTGTGAACTTATCTTTAAAATAGGAGTAAAAAGTTAAATTGTACAAACTTGTAAGGTGCACATTATTTGCTGCACCTCTGACCACAGCTCGACAGTTGAGTATACTACACACAGAAGTAACCCAGCAGTTACATATACCACACACAGAGGTAACTCAACAGCGCTGTATACCATACACAGAGGTCACCCAACAGTTACGTATACCATACACAGAGGTAATACAACAGATATGTAAACCACACACAGAGGTAACCCAACAGTTACGTATACCACACACAGAGGTAATCCAACAGTTATGCATACCACACACAGAGGTAACCCAACAGTTACATATACCACACACAGAGGTAACCCAACAGTTACGTATACCACACACAGAGGTAACACACATTCACTCCCTTTTGGTTTACACTCTTTTTTCTTTTTCCAATGTTTACATAATATTGTTTAGCTGGTTGAACCAACTAAATATAACGTAAGTTTTACAAAGCATGCGCAGTTGTGTTATTGACCTCCTTCTAATGTCTGCTGAGACTAGTTTCAACTGCTGCAAGCTAATTATATCCAGTATAGATGTCACCTCTTCACAATCACTCTCAATGTGGCAATAAACTCTGCCTTTTGTTTCCTGCAATGCTGACAACAGCAGATAGCCTTTATCAGAGTGCATCTAAGGCTATAATAGATGTACCTGTGTGAGAGTGCATCTAAGGCTATAATGGATATGCCTACATGAGAGTGTATCTTAGGCTATAATAGAGATGCCTACATCAAAGTGAATCTAAGGCTATAATATATATGTCTAAATCGAGGTGCATCTAAAGCTATAATGGATATGCTTACATTAGGGTGCATCTAAGGCTATATTAGAGGTATCAACTGAGAGTGAATGTTGTTGCTTTAGGCTTTCTTATCGCGCACCTTATTAGTTTGGATTATCCCGGTCATTTCTTGTTTCCGCTATACACCAAGTGCAACCTTAAGTTAATCTTAGAAAACTCACTCAGCTAAAGATAACTATATGTATGATAGTTTTCTTTACCTTGCATCTTTGCTATATCAATTCTTCAAGATATCTTTATGAAACTTTGAGAGCCAATAAAAGCAAGTGCTTGTATGGGCTTTTAGACAAGATCGAAGTTCTTCACATTGTGCATCAGGTACAGATATTGGGCACGCTTTACGTAACAAACAATAGATTATTTAAAAGATAAGGTAGGTGTCAAGGACAAAGTGGCAGCAGACTACACCAACTTACCTATAGTTGTGATAACAGACAATGCGAAGTAAAATGCACCAGCAAATTTCCACTGAATGCCAGCGCTATAGGGCTTGTATTTAATTATAGTATGTCTAAGTATATCCATGTCTTCATCTGATATGTTATATTTATTTGTTATATTCCTTTCTGTTTCCTCAAACATTTTTCTTTCTTCAATTTCTTTGTTGGCTTCAAGAGCATCAAATATGGCTGCTCCGACAAGTAAATAGGTGAACGTACAAACTAACAGCGCGAGAGTTCGGACATTTTGTTTCTTCATCATCATCAATATCAATCAGTCCATCAGATCATAGCTTTGCATACACAGAGAAAAACCATAGCATAGAGCAATACTCGCAATTCCATAGATATATCAATAGCTTTTCCTGTCCTTAGTCATTCAGCTAGGAAGGAGTCTACCTGCTTCGAGTCCAAGTCTGAAAGTAAAGTCACTAGCTGACTGCATGCTGCTCAATGCTGCTGAAACTCAACACAATATACCAAATAATGTTGCTATCAAATAGAGTGCCAGTGATTATACAGCTGCTAGTGGACAGCGCAATACACTTCTCCCAGCCTCTATAGAAAAATAATACATTTACAGACTCTGCTATATTAAAACTAATTAGACAGATTATTGATTTATGCGGATTGCGTGGCAGCCCTGGTGACAAGGAGCGGTGATACCATATCTAGCGCTTTCTCTACCGCACCATATCTCTAGAGCAGCTACCCGAGACCCTCGATGAACTCTTCTTTGGCTCTTCAGCCAATTCATAAAACTAACAACTCAGTTACATACTCACACCCTGATTCAAAAGATGACATACATTTCCTTGGAATCTTCTTTAGCTATATCTAACCTGCATCAGCAGCTTGAACTGCCAACTTCTATTTTAAGTTTCTAAAACCGGAACTGGAGCGGAAAAGCTAGTATGTCAAGGCTGGCGCATTATGTACAATTTATGGGACAACTAAAGCTAACGTAGATAATATTGGCGTATTTGAATAATATATATTTTGGCCCGCCTGTGATGTATGAATGAAAGAAAGAAAGTTATGCGCATATGAAAAGGACTGTCGCTAGTATGAACTGTAAGAGAAGGAAGGACTGTCACTAGTATGGACTGTAAGAAAATGAAGGATTGTCACTAGTATGAACTGTAAGAAAGGGAAGGACTGTCACTAGTATGGACTGCAAAAAAGGGAAGGACTGTCACTAGTACGGACTGTAAGAAAGGGAAAGACTGTCACTAGTATGAACTGTAAGAAAAGGAAGGACTGTCACTAGTACGGACTGTAAGAGAAGGAAGGACTGTCATTAGTGTGAACTGTAAAAAAAAGAAGGACTGTCACTAGTATGAACTATAAGAGAAGGAAGGACTGTCACTAGTATGGACTGTAAGAAAGGGAAGGACTGTCACTAGTATGGACTGTAAGAGAAGGAAGGACTGTCACTAATATAGACTGTAAGAGAAGTAAGGACTGTCACTAGTACGGACTGTAAGAAAGGGAAGGACTGTCACTAGTATTAACTGTAAGAAAGGGAAGGACTGTCACTAGTATGGACTGGAAGAGAAGGAAGGACTGTCACTAGTATGGACTGTAAGAAAGGGAAGGACTGTCACTAGTATGAACTGTAAGAGAAGGAAGGACTGTCACTAGTATGGACTGTAAGAGAAGGAAGGACTGTCACTAATATAGACTGTAAGAAAGGGAAGGACTGTCACTAGTATGGACTGTAAGAGAAGGAAGGACTGTCACTAATACGGACTGTAAGAGAAGGAAGGACTGTCACTAGTACGGACTGTAAGAAAGGGAAGGACTGTCACTAGTATGGACTGTAAAAGAAAGAAGGACTGTCACTAGTATGGACTGTAAGAGAAGGAAGGACTGTCACTAATATAGACTGTAAGAAAGGGAAGGACTGTCACTAGTATGGACTGTAAGAGAAGGAAGGACTGTCACCAGTATGAACTGTAAAAGAAAGAAGGACTGTCACTAGTATGGACTGTAAGAGAAGGAAGGACTGTCACTAATATAGACTGTAAGAAAGGGAAGGACTGTCACTAGTATGAACTGTAAGAAAGGGAAGGACTGTCACTAGTATGGACTGTAAGAGAAGGAAGGACTGTCACCAGTATGAACTGTAAAAGAAAGAAGGACTGTCACTAGTATGAACTGTAAAAAAAGGAAGAACTGTCGCTAGTATGGACTGTAAGAAAAGGAAGGACTAGGGAGCCCTTATGAACATCTTATGCAGAAATCTCGCTGCTGAAAATAATCAATAATCTTTATGTTTTGAAATCTTGAGCAGTGTATTTGATATGCACATAATTATATGCTTCTATCAACACTGCGCAAGAACTGAGCTGTCAGCAGGTCACTTAGTACAGTAGTCGTCCAACATATGAAGAATCTCTGTTGAAGGACAAGTAAGATGTATGTCATTCTAATAGCAACGTTTCTCTTCATAGAGTAACAACTGCACATTGATATAACATCTTACAAGCTAAAAAGTTTTGTGTAATATTTTTAAAGAGGCGTGAACAAATTTTTTAAATGAACAGGAAATAAAATAGCATTACTTGAATACTCATTGATGACAGCGATCTTTATTTATTGGCTGACACAAGTTATGCTGGCACGTTCCATAGATCAACTTCGATCGCAATAAAAAAGAAAACAGCTGGTAAAAAAATCGAATAACTTCCTTTTTCTTCTCATCTAGTGTGATGCACTTTTTTGTTTAGGTTTTGACATCGTCCCACGGCTGAAAATAAGCGATGGCTTTTGGTTGTCAAGCGGGTTGGCAAAAGATTTGCAGAAGCGGCTAACAATGATTATCCAAGGTCCCAACAGACATGAAAATCAATGAAAATTGCTGATTGTAGGGTGCGGGGTAGCTTTCCTGTCAGTAGGCCTGACTTTATGATCGGCATACTATACGAATATCATCATTTTTCCTAATGATTATATCTCAAAAGTTTCTTCAACAAATTACATGCATGATTATGAACAATATTTAAAATTAAGCTGATGAGATTTCATATCCCATGTGTCATGCTCGCTGCACAACCCTCACTCTGTATGAAGGCTGTATGAAGGCTGTATGAAGGCTGTATGAAGGCTGTATGAAGGCTGTATGAAGGCTGTATGAAGGCTGTATGAAGGCTGTATGAAGGCTGTATGAAGGCTGTATGAAGGCTGTATGAAGGCTGTATGAAGGCTGTATGAAGGCTGTATGAAGGCTGTATGAAGGCTGTATGAAGGCTGTATGAAGGCTGTATGAAGGCTGTATGAAGGCTGTATGAAGGCTGTATGAAGGCTGTATGAAGGCTGTATGAAGGCTGTATGAAGGCTGTATGAAGGCTGTGTGAAGGTTGTATGAGGGTTGTATGAGGGTTGTATGAGGGTTGTATGAGGGTTGTATGAGGGTTGTATGAGGGTTGTATGAGGGTTGTATGAGGGTTGTATGAGGGTTGTATGAGGGTTGTATGAGGGTTGTATGAGGGTTGTATGAGGGTTGTATGAGGGTTGTATGAGGGTTGTATGAGGGTTGTATGAGGGTTGTATGAGGGTTGTATGAGGGTTGTATGAGGGTTGTATGAGGGTTGTATGAGGGTTGTATGAGGGTTGTATGAGGGCTGTATGAGGGCTGTATGAGGGCTGTATGAGGGCTGTATGAGGGCTGTATGAGGGCTGTATGAGGGCTGTATGAGGGCTGTATGAGGGCTGTATGAGGGCTGTATGAGGGCTGTATGAGGGCTGTATGAGGGCTGTATGAGGGCTGTATGAGGGCTGTATGAGGGCTGTATGAGGGCTGTATGAGGGCTGTATGAGGGCTGTATGAGGGCTGTATGAGGGCTGTATGAGGGCTGTATGAGGGCTGTATGAGGGCTGTATGAGGGCTGTATGAGGGCTGTATGAGGGCTGTATGAGGGCTGTATGAGGGCTGTATGAGGGCTGTATGAGGGCTGTATGAGGGCTGTATGAGGGCTGTATGAGGGCTGTATGAGGGCTGTATGAGGGCTGTATGAGGGCTGTATGAGGGCTGTATGAGGGCTGTATGAGGGCTGTATGAGGGCTGTATGAGGGCTGTATGAGGGCTGTATGAGGGCTGTATGAGGGCTGTATGAGGGCTGTATGAGGGCTGTATGAGGGCTGTATGAGGGCTGTATGAGGGCTGTATGAGGGCTGTATGAGGGCTGTATGAGGGCTGTATGAGGGCTGTATGAGGGCTGTATGAGGGCTGTATGAGGGCTGTATGAGGGCTCACTCGGGGTATAAGCCTGCCCACTCATTTCAGAGCCGGCAGTCGGTAGCTGACCAAGTAATTAGTAGCTTTTGCTTTTCCATCCACTTAATAACAAGACTCAACCATAATCTTCACCATAATCTTTACCTTCAGACGCATTGCTAATTGCGCAAGAATAACAAACAAACAATGTAGTAGAGTCTACATTGATTGGAGGCTGCCTGCCCTGCCGCTCCTCAGGCTAGACAGAGCATAGCTGTGTCTAGCATCTCTCTCTGCTACCTCACACACTGTCTGTGTGCTTTTTATTTTAAAGGCAACTGATCCGCTGGATTTTCCCTGTATGTTGTCAATAAGTTGCGTAATTGTTTAGGGTTATCTGTTCTGGTTTCGTAGAACTATGAAAAGCCTTTGTATAATTTATTTGAGTTTAAATTAATTGCTGCCAGAGAGTCACAAGATACATTTTGGCTGAGAAGTTTAGCAGGAACCAACAAAAATGGCTTGTTTTACAAATCAGTATTACATGTACTTCATTTCCTGTAGCAGGAGTAATACTGACAAGCCTGTTTGTGCAACGTTATTGGGACGCAAATGTTTATTGGTGTGTCAGGAGCCCCGAGGGTCTGCATTAGCCTGAATAATGAATTCTAGTATTGCTAACGAGTATCCTCCCGCTATAAGTTTAATAATTAGTCTACCACATCAGAGTATGCGCTGGGCCCTGTGACCAATATTTCTTTACCTGGCTAGATTTCCAGACCTTTTGTCATTACAGTACCATCAATTCCGCCAACATTATTCAAAGTATTTTCTGTCTAATTGCATGATTTTAGCAGTCAAAATACATACAAGTCTGTGTTAAAATATTTTACAACCCCTTTTACTAGATTTTAGTTTTCTAATTAGCTATATCTAAATTGTTTTACTTTGTTTTATAATCTCACATGTATTTTAAAAAATACATGTTTAACAAACACCGTGGAAAGATATAGCATCCATGTATCAATAAAACTCAATGTAATGCTCCCAGCCTTTATAAATCACAGTTAATATCATTCTGGGTGTTTATAAAACTCGACAATAAACTGCAAATCTATATTTCCATCAGCAGTTATAGCAGACTGAGCTGTAGGCTCGCAAGAACAACAGAGAGTCAAAAATTACTACGGCACTAAGTACAATAGAGATAGAGACTTACCCTCAGAACCTGTGAGCGAATAGACCGAGTAATGCATTTACCCATTGATTGCTCCCAAGCAGCCGTCACCAGCTGTTTGCTGCTGCCTGTCAGCTACTGCAGTTTGACTTAGTAGCAAGCTTCGCTCTCATTGGCCAATTAGTGTTGGAGAGCCAATAATGAAGGTAATTAATTGGAAGCTGCAGCATTATCATCTACGCAGTGGACTGACTGACAGTTTCCTTGGTCAGCTCTATGAGCATTGACGTAGATGGTGCTCATTCACAATAGGCACTTAATACAAACTGATAATAAATACCTCTATTGAATAACATACAGAGTGAAATGCTAGAAGCAGTCTCTGAGGACAGAGCAATCATTCCATATGGACGCGATGACATTTAGCAAATGTAGCCCAGCACGTAGGCGAACACAAGTGTTTTGGCTGCACATTATCTTGTTTGGCTGCTCTATTTTTGACATTTTATTTACTGTAAGTATATGAAGTGTATAATAAAGTGTATACATAATTATAAGTTTTGAAAACATAATGATATTAAAATAATGGTAAATTCATAATAAACTGGTATTTAAATATAGCTGAAGAATCTATGGCGCGAGTATTTCTGAACCTCGGGCACTCGACTGCTCCTCCTCCATTATTCTCGAGCCGAGAGAGAGAGAAACTTTCCTAAGAGCTGGCTGCATTTGGGGAAACTCATCCTGGAGTCGCTCCACGATGTTGTTCAAAGACTGCATTTTGTCAATCTGCAGTAAGAGGTCAAGGATGCAGTTTTTAACGAATAAGCAACGCCAGTACTTTTAGCGCTTATAAGTATTATATAGTTATATTATATGTATTATTTTGATATTCAGGAAATTTTGTCTTCGCAAAATATAAAAGAATGGGCAAACTTGGGTGTCTAGAAGTTAAGACTTTACCGAGTATTCACTTGGTTCAGACTGTAGATTACCTCTACTGCTGCTCTAAGCATTTACTACTACTATAAATACTACTATAAATACTACTATAAATACTACTATAAATACTACTATAAATACTACTATAAATGCTAATATAAATACTAATATAAATACTAATATAAATACTAATATAAATTTGACAGAACCAAGAAATTTTAAGTGTTACAATAAAACTTTTCTATGGTATACGGAGATATATGGTTGTCATGACATCCAATCACAACCATGTGGCATCTAATGACAACCATATGACATCCAATGACAACCATATGACATCCAATGACAACCACATGGCATCCAATGATAATATATGACACCCAATGACAACCATATAACATCCAATGATAAACATATGACATCCAATGACAACCATATGACATCCAATGACAACCACATGGCATCCAATGACAACATATGACACCCAATGACAACATATGACACCCAATGACAACCATATGACATCTAACGATAAACATATGACATCCAATAACAACCATATGACATCCAATGACAACCATATGACAACCATATGACATCCAATGACAACCATATGACACTCAATGACAACCATATGACACCCAATGACGCATCCAATGACAACCATTTGACATCCAATGACAACCATATGACATCCAATGATAAGCATTTGGCTACGTAATAAAAACATTTTCAAGTGACGTTACTATATTCACTTACAATTCAAGTATTTTATCTAATGATGAATGTTTTACATTTTCAATGAAATCTGTTAATAAAAGTTAGTTTCCAATTTATTAATTTAAATCAAAAAATGAATCGTACATTGAAGGACATTTTGTGGGCGAGGTAAGTCCACATAAGATTTTGAACATATAATAAGTGTCAAAAATAACATAAAATACTAATTTTAAAGCCTTGGGATCAAGTAGAGAAGGAATACAAAGAGGAGAAATTGCCAAGGTATCACCAGATACCTTGGCAGATAAAGTCAATTTATGGTACGTACCTGCTTCTCCCTTTCTGTATCGAGTAAAGAATCATCTCTCACCACGCGTTTGTATTTCCTGTCCTTGATCTGCTGGTAATACTTGGTCTTCTGTTGCTTAGCAACCAAGTCTGCCATGTTCTATAACACCGCATATTCATAGCCACTACATAATGCTCTATATAAGACTGTCATCACACCAATAATACACGTGTTTAAAAGCAGATGTCTGAGATTCTTTGAATTTAGAAATATAAGCGATCTACAATGGGGAGCATATGCAAATAATTTCTGTAATTATGTAATATTTATCAAAAATATATATATAGTAGTTCAATAAAGAACATGACATCTCTCATGTGTCACCCGTCATGTGTCATCTGTCATGTGTCACCCGTCATGTGTCATCTGTCATGTGTCACCCGTCATGTGTCACCCGTCATGTGTCATCCGTCATGTGTCACCCGTCATGTGTCATCTGTCATGTAGTAAGAACGAAATGATCTTCTCTGCTGCGCTAAGAGTCAGTAATTTTGTAGACGTAGCGGCACATAATAGTAACATTTTCTGTTTACATATTTCTGTATATCGCGCAATGAAATGGTGCTTACATGTTCATCAAAGGCAGATGAGTTGTGGTGTATAAGCAATTCCTCAAGGAATGACAGAAATAATTTAGCTGATGAGCAAAAGCATTTATACATGTAAATAAAACTAGTCATCAAGCCAATACGGCGACTTGGGATTGGTAGCCACAGAGCGGAGTTGGGATCGGTAGCCACAGAGCGGAGTTGGGATTGGTAGCCACAGAGCGGAGTTGGGATCGGTAGCCACAGAGCGGAGTTGGGAATGGTAGCCACAGAGCGGAGTTGAGAATGGTAGCCACAGAGCGGAGTTGGGATTGGTAGCCACAAAGCGGAGTTGGGGTTTCGTACAAGTACTTTTGTGCAGTGCTTTAGTCGTCAGCTGTGTTATAAGAAATGCTAAAATAAATTTTAACTAAACATAACACGCATATAACTCTACCTGGACGCGTCCAAATAAGCTTTACAGGTTTTCTCAATACTAATGACCAATATTTTACTGTAAACTAAAGCAAATGAAGAAAGAGTAGATGTATTGTACTCGGAGCTTCTTAAGGCAAGACTAACATACTCGGTGCTTTGTCTCAAGCTGCCTTTCTATGTCTCCATCCAGTATGTCAGCGTTGCTCTCAAGTTCACGGCAGCCAAGTTGTTTAGCTTCTAGCAACTGCCCAAGATTTTGCTGGTCGACTCGAAGAGCGTGCAACTCCGCGTCACATCCCTGAGCATCCTATGATCAGATTACATAAGGCAGTGACAGATAGTTCAAGTGTCAATGACTATTGGACAGCCAGTGACAGGTAGTTCAAGTGTCAATGAATATTGGACAGCCAGTGACAGGTAGTTCAATTAGTAAACTTTAATTAGAGATCATGACAAATGAGGCTATCCTATATAGTACGCTGTGAAATACTGTATGTTGAGAAATGTTCGGCCAGCATTTGTCTATGCCACAGTGCTAATCTCTCTGACTAGCTAGGTGGTCTTTGATTGGCAGATACACATGTGATACATACACGTGTGATATGTACATGTGTGATACATACACGTGTGATACATACACGGTATATACACATGTGATACATACACGGTACATCCAAATGTGGTACAGGCACGTGTGTATCACATGTGATACACACATGTGGTACACACATGTGTGTATCACATGTGGTACAAACATATAATACACGCATTGTGTGTATTATATGGAATACACACAATGATATGTATGATAAGTATTACATGTGATACATACACATGTGATTCCTTCAAGTCAGTCTATCACCTAGAACCGCCATCTCTTACCCGAATGCTTGACTTGATCTTTTTTCTAAGTTCAGCCATCTGTCTTTGGAATGTTCCTTTAGTCACTGCCTTGTCCTTTTGTCTGCTGCGAGCTGCGATTTTAGCTTGCGCATCCCCTCTTGTCACTATTGTATCTCGACTACAACCCATAGCGACTTCGAATTACCTAAGACATCTGAGCACGTTATTACCAAGGGCAATATCCTCAACAAATCACCACATGTAAATCCTTACAAACACCTAGAGCGCTGCGTCCACCATGTCAATTCGAATTTGTTTGTTTGTGGCACATTCTGTCCATTCTAATAACTGCGATTTAAGACAGCCCAGTTCATGACATGAAGATTGCAAAAGGTACAGTAAGTATTATTGTTAACTAATGATGAATTAATAAAATGCTTTGGTGTCTCTCTATACGGCTGATCAGCACAATCGTAATAGGTGTAATTGTCTTTATAGCTATACTACGCACATGTGAAACAAACAATGACAAGTAAATTGCTGCCAATACACTGACCTCCACAACCTGAATTAAACAAATCACAATTAAGCAACTCCACTAGGGCAGCTATAACAAAGTCTGAGCAATTACCAGCAGCTACCAACAATGCTGAGGGATGGCTGACAGCAAAGAATTTTTTCTTGCACAGCTGGTAAGACAAATAGAGACAACCTGTGCAGACCTAGTCATAAATCGTCTTAAAAAATTATGTCAAAATATATAGCCTAGACATAGACATATCACAACACAACCATGTTGTTAACATACGCAACCAAACCAAGCTGTTAACATACCCAACACAACCATGTTGCCAACATACACAACACAACCATGTTGCTAACATATCCAACACACCCATGTTGCCAACATACCCAACACAACCATGTTGTTAACATACGCAACCAAACCATGCTGTTAACATACCCAACACAACCATGTTGTTAACATACGCAACCAAACCATGTTGTTAACATACCCAACACAACCATGTTGCCAACATACACAACACAACCATGTTGCCAACATATCCAACACACCCATGTTGTTAACATATCACAACACAACCATGTTGCCAACATACCCAACACAACCATGTTGTTAACATACGCAACCAAACCATGCTGTTAACATACCCAACACAACCATGTTGTTAACATACGCAACCAAACCATGCTGTTAACATACCCAACACAAACATGTTGTTAACATACGCAACCAAACCATGATGTTAACATACCCAACACAACCATGTTGCCAACATACACAACACAACCATGTTGCCAACATATTCAACACACCCATGTTGTTAACATACACAACACAACCATGTTGCCAACATATCCAACACAGCCATGTTGTTAACATACCCAACACAACCATGTTGCCGACATACCCAACACAACCATGTTGTCAACATACCCAACACACCCATGTTGTTTACATACCCAACACAACTATGTTGTCAACATATCCAACACAACCATGTTGTTAACATACCCAACACACCCATGCAATACAGCCATGTTATTGTCAGAGAGTTATTAAACCGTCTATACATTCACTTTGCTAAAACTCAGTTCTATTATTTTTACAAATATTTATGAAATTCGTGCAAAAGGGCCAGACTGTTGTACAATACTACTGTGAAGTAGTACTATAATACAAGTAGTACTACAATATACTGTGAAGTAGTACTATAATACAAGTAGTACTACAATACTGAGCTACATGTGAAGTAGTACTATAATGCAAGTAGTACTACAATACTGAGCTACATGTGAAGTAGTACTATAATACAAGTAGCACTACAATACTGAGCTACATGTGAAGTAGTACTATAATACAAGCAGTACTACAATACTGAGCTACATGTGAAGTAGTACTATAATACAAGTAGTACTACAATACTGAGCTACATGTGAAGTAGTACTATAATACAAGTAGCACTACAATACTGAGCTACATGTGAAGTAGTACTATAATACAAGTAGTACTACAATACTGAGCTACATGTGAAGTTTACTCCATCATTCGACTTCTCCCAAGTTATTACATATTAAAATAATTGAAAACTTTCTCTCGGTTGCTCCATCGTTCGCCTCCAATTGAAGCTCCATCATACCTTATAATCACCAGATAAAACTTTTTCTAAATTTTTTCTTTTCTTACAAACAATTTCGGTATACAAACAGTTACTAGCGAGCAGATGTTTGTTCTGAATGACAACCAGGCTCCAACAGACTGCCGATCTATCTGTGATCGTTCTGAGAGTGCACTGCATGATAGCCAGCATTACTCATTTCTCGATTCTCTAAATTCTTTCATAGCTCAAAGTTCATTTCAAGTTTCATCTCAAAGCCTCATCTTCTTTAGAAAGATTAATAGCAGATCTCATCAATTGAAGAATGTTATATTCATATACATATGTTATATTCATATACATATGTTATATTCATATACATATGTTATATTCATATACATATGTTATATTCATATACATATGTTATATTCATATACATATGTTATATTCATATACATATGTTATATTCATATACACATGTTATATTCAGCTACTTGAGTTATTAGACAGCTTTATTACTTGTCTCTGCCTCTTTTTCTGATTCTTAAATATGTATTTTAGTTTTCTTTTATTAATGGTGTTTATATGCATGTTGTTCATCTGTTGAAGCCTTATAGCCTAGTAAACTAACTAGGTAGACGATCATCATTTTCATTGTTCAAAATTTCACTGAGTCAAATAATGATGCAATTGTTAATCTCAAATCGAATCTTGATGCTGTCGCTAAAAACATGGACAAGGTTAAAAAATAATTTCCAGTTTTGGGTTTTGCCAAATGATGTCAATCCTTCATGCGTAATGAGCGATTTGGCTTAATCCTGTTTCTAAGCGATAAAAGTCTGGCCATATATGTTATCATCTGTATTAAATAGAGCTCATTTCATACCATTTTTTTCAGTCATTTCGAAGCAAGTTTCTCCAAGTTTTTATGTTTTTATAAACACACACTTGAGTAAGTTTTGTCCATTTTATGTGCCCTAAAGTATCCAGAAATGAACATTTTGCAAATCCAATGAGTGCGAAATCCAATGAATGCCAAATCCAGTGAGTGCCAAATCCAGTGAGTGTCAAATCCAATGAGTGCCAAATCCAATGAGTGCCAAATCCAATGAGTGCCAAATCCAGTGAGAGCCAAATCCAGTGAGTGCCAAATCCAATGAGCGCCAAATCCAATGAGTGCCAAATCCAATGAATGCCAAATCCAATGAATGCCAAATCCAATGAGTGCCAAATCAAATTTTCTTATTTCTATTATTGTTTGATTCTCAGTGTACTTTTCCCATCGAACACCAGACGTATCAAATAAGCTATGGTTGCCCAAGTTTCTGTAGAAAGTATTAGCCTGGGTTCTCATCTTAACGAAGCTGGTTGCTGAAAAATGTTTCACTTTTTTGTCGACTACTATCCATTCCCTTCAGTTTTTCATTTTATATTTTGTCCCAAAAAGCTTCAATTACATTTTGCATCATTCTTACTATAAACCATCACATTTTGTGTTAATATTAGACTGAATAAATAGTACATAGACTGAATAGATCAGACATAGTCAGCGTACAGTAATTAGTTTAAGATAACTTTGAGCGACCGACCGAAACTGGTCAATAAAGGTCTGAGCTGTTCCGTTGAATAGGAGAGAAGTCAACTGTCATTATAAACAGTTAAATAGGAGAGATGTCAACTGCCATTATAAACAGTTGAATAGGAGAGATGTCAACTTTCATTAGAAACAGTTGAACAGGAGAGATGTCAACTGTCATTATAAACAGTTGAATAGGAGAGATGCCAACTGTCATTATAAACAGTTGAATAGGAGAGATGTCAACTGTCATTATAAACAGTTGAACAGGATAGATGTCAACTGTCATTATAAACAGTTGAATCAGAGAGAAGTCAACTGTCTTTATAAACAGCTGAATAAGATAGATGTCAACTTTCATTATAAACAGGTGAATAGGATAGATGTCAACTGTCATTATAAACAGTTGAATCGGAAAGAAGTCAACTGTCTTTATAAACAGCTGAATAAGATAGATGTCAACTGTCATTATAAACAGTTGAATATGATAGATGTCAATTGTCATTATAAACAGTTGAAAAGGATAGATGTCAACTGTCATTATAAACAGTTGAATAGAAGAGATGTCAACTGTCATTATAAACAGTTGAATAGGATAGATGTCAACTGTCATTATAAACAGTTGAATAGGATAGATGTCAATTGTCATTATAAACAGATGAATAGGATAGATGTCAACTGTCATTATAAACAGATGAATAGAATAGATGTCAACTGTCATTATAAGCAGATGAATAGGAGAGAAGTAAATTGTCATTATAAACAGTTGAATAGGATAGATGTCAACTGTCATTACAAAATGAATGTAGAGACATGTTTACCGTGAAACTGCTTTCTCCATATCCTGTATCATCTTTTCTTGCTGTCGCATAAGCTGTGAGTAGCGCACCTCCATCCGATGAATCTCTGATTTCATAGCACTAATTTCACCTTGGCCTATTTCGGAGTCAACGGCGGCCCGAGTTTCACGAGCCAGTTGAGTCTTTTTTTCCCAAAGCATTATTTGTCGTCTGGAAAGCACAAATCACAAGGTTGTTGCTCTGTTCATGAAAAAAAGAGCTAATGTTTTGCCTAATTTTTAAAATATAACATTAAAAGAAGACACCGACTGCAAGGACATGGCGGTGTCACAAAGTTGCAGGTTTTTGCAGTGTTTTTTAAACTAATAATTCTGTTAATGAATGATTTAATGTTTGTTCTGCTATAAATTGAATACTCCATCTTTTTTCATTACAATCAAATGGTCCTATATGATAACCACAAATGGTCCTATATGATAACCACAAATGGTGCTATATGATAACCACAAATGGTGCTATATGATAACCACAAATGGTGCTATATGATAACCACAAATGGTGCTATATGATAACCACAAATGGTCCTATATGATAACCACAAATGGTCCTATATGATAACCACAAATGGTCCTATATGATAACCACAAATGGTCCTATATGATAACCACAAATGGTCCTATATGATAACCACAAATGGTCCTATATGATAACCACAAATGGTCCTATATGATAACCACAAAATTATTAATTTACAAATGAGTTAAAGGATTACTGAATCAATGAAATAAATCAAAATCACTGAATAAGCGAAATAGAAAAAAGTGAAAAAAATGGTAGCGCTAAAAAGAAAGTGCTTTGAAGCAAGCTGTAACTAAAATCACAGCCTTTGTAACAATACGCACTCGGACTCGACGAGGCTGTTGAGCAGACGTTCCTTCTCCTCTTTGAGCGAGTCAAGCTTAGCTTGTATTTGAATGCTGTTAAGCTCAGCCTCCTTCAGCTTGCCGATGAAGTCGTTCTCTGTGAGAATGTTGTCTTTCTCAAGGCTCTCGTAGGCACCGGTCTCGTGGTGCAGCATCTGGTTCAATCTGATCATATCATTTCTTAAGTCGCGAATGTTTTTCTGAATGTCTTGCGTCTCCGCGTTCTCCTTGTCGATGGCATCTACAGCATGTTAGTCATACAATGATTAAAACTTCTAAAATTCCATTGTCATGGTTCAATTTCATCAAAGTCACCTGATTTGATAGATTAGCGCCTCACATTAGCACTCAGTTTCTCTTGCTTGTCTATTAAATTGTAGAGCTTAGAATCTAGACAAGATAAACTTAAACTCTAGACAAGATAAACTTAGACTTTAGACCAGACAAACTTAGACTCTAGACAAGATAAACTTACACTCTAGACAAGATAAACTTAGACTTTAAACAAGATAAACTTAAACTCTAGACAAGATGAACTTAGACCAAGACTAAACTAAATGATTCATCTTATCGATGAAGTATTTTGAAACGGAAGCCAAAAATAATAAAAATAATAAAGATTTAAAAGCTTAATGAGTGGACAAATCTCGTCAGCAATGGTTAAAGATTGCAACTAAATGACCCAACGATGAGTCTCACTTTCAATACGAATCTTCTTCTGAGAAAGAATGCTGATCTTCTTTTTGAGAAGATTGACATCCTCATGGCTCTGGTCGCTCTCCTTGGAGAGTCGCACGAGCTCGCCCTGCTCTCGGAGCCAGAGCAACTGCAAGTGGGCGATGTCCTGTTGCATGCTCTCTATTGACTTGGTCAGAGAGTTTATGGTAATCTCAAGTGGGCCGAGCTCAACTCCCTGTAACACAGAGTATTTATGAGACAGTGCTTTTCATCCTTTACTTGCTAAAGAACAGTGAATTGAGAGAAAGGTAAACTGAAGGAAACAAGCGTGAGAATGAATCATGTTGCATAATAACAAATCACACAAGATAAGTGGAAACAGTAAGTCTACGGTTGACAAATCACACGGGATAAGTGGAAAAAGGAAGTGTACTGTTGATAAATCACACGGGATAAGCGGAAACAGAAAGTCTAAGGTTGACAAATCACACAGAAAAAGTGGAAAAAGGAATTATACGATTGACAAAACAAAATATGGTGTAAACAAAAGAAGTCAACTGCAACAAAAAGATGACTAACAACTAGTTTGTATAAAAGGGGCTTATTCGAAAGCAATCAATGATCTATGAAAGCTAGATGATAAAAAGTGGTGAACAGAAAAAAATAATGTGAGTAAATGTAGATTTGTGAATGGCAGGTGGATTTAGATAAAAATAAAAAGATAAGATTTGCAGGCAAGTGCTTTGCTAAAATAGTATAGAAGGCATCTCATAATATCACTTCACTTATAGAATTATGTTAAAAATGTTTTACGACTACTATCAAACAATCAAAAGAAATTGCAATGGGAGAGAATAATTCCTAAGTTACACCGTATTGTTAGACCTGCTGTTGTGACAAAATAATTTTTATTCTGATCTAAGACAGGCCATTGTGCAACCTTCCTAATTGTTCAAATTTTTTTAATGAATCAAAATTTCAAAGCTTTTCCTTAAATATTGAGTGAGATATAATTATTGTTAACAAACAAGCAGCATTTAATATCTACCACAAATAGCATAAGCATTTTTTGCTAGACCACTTTGAACAAATCATGAGAGAATTACCCACCCCTGCCTGAGAGATCATCTGCTCGAGTTTCTTGTTGAACTGGTCGATGACCTGCTGCTTGCGCTCGATGACAGCATTGCGTTTAATACTTTCATTTTCACTTTTATTTATGATGTCATTTTTCTGTCCAATGATCGTCTCCAGTTCTTCTAGAGACTTCTTCAAGTTTCCAATGGTCGCATGAGTTGTTACATTGTTGAGTGAATCTGTCGCTATTTCATTCTCCACTTGCGCAATTTGGGCTTCCTGCACAAATAAATATAGCAAATTCTGTATAGTCTTCATTTCAGCACTGTCAGTCTCTCACTAGCCAATTACAAAGCCGCATACAGTTCAGTGGCTAACCAACAGCATAGCTTGTTTCTCATACTGATTCACTATCTACTGATCAGCAGTACAATTTTTAGACATAGCTTAAATGTCGATTTGGAGTGCTAATACATTCAGCCTTGACCTTAATAGCTTTTAATAGCTCATGAGTCTTTTTTACAAACTAGTGTGTCATTCATTTATACAAACCCTCCATAAGTAGGATCTCTTGTACATTTAACCTCCAAATCTCAAAAACTACTCAGCATATATGCTTTGCACACTGGCATGATAACATACTAAAGATAGCTAGAGAACCGAGTTATGAGCTCCCAATAATCGGTCATTGACGAGTGGCTATAAATATACTAAACAAGTACAAGTAATTGTTACTTCCGTATAGGTATCAGAGCAATCAATTTGCGCTGCAGCTTCAAGCAGGCTTCTGAATTATTGATAACCCTGATAGTTCACTAGTAGTCATGTTACAGATGACTGGCTCTTCATCACAAACAGCTAAAGTGATAGTTTTAGGATGAGTCCATGCATACTGATGCAAGTTTAAAAATATAGGACCAACCACAAAAGGCTGTGATACAACCCTACATTGTAGGACCAACCACAATAAGCTGTGCTATGACCCTACATTGTAAGACGAACCACAATAGGCTGTGATACGACCCTACATTGTAAGACCAACCACAATAGGCTGTGCTACGACCCTACATTGTAAGACCAACCACAATAGGCTGTGCTACAACCCTACATTGCAAGAAGAACCACAATAGGCTATGATACGACACTACATTGTAAGACCAACCACAGTAGGCTGTGCTACGACCCTACATTGTAAGACTAACTACAATATTCTGTGTTACAACCTTACATAAAAAGACCAACCAAAAGGTAATTTGATGCCTGGTAGCCACTCTGTCGGAAAAAAGCATAACAGTGAAGCGCAGAGAATAGCATGTCACTAGATTAGAAATGACAGCAAGGAGGCAGCACTATTTGAAAAATCTTTGAAGGTGATCAAGCTAACATTCAACTGCTGTAGGCTGTTAGCTGCTATATTGCATGAAATATAAAGATACAAAACATCTACACTGTTTCCTGCATATATCTTGCTACCATTACAAGCCCACAATTATAATAGACTTTCGTAAATATCTAGGAATTGAACAATGGCCATCTATGAATTGAACTATGACTAACAAGGAATTGAACAATGACCAACAAGGAATTGAACAATAACCATCTAGGAATTGAACAATAACCATCTAGGAATTGAACAATGACCATCTATGAATTGAACAATAACCATCTAAAAATTGACCAATGACCATCTAAAAATTGAACCATGACTATCTAGGAATTGAACCATGGTCATCTAAGAATTGAACCATGACCATCTAGGAATTGAACTATGACCATCTAGGAATTGAACAATGACCAACAAGGAATTGAACAATGACCATCTAGGAATTGAACAATGACCAACAAGGAATTGAACAATGACCATCTAGGAATTGAACCATGACCAACAAGGAATTGAACAATGACCATCTAGGAATTGAACAATAACCATCTAGGAATTGAACCATGACCATCTAAGAATTGAACCATGACCATCTAGGAATTGAACCATGACCATCTAGGAATTGAACCATGACCATCTAAGAATTGACCAATGACTATCTAGGAATTGAACAATGACCATCTATGAATTGAACCATGACCAACAAGGAATTGAACAATGACCATCTAGGAATTGAACAATAACCATCTAGGAATTGAACAATAACCATCGAGGAATTGAACAGTGACCATCTATGAATTGAACAATGACCATCTAAGAATTGAACCATGTCCAACAAGGAATTGAACCATGACCATCTAGGAATTGAACAATAACCATCTAGGAATTGAACAATGACCATCTATGAATTGAACAATGACCATCTAAGAATTGAACCATGACCAACAAGGAATTGCACCATGACCATCTAAGAATTGAACCATGACTATCTAGGAATTGAACAATGACTATCTAGGAATTGAACCATGACTATCTAGGAATTGAACAATGACCATCTAGGAATTGAACAATGACCATCTAAGAATTGACCAATGACCATGTAGGAATTGAACAATGACCATCTAAGAATTGACCAATGAGCATCTAGGAATTGAACAATGACTATCTAGGAATTGAACCATGACTATCTAGGAATTGAACCATGACTATCTAGGAATTAAACCATGATCAACCGAAAAATTAAGCGATGACTATCTAGGAATTAAGCCATGATCGACTAGAAATTGAACCATGATCATTGAAACAAACATAAAAAGGCAGCTAAGACGCTGCAGTGCAACAATCGATGACAAACTACCGCACTTTAGATGCAAGGACAAACACAACTCTCTTCTTATGAACTCATGTTTTCTCATAGACTGGGTTTCAGTAGTAAAGCATATTCAGTTTGTAGCCCTAGAAGGACATTGAATCATTGAAAACAATTTCGAGAGCACATGAATTCTGTCTCACCAGGTCTTTGGTGAGCTGCCGACATTTCCTTGTCATTCTGTCAGTATACTGAGCTGCTTTGTCAAATGTAAGTTGATTGCGAACCACGTCCATAATTTCATCTTCCAGTCGCACTTTTTCTAGATATTCTTTCTCTATCTGCTTCCGTAAGCTGTTCATCTCATGTCCTCGCTGCACTTTTTCCTTGACACGAAGCAAATATTGGCATTACACCCTTTGACAAATATTAGTCGATGGGTCAATGACAGCAAAAGAGAGAGAACTGTAAATACTTTAATGAGCATTAATGAGCTCCTCTTGCTGATTTGCAAGTTGATGAAACTGCTTCTATATAAAACACAAGCGAGAAAAACTAAAAACATCGTCTTCCGGGTCAAATCCAAAAACACTAACCGCAAAGGTGTTTTGCGCTTCGATAGTTTCTCATATTACTAGAATGTATATGTGACCATAAAGATCATGAATCAAAGTCATATTACCGCAACCTAAATGTGACCATAGTATTCAAGGTCATTAACTAAAGTCATATTACTGCAACCTAAATGTGACCATGGTACTGAAGGTCATAAACTAAAGTCATTTTACTGCAACCTAAATGTGACCATAGTAGTCAAGGTCATAAACAAAAGTCATGTTACTGCAACCTAAATGTGACCATAGCATTCAAGGTCATAAACTAAAGTCATATTACTGCAACATAAATGTGACCATAGTATTCAAGGTCATAACTAAAGTCATGTTACTGCAACCTAAATGTCACCATAGTATTCAAGGTCATAAACTAAAGTCATATTACTGCAACCTAAATGTGACCATAGTATTCAAGGTCATAAACAAAAGTCATGTTACTGCAACCTAAATGTGACCATAGCATTCAAGGTCATAAACTAAAGTCATATTACTGCAACATAAATGTGACCATAGTATTCAAGGTCATAACTAAAGTCATGTTACTGCAACCTAAATGTCACCATAGTATTCAAGGTCATAAACTAAAGTCATATTACTGCAACCTAAATGTGACCATAGTATTCAAGGTCATAAACAAAAGTCATGTTACTGCAACCTAAATGTGACCATAGCATTCAAGGTCATAAACTAAAGTCATATTACTGCAACATAAATGTGACCATAGTATTCAAGGTCATAACTAAAGTCATATTAGTGCAACCTAAATGTGACCATAGTATTCAAGGTCATGAACTAAAGTCATATTACTGCAACATAAATGTGACCATAGTATTCAAGGTCATAACTAAAGTCATGTTACTGCAACCTAAATGTGACCATAGTATTCAAGGTCATAAACTAAAGTCATATTACTGCAACATATACTGCAATATGCTACATGTTTGCCGTGACTTTTATAGCTTGAAAAGACATCAAGAAGAATAGTAATAGTCGGTCTGCTAAGTAGAGCATAAGGGTCATAGGGGTCAGGAATAAACATTGGTAATTAACAGCCGTTATGCAAAAATAAAAAGGGTTTTGTGCTGCAAGCTTACAAAGAGCATGACAATAAACGCAATAAAATTATATCAATACACACAGTCCAGAATAGCTAACGGCTGGAGTGAAATAATTTTTTTATTATTTTATTTGTTGAATTGGCACCATCTAGTTATCAAGTATTCACACCACATCCTAGAATACATGTTTATAATTACAAATAAAAAATGCTTTTTGTTTGTAGTTAGTTGTGGTACCCAGAAAAAAGTCACCATTATTCCAACCTAGCTCCAGCGCATTGTCAAAGTTGAGCCATAGAAATACTCACAAGACCAGCTCTATTGAGAGCCTCCTCTGTCTCATAGAGCATACGAGTGTATGTGGAGTATTCTGTCTTCAGTGCATCCATTTTCCTGTTACATATGTCCAAAAGCTTCTTGCTCGTTGCAATATCTACCTCACATTTATTCAGTACAAGTGTGAGCTTCTCGTTATGTTCTTCTTCCTTAGCTATCTGCTTCCTGTAGCCTTCGATCTCTGTTTCCAGGGACTTGATTCGCTGCCTTTGCTGACTAAAACAAACATTTTTCGTTCAGAGTATAATATGTGCGGAAATAGATTATGCAGTGACAGCATATAATATGTACGGAAGTAGGTGATGTAGTGATAGCATATAATATGTATGAAAGTAGGTTATGTAGTGATAGCATATAATATGTATGGAAGTAGGTGATGTAGTGATAGCATATAATATGTATGGAAGTAGGTTATGTAGTGATAGCATATAATATGTATGAAAGTAGGTGATACAGTGATAGCATTTAATATGTATAGAAGTAGGTGATGTAGTGATAGCATATAATATGTATGGAAGTAGGTTATGTAGTGATAGCATATAATATGTATGAAAGTAGGTGATACAGTGATAGCATTTAATATGTATAGAAGTAGGTGATGTAGTGATAGCATATAATATGTATGGAAGTAGGTTATGTAGTGATAGCATTTAATATGTATGGAAGTAGGTGATGTAGTGATAGATAGCATGCATACATTTTGTCAATAAGCAACTCTACTCTAGGCTTACAGCGACTTATGTCTGAGTTCAAACTTCCCTTTTTAATTTTTTCCCTTCACTATAAAACAGAACATAAGTTCAGTTTGTGACTTAGTTAATCGAATATTTTAAAAATATTCAGGCTTTATAAAAAATAAAACGTGATAGATTGCTCATTCTAACAGCCTATGAATAATGATGCTACTCATTACTAACATTAGTATAGGCTTTTGTGCTCTACCAGCAAACTATCGACATATTCTGTGTTCTACCAGCAAACTATCGACATATTCTGTGCTCTACCAGCAAACTATCGACATATCATGTGTTCTACCAGCAAACTATCGACATATCATGTGCTCTACCAGCAAACTACCAACATATCATGTGTTCTACCAGCAAGTTATCGACATATTCTGTGTTCTACCAGCGAGTTATCGACATATCACATGCTGTACCAGCAAGTTATCGACATATCCTGTGTTTTACCAGCAAACTATCGACATATGTGTTCTACCAGCGAGTTATCGACATATCCTGTGCTCTATCAGCAAGTTATCAACATATCATGTGTTCTACCAGTAAGTTATCGACATATCCTGTGCTCTACAAGCAAGTTATCGACATATCATGTGTTCTACCAGCGAGTTATCGACATATCCTGTGCTCTACCAGCAAGTTATCAACATATCATGTGTTCTACCAGTGAGTTATCGACATATCCTGTGCTCTACCAGCAAGTTATCGACATATCCTGTGTTCTACCAGCGACTTATCGACATATCCTGTGTTCTACCAGCAAGTTATCGACATATTCTGTGTTCTACCAGCAAGTTATCAACATATCCTGTGCTCTACCAGCAAGTTATCGACATATCATGTGTTCTACCAGCGAGTTATCGACATATCTTGTGTTCTACCAGCAAGTTATCGACATATTTTGTGCTCTACCAGCGAGTTATCGACATATTCTGTGCTCTACCAGCAAACTGTCGACATATCGTGTGTTCTACCAGCAAACTATCGACATATCCTGTGTTCTACCAGCAAGTTATCGACATATCATGTGTTCTACCAGCAAGTTATCGACATATCACGTGCTCTACCAACAAGTTATCGACATATCCTATGTTCTACCAGCAAACTATCAGTGAGCTCTACCGACAAACTAAGATAAGTCAATGTTTGAATGTCTCTCATTTCAAAAGAATTTGTTATACATACTCATTTGCTTCTTGCATGGCTGCGAAGGCTTCGTCTCGTCTTTTCATACCAATTAGACTGCTGTTCCACTGGGTGTAGAGTTGTTTCTTCTCTAACTGAATATTCTACAATAAGGATGTCCATCTTTGCTTACTGGAGGTTATTACTTTTACCGTTAGTCATTGCTATTACCTCTTACCGCTACTCATTGCAACCTCCCACCTGTTATCGCTCGTCATTCACTAATTACTACCTGTGACCGCTAGTCATTCGCTATCCGCCACCTATTACCGCTAGTCATTTACTAACTACTTTCTATTACTGATAGTCATTCGCTACCTGCCACCCGTTACTGCTAGTACCCCTATTACAACTGGCCATTGCTAAAGATACTACTATTTACCATGATTACTACTACAAGCAATTCTACATTCAAAAAGCTAAATTAGTGAAAAGAAAGAATAGAAGGCATGGCCACAGCAACAGCAAAGCGAGCTAATAGCGTACTTCAATCTCCATAGAGGCCTCGGCGAGAGATGCTTTCGCGGCTTTTGTTTCCTCGAGCTGTGCAGTTATCTGCGCCTCTGTGATAGCGATATCCTCTTGAAGCTTGTCCACTGATTCCACAAGACGATCGACATAAAGATCCTGCAAACATCACAAGTTTTAGTTGAGTTCGAGCAATTAGTAGGCTGTATCACTGTCATGCTGAGTTATAAGTCCATTCACTCTCTTTCTACCTGTTTTTGCTTATTGGCCTCAGCCTGAGCAACCTCCACATCTGCTCTCTCTGCAGCCCTTTTCATCACAGAGATATCTGACCGCACATCTTCTTTAGCATTGTTTACATAGAATAGCCTGAGAGCAAGATTCTCTACTTCTTGCTGTAGTTGAGCGGCTAGAAAGAATATAATCAAATGAACATATCCTGATAAGACAAGGATCGTTAATTTTAATATTTAATGAGCATAAAATAAGCTGACTCCTTGAACAAGTCTATGCCGGTACTAACAAGTACTCTCAACATAACCGTAAGACTTGCAGTAATTTTAGAGCATTCCATCATATACAACGAAAAAGCTTTTTCAAAAATTCCAGAGGTTGCCTCAGAAGCATAGTTGAAGTTGCTTCCCTTTCATAGATAATAGTGACAGCCATTAAAGTAGCAAAACAAGCTGAACACTTATAGGGGTAGAATTAGCTATCTACTCAAGTTATAATAAGTCTCCATGAATGTAAGGCATTCGCCCACAGCTTAACCTATCACATTAACAAGTTTTCAGCTATGAATGAACGAAAACGACATTTTATCTGAGATTACAAACCTTTCTTCTTTTCTTCATTCTGTTCTAGTTGCATTTGCTTATACTGGCTCCTGACTGCTGCCAGTCCTTGTTCTTTTACATCTCTTGAATGCTTCACATGATTGTACTGATCATGGTTCTGTTCGAGCAAGACTTGATACCTGTATAGATAACCAGCCATCAGACTAAAGTGCATCACTCTGAAGCCAATAGTTAAGATGTAAATGTTTTCGAGGTAAACGCTTCAGATGCCAACAGTGCAGATGTCAATAGCTCAGATGCCAATAGTGCAGATGTCAATAGCTCAGATGCCAATAGTGCAGATGTCAATAGCTCAGATGTCAACATTTCAGATTTTAATGGGGTGTATAACACAAATATTTACAGACACGCGAACCAATATATTTATTCTCAAAAACAAAGACTGAGGCCTGAGTGTTGTCATCTATAATATATTCTAGATGTTGCCAATGTTAGCATAGAGTTAAAAACTAAACAGTATCAAAACATATTAAATTGCTAAGTTGATTTTTAACAAAAGGTAACCAATAGACCAATGACACATTTTAACCATTAAACTAATTCTTGTCTTTCACAAGAAGACTAGTATCAGGTGTTCTGAATTGAACTAGTAACAGAGGTTAACAGTCAAGTTAGTAAACTTTGTTATCGGTTAAACTAGTAACAGTTAACTATTGTACTAATGGACCTAATTAACAAAGAAATAACAGGGAGTCATAATAAATCCAGGTAAAAGTCTCATCTTTCATGAACTTTGCATCCAGTATTAAAGCTGTTAGTAGATAATAGAATATATCATGACCAAGCACACTCTAGTGCTGGACAGGGGTAATAAAACTCGTTGAACTCGCGAATTTATCTTCTCTCGAATCTCGGGTAATAGAAATTTTTAGCATTGCGATCTTGCGGGTTCGGGTTTTGACATGCGAGTTCGGATTTTGGTACATGGATCCATCGAGTAGAGTGAACAAAAACTTGGTCTATTGCGCCCTGAGCTCTAAACACTGTTTAATAACCCGCTTGTTAACCCTTTGAACCCTGGTCGTTTTTGTCAATGCGTGTCAGAAACCCTGGGCAATCTGTCCAACACCCCGAAGCTTTTAAAATTTTATTGTATATACCTGAACGTGCTCATAATACAATAATATTTGTAAAACAGTAATAAAAAAAGTCGGGCAACCTCCAGCAAATGTCATCAAACAGAAAAAAACAGTACTTTACCATTATTCGGGCTAAAACTATAACAGTTTGTACGATTGTCAAGAAACTCGTAAAAACATTTACAATAGCGTCATATCTATTGAGCACATGTCCATAATTATTTTATGACTCAAAATATACTGGAAAATTATTAGCATTATAAATTTCTTTATTTGCATCACGATCATTTATTATCTACCAACAACCAACATTATCGTTCAAATCAAATTTGTTATTAAAATGAAGGAAGTATGTAAAGATATTTGAAAACTGTTACAAACGGAAGTGAAATTTCTGGTCTAATACCTTATGCAAAAATTAATTCGATTGGTTTACGCTGTTACTTAGAAACAACTTTTGCAAAAAAAGCCATGTGAATGTCGGCATTCCGGCCAATAGAGATTCTGACTAACTTTATGCAATGCTGGAATGCTGGACAATTAGGGTTCAAACTTGAAATGGTTAAGGCTTCGAGCACAAATATCGGTTGATAGAAAATAGTGAAAAACAATAAATAAATTGAACAGAATATAATTGAATTGTAAATTTTAAAATATGTTTGATGTTTGGAAATTTCAGACATAAAATCTATATCAACAAACCCGATACCCAAAAAACCTGTTGGCCAAGCGGCACTTATGCCAAGCACTACCAGCTAACCGATACTCAAAAACTCAAACAAAAGAAGACAAGTCCAAACTCGTTGGCAAAGAAGTACTCGTGCCCAGCACTACTACACGCGCACAAAGTTCCGCAATCAAGTTCTCAATAATTAAGTTATCCAAATGGAATTGAAGAGATTCTTTGGCCAAGTTTATACTAAGGTTATTGTGTAACAAGAAATAACATAACAAGAGTTATTATTATTTTGTCAGTCACAAGAGGATCAGCACATCCACTGAAGAGTAAACAGCGCATGCTGTTTACTCTTCAGTGGATGCTGTTTACTGCTGTTTAATACTGAAGCATGTCACTACCTAGCCAGCTCTTGTTGGGCTCCGTACAACTCGACTCCCATATTCTCACGCTCTGCCAGCTTCCTTTTAAGGGCCTCCGATAACTCGCTGTGCTCCAGTCGCACCTTCTCTAATTGCTTAGACAGCTGCTTGTTGAGAGCTCCTTGGAATCGTCTCATCAATGGCTGTAATCAGCGACAGTGGCTCTCAACTTCTGAACTAATCAATGCTAGCAACCATATAAGCCCCAAAAGGTAGGGTCAGGCCCGAATTGATATATATCAGATTCTGGTGAACTCTGACAGTAATGGTTGTTGGTGTCCAGCACGTCCCACAAACAATGCCTATATTTAACTGTCGTATATTTATAAAATAAACATGAGTTAGCGCAAGTGTCCAAGAACAAAAAGGCTATAAAACTAATGCCAACTCACATGCTCAGGATCCAATACAACAAGATCTGTTTCCTCTTCATCATTGCTAGCATCTTCCTCTTCTTCCACATCTGCACCACTTACACTTCCTGCGTAATCTTCCTCTACCAGATGAGGGTTGAGTTGTGTGGCATTGTTGGCTGGATGTATGTCCTCTGATCAATGTGTGTACAAACATAACAAACATTTTTCAAGTCTTAAGCAGTACATGTAATTGATTAAGGAATCATAAGAGCCACAAAACAACTGGCACTAAGGCTATGATAGTTGAACATTTGGCACTAAGGCTATGATAGTTGAACATTTGGCACTAAGGCTATGATAGTTGAACATTTGTGCAATATGATCTCCTTTTGCTGACATTACTTAAATATAATGCGATGTAATGAGCTGTGATGTTCAAAACACCCAATCATAGAGACAAGAAGCTAAATTGCATAACTTAACCACCTGTGATCCATAAGGTGTTAAAAAATTATTGGTAATACTTTCACATTTCAAATAATAGTAAAGAAAACAACTCGAAGAAATGTATGATTTTCAATTTGTAGAATGAGGGCTTTAGACATGATGCAAACATCGTGAAAGAGAAATCATAGCCTGTAGACGTTGAGAGTCATACCTTGCTGTGTGCCGAGAGCTTGGGTGGGTGGAGGTGCCACCCCTGTGTATGCAGTGGCAGTAAGAGTAGCAGTGCCTCGTGAAGGCAAGCCATCATCATGCACTGAATTGACTATGGAACCTTCAATTTCTGCAGGTGGAGTAGACTTCCTCAGGTCTGAAATAGCAAAAGCCATAAAAATAAAATGCTTTGAAAGACATTATAGCGCAGGGGCGTTCAACCTTTTTAGGGTGAAGACCACATGAAAGAAATTCTAGCGCAAAGGCTTCAAACTTTTTAACGTGAGGGCCATATGAAAGAAACTCTAGCGCAAAGGCGCTCAACCTTTTTAGGGTGAGGGCCACATGAAGGAAATTCTAGCGCAGAGGCGTCAACCTTTTTAGCGTGAGGGCCACATCAAACATTGAGTCAATTCCAAAGGGCTAAGTGTAGTGAACTAGCTGCAGAATAATTTCACAGCAATCAAATAAGAAAGGTATACAACTGATGATGGCATGTTTGTTTGGTGCTTGTATTTATATTATGTATGTATAACATTTTATTGTATCAAAGAAACAAATGTGCATAAAATGTACACATCATCATGTGTATACAAAAAAATAGTGAATCGAAGAAATATTCAACAAGAAAATAAGCTGCCCAGTTTTATTTGGAGAAGAGCCATGTTCCTGCAATAGAAATCTGTATATAGGGCTATTTATAGATTTCAGTAAGAAACCTGGTGCTGTTTTTCTCTCACAACTCGCACAATGCCAGGTGTTGTCGCTGATAATGCAACTCTGAGTTGTTGCGTCAGGTGCTTATTTGTAAGGCAAGTGCAATACTTGTTTTTTGTGTGATTCATTTTACTGAAAAACTGCTCACAGAGATATGTTGGGCAAAATAGACTCAGCATTCTCGAGGCATGTTTATATATACTGGGATATGTGGCCTGAGACAAACAATCTGAATAAGACTTAATAAGTTTGTGACATTTATGGTGATGCTTAAGACGGTCATCATATGGGGTTCTCAAAATTCAAGCTGTATATCAACTGGTGCATGTTCTGGATCAACACTGAAGGGATCAGAGAAGAGTTGTATTGAAACCCTTGAATGGTCGAGGGAAGCACCTAACAGACTCATCATAAAGACCTGTGACTATCTGAACATATGGAGCGAGATCAACAAGATTGTTTGCATCCTACATTGTAGCTCTTGAAGGCTTTTTACAGTAAATGTGGACAGGTTCAATTTTCGATTTGGCTTCTCCACAGCAGAAGTTTACTTCTGAATGTAGTGACACGCTGCTAGCGTAAAGAAATGTGCGCCTGCTTTCCCTGAAGCTGTTTTTTCAATGTTGACATCTGCTCAGTGATGTCTGCTAGGAATCACAAGTAGTTTATCCATTTCACATCAGAGAACTTTCTATGTTCCCGCCCTTTAATTTTGGTGAATGAGTTGATCTCATTTAGAAAACCTACAAGACAAGAGAAAACTTTACGTTATGTCAAGGTCACTTTAAGGTCACACGGTTTGAAAAGTGACAGTAATTTCAGACACCGTCGAATGAAAATATGTATATGTATATTTGTAGCCTCAGCTACTCTACTGTGTGTTCATTTTACTTCCCAAATATCAGTAATAACAAATGCTTTTGACCCATTATAAATGACAACAAATGAACAAATATTCATTTTATTAGACATAAAAATACATCTATGATACTATGATGTATGATATGCATAATACATCTATGATATGCATAATACATCTATGATATGCATAATACATGTATGATATGCATAATACTTTGACATCCATTGTACGCACCTCCTCTGCAAATTTGCCACAGTAAAATGGTAACTGCCTCTCTCCATTTCTTTGTGATATAACAAGACTACATTTGGTAGCTTTGGTCAACTCTTTGCAACGGGTGAAGTGTCTGCGCTGGCCCGCCAGCTTTTGAGACATTGAATCATATTTCTCTTTTCTTTCTCGCCCTTAGTACTGATCATAATTAGCATGACGAGTCGTATAGTGACGGCATATGCTATACTCTTTGGTAACAGAAGTTGTGTCGCTACAGATCACACAAATGATCACACATTTCTCTGCATGTTGCTTCACAAAATATTTGCATTTTCATCCATTATTAAAAATTCTTCCTTCTCGATCAACTTTTCTATGCACCTAACACTGATATGGAACAGAAATTACTCACCATCGCATAAGAGTTTTGTTGGAGGACCCTTCTACCCCTTCTACCTACCTACAACCTGAATACTGATGACAGAGAAATCATAATATGGAAAAACCCCACACTTCATGTGTCTCTTTTAGTTAAAAAGTGAATTGCTCTAAAAACTGCTCATTGCGAATACACATACTGTTATTGCTTGTATAAAACATTGGTTTCAATATTGACATGTAATCTGTTGACATCTCGTAAAAGGGATGCTCATTGATTGAGCAGTTCATATTTCACATATTACTAAAAACTATCAGAAGTTGGCGAAGGGCCATATAAAAGATGGCCGAAGGCCGCCTTAAAAATAGCCGAAAGCTGCATGCGACCCCAGGGATGCCTGTTGCCCAGCACTGTTCTAGAGGGCTATAAATAACCATTTATGTCAATCTTTAGTTTGCCTTATCAATTGTTTTTATGATATGTCAGAAGCACGCGAGTATGCAACGCTAAATACTTGTCGATCAACAATAAACAGCCGATCAAGTTTTATTATTAATAATATATAGTTATACCTGTTGATTGGGCAGCGGTTTCTTGTTCTTCAGTTGGTTGACCTGCCCTTTCTAGACCAGTTGAACTTGAAAGTCTTTCTGCAACAGATCTCTTTGAAGCTCCAGAGCCAGATCTAGATGGATGAGCAGAAGTTGGCCGTGCTGACCCTGGCCTCGCTGATCCCGGCCTCGCTGATCCTGGCCTCTCCGATCCAGGCCTCGCTGATTCTTGCATCTCTGACCCAGGTCTAGCTGAACCAGGCCTTGCTGATTCTGGTCTTGCTGACTCTGGCCGGCTAGATCTAGAGGGCGTTCTTGAACTAGGTTTAGCAGAGGCTGGCCTTGATCCCTCGATTTCATTTTCTGTTGCAGAGTGAGGACGACTTTTATTCTGCGTCTCCGCAGCTGTAACCTCCCCTTGAAGTATATTGGGAAGCACGTGAAATCATCAATTTTTAATATCATAGATACATGCGCTCATTGTAATTGTTGACAGCACTCAATCAGATGACCTCATGCAAAGTGAGTCAGCATGTAAATGTACATATCTTGTCAGTGCATTGTTCCCATAAGTTAGTCTGCATTACAATTTACTCATCAAATAAAACAAGTAAATAAGAGATTAAGTAACCTTCAACTTCTACCTCTCCATTGTTTTTAAATGGGTGTTCACCTTGGTCTGCTGGTTCCATCACACCGGAATCAAACTAAAAAAGAAATGTGAGATGTAATTAATAGTTTTACCGCTTGTACATAATCAAGTATGATATCTGCTAGCATATTGTATCCAAAAACTGGCTCTATTGCACTCTGGAGTTTCATAAAGTTGCGCCGGCATATCTGAGGCAAATAGATAAAAAGTTTTTTCAGCAGGAAAAACACTTGACTGCTGTGGGAAGCTAGAATTGTTTCCTCATTTGACACAAAGACACATAAAAAAGATACCGTAAACAGTCCCTCATAATAGACTCTTTAACTTTGTAAAAAATCTGATATTTTAAAAGCCTTACTTCTTGTAGCGCTCTTATGGTCACCTCAGAGACCACGTCTGCCACCGACCCTTGTGAGGCACGTGAACCGGGTCTAGAAATACACCTTTGATTAAAGCATAGATTAATTTGACCGTAAAAGGTATCAGAAAATTAGCTCTACTAGCAACAACTGAGGTGGTTGACAGTGTGTTGGAACTTACACACATCTTCACTTATTTCCATATTTTACATGAGAAAGCCTAGCGGTAACTATAAGTCAATGTATTGTTGTACTTCAATGTGAATACAGAAAAAAGGAGTTCCTTGTATACAGCCAAGTTGACAACACAGCAACAAATATTCAAGCTGAAATAATAAACTTTACATTTGATAGAAGCTGAACGTGCTGGTGTGTATCAAAAAAAGGGTGTGTATCAAAAAAAGCTTTTTATACTGTACCCAGATCTGATCCTAAACGCACTAGATCTAGTGCTGTGAGTTTTAGCTGATCCATTACTAAAAGCATTAACTTATAGCAATGATATACAGCCCCCCATGTGGGGGCTGTATACCATTGCTTATAGTAATTTACAAATCAAAGAATGTATTACTAAATTTTTAAAAGATAGAGGTGTTTTAAAATGCCTCGTGCAGCGCAGAAATGCAGAACAAAGAATAGTTAAAAGTTGATATAACACAGTTTTTTTATTCCTAAAAAATTATATGCCTCTCAAAAAACTGTTGTTATATATTACATAAACCGTATCGTTGCTGCTTCGATTAGACATAGATGTACAGTGAAAAAGTTCATAAGCCTGTTGTATGGAAATACTGCGAAAACAAGATACCAACAGGGAATGTAGCCAGACCACAGGATAAGCATATAATTCGTACAAGCAGCAAGACGCCCAAAGACATTAAAAGATTCAATAATTAGAAAATGTCATAAGCAAATTAGAAACTTCAAATTTGGAAGAAATCAATCATAGAAATTGCGTCAACACCAGATAGAGAATATGCGAAAGGGAGGTCGAAGCAATTAAACCTACTGACCACCATCATCAAAAAGCCACCAGAGAAACATTAAAGACGAGTCAAATGAGTCACATACAGATCTGCCACTTCTGTCAAACATGACCTAGATACCAGGAGTAAGCCACGAGCTCTACCCTACATGTCAACATCACGTGCACCAGCTGAAGACTTACGCAAACAAGATATCTTCACATGCCTGACAGAAAGCATCGAACCTTAACACTCAACCTACACCCACAGGCTAACCATCCCACATGCCAGACATCTATAAAAGAGAACAGCTCCAATGACTCAGCACCTCCCTCCACCTTCATCTCTATCTCCAACTCTAGCTTGAGCTCTGGCTCTCTCTCTCTCTCTTCCCGAGGGCCTCCTTGGACGCTTTCCCATCTGCCTGCTGAGGAGCCTCTCTCTCTCTTCTCTACCAATGGAGCCTCCTTCTCCTCCACCAGCTGAGCCTCCTCTATGCCACTATCTCAACTGCCGACACTCTCTACTTATGACCTCTCACGACTCTTGTTTGACTATCAAAACTCGCAGCCACATGGACCGAGCCAAGCAAACACAGACGACCGTTCGAGTAAGGATGTAATTTTGATTAGCTCTTTAATTGTTTGTCATTAATATTATTGTTTTAGAATTTTGTTAGTTGTGTATTTTAATTGTTTGAATTATAGAATAAAGAAGTAACTTGTACTGGTAGATATCAGCATTACTTACAATAGCTTAACACCTTCGTTAGTACCTGAACCAGTAATAATTAAATTAGTTCCCACAAGCTAAGCAAAAGTACAAAAACTAAATATAGTCAAAATAGAATAATATGACAAGCAAATTCAACACTGATAATTGTGTGTGGATTTGGATTAGTTATGCATAACATAATTTCTCCACAACCACACATAACAAGCCCATATAATCACTTAACCATAATGGTTGAAACAGTGAACTCTTACCGTTTAATAATCCATTACAAATTTGATAGCTTTCAACAGAACGCAAATTTAAAAAAAATAAAAGTTATTGGCTCATGTATCGATTGCTTTTTTGGAATCTGCAATTTACAACTTTTGGGGCGCCATGTTTATGTGTATAAACATGCATGTTTATAAACATAACCAAAACAATTTTTTTATTAAACAATTTATAACACATGGTATTTTGCTAATAAAAACATTAAAATACCTAACACAAAAATAGTTACGGAACGCTTGAAATATTATCTACGCAATCGAATAAAAACAGCCCTGAGAAAGTTGAGTAACTGAATTATTTCGTTCTAGAAACATTAAACAGTTTGAACTCGCTACCGAAACAACATGTTAGGTTATTCAAATAAAGTAAATGTAACTGTACATTCTAAATATACATTAACAGTTGGGGTTAACCTAATTGCTGCCGCAAAAATATCACGTTGAGTTAAGGACAATCTGAAAACTCATAAACGCGCACCTGCTTTCTTTGTCAGCCATTTTTGCGTTGTTATGCCTACCACGCTATCCGCGATATTGCCTACTCTCATTGTTAGCCAATGAAATAGCAATGAACAAAGCTCATTCGATAACTGGACGATTTTCAAACAGCGCGAAAAGAAATCGCACTTCATTAGCGTGAAAGACGATTGAACGGATGCAAACGAGACCCGCATTTATTTTGGCGAAAAGCCGAAAGTTGCCAGTATGTTTTCTCTATTATTAAGATAATGCTTCTATTCGTTGTAATGATAGCTTGGCATTCGCAACATTGATAAGTGTTTACTTATTAATGTTGCTAATGCCAACTTTACTCATGGAAAAAACAAGTTTTACACCACGAGCATCAAGCATACCCATCACTGCACATTCGAATGAAAAATGCAATGTAATTTCTAAATAGGTTTTTATCCAATTTACAAATTGCACGGTGAACCTTTCTGACATCCAATGGCGATATAATGGGGCCTACTTATCATTTAAATTGCGCTCGATTAAGCTATACTGTAAGATTGTGTCAGATGTCCGTTCTGGAAGAAAACGCAAGGGCCTATTTTCCCAAGGAAACTAAAGAAAACTCGCAAGAGTCGGGTGGAGACAAATCCTATTTTTATTTATTGCGCTGTAACCAACGCTGCCGTCAATACAACCTGCTGAACCCAACAGGGGGGAGCCGAAACCATCTCACTTGTGCTCTGCTGCACCCAACAGAGTGTGCTGAACCCAACGCTGCCGACTGTACAACCTGCCGAAACCAACAGGAAGGAGCTGAACCCAACTCTTGTGTTCTGCTGAAACCAACAGAGTGCACTGAAACCAACGCTTTCAACGCTACAACCTGCCGAACCCAACTCTTGTGTTCTGCTGAAACCAACAGAGTGCGCTGAAATCAACGCTGTCAACGCTATAACCTGCTGAAACCAACAGGAGAGAACACAACTCTTGAAAGGATAATAACTATTTAATTATCCAATTTGTTTGTAGTAACTTTGTGTGAGCTTGCTAGTGATGATGATGATAAGTTATATATTTCCAATAACAACGACTTTATTATGATAATACCAATCATGCGGCTATTTCAAGAGCCAAACACCAAACTGAACTGCCTAAAAATTATTGGCAGTATTTATATTACATAAGCGACTGGCCTAGAGATTGTCGGTTATCGTTCAAACCAACCAATCATATAGTCTTGCTAGCTGCCAAGTTTCTAAGAATTTTCACATACGGAACAATAAAAAAATTATTGCTAGACAATGAGCCATTGTAGCGTAACAATCTAAACATTAACAAAAAGCCCAGAAAATTCTACATATACTGGGTAGCGAACAGTAATTGTAAAAAAACAATAAGACAGTTCGATAACGAAAAGTGCTAATTACAAAATCTTATCTCGAGAAAACATGGAACAAAAATGAAAACAATATTGTTAAAGTAATCTTAAACCACTAACGATTAATTATAACAGAAACTTAGAATATTTTGACATGTAACCATGAACATAAAAAATGTCTTCCAATGAGTGAACGGTAAGAAATAAATTATAGAAGATTATTCACTGCGTAAAAATCTTAATACATGGCGTCTCTTATATTTTTTAGGTCAACCCCTGTCCCAGAAGTCCCTTCTCTATATATGTATATCGCCTAAGTCACCTTTTCCTTTTATCGGTCTATTATGCTTTTCTGCGCCAGGTGTCCGAAGCGCCTTGATGAGTTTGACGTCCATGGGACCGATAGCATCAAAATAAGACAATTTTTTGGAGTTATTCCCCCCCCCCCCGGTCTTTTCCATGGCCGCCACTCCTTTCATAGAGTTTGTTTTTGTGCATTAATGGCGAGAAGTCTTCCTTGGATGCTATGTAGCCATTCGTTAATGGTGGATTACTAATTTTTATAACAACTGTTAATTGTTGATGCCTTGGATTAATCAATGATATACAGCCCCCACTGGGGAGCTGTATGTCATTGGTTAGATGAGGTGGAGGTCTGCGTACTCTGCAGGATTGACAGACAGTTGTAGGTATATTGTAGGTGACTTCACTATTACAGTTGTCATTCACTCTGCCAGTGCTGTTATCAGAGCTTTGTTCACTTAGGGTATCTATAGGAAGTACTCGTGCCCAGCATTAGTATCCATAGGTATCCCAGATGTACTCTCAGCTTATGGCCTTAGATGTTCATGGTTCCTGCGGAAAATATTTCCATTGCCGATTGTTACACCATATGATCGCCTACTTTGGCAAGTTTGTATTACACCTTTTTGCCATCTTTTCTCCTCTAATATAGTTGACTTGACTCTAACAACATCACCTGCTTCAAGTGAATTTAGTCTTTTACCATGTAGATTTTAGTGGTTTTGTATCTGCTGTTGGTATTTCTGCTTTTGTTCTTTTTGGGCTATTTGTAGCTGTAGGGGCTGAGAACCTAATGCCGTTTCTGTTACAGGTGTTAGTGTCCTACATCTTCGACCAAACATCCTCTGAGATGGACTTGTTAGATAGCCTTGCATTGGAGTGTTCCGTATTTCCAGAATGGCCATTGTTATGCCAGATCCGTCTTCTTCGCATTTTGCCATGGCTGTCTTAGCCGCCTTTACGGCACTTTCAGCCTTGCCCTTTGCATTATGGTGATGAGGTGGTGAAATGGCATGCTCAAAATCACACTTGGTTCTGGGGTAGCTAGAATTCATTTGATAAGAAACGAGGATCTGCATCTGTGACAACATATCGTGGTATTCCTCATAGACAAACCTCATGAAGTGGCACTTCAGCTTATCTATAATGTTGCGCGTCGTCGAGCTATTCATAAAGTCAACCTCCCACCAATTGCTGTAGTAATCCACTGTTATTAAGTAGTCATTTCCATTGAAACAAATATATGTCAACTCTCTGCCATGGCGCTTCTGTGTGTATAGACATAAGTGGTTCCCTTTGCTGGGCTCTTGAGTATGTGCTACACGGTATACACTTTCCAGACAAGTATTCTATGTCTGTCTTCATCTGAGGCCAGTATATTGCTTCTCGAACTCGTCACATAATGCTGTCTACCTCATGTGAGCTATGTAGTTTAGCCAGGACACTCTGTCGCAGTGAACTTTGATAAATAGCCAATGCTGCCTAGTATGCGCCGAAGGCTTTCCTGATCAGTAGGGTTCTTTATGTCCACAATGGCCTCTACCTTACGTGGATCAGGTTTCAGACCTTCGCAGGTCACTAGGTGTCCAAGGAATTTTAATGATTGCTGTCTCTATATACACTTGTCCTGATTAAACTTTATGCCAGTCTCTTGGCATCTCTTAATAAGTGCATCAACTCTTTTGTCGTGTTCTGACACATCAACTCCAAATATCAGAATATCATCTGCAACACAGACAACATCTTTCAGACTCTTGGAGTTTTTTGGCAAAGATTCTGGCTCTTCTTAGTCGAAGAGCAGACCTTTAGACCAAATGGCAAGATCTTAAATCTAAATTGGCCAAATGGAATTGCCATTGTTGTCAGTTTGCTACTTTCTTCATCCAATGTTACATGCCAATATTCTTTGAAAAGGCTTACCTTTGAAAACACTTTGGCATGATTTAGTTTGGGCAGCATGCCATCTAAGGTAGGTAGAAGATATCTCTCTCTGATCAAAGTTTTGTTCAGAGGTTGTGGATCGACACAGATACGAATTTCACCATTTTTCTTTGTTCCCACAGCCATTTAAGAACACCACTCAGCGGCCTTTTTCACTGGCTTCAGCACTCCTTTTTTACCATGTCATCTAGATCCTTCTTCATTCTTTCCTTAAAGCAATTAGAACCCTACAAGGTACACACTTCCAAGGTTGAATACTATTGTCTAGGTGTAGCTTCACATCACCCACCATGGTTCCTAAACTTCCGTCAAATATGTCAATAGCGTTTACCTCTTGTATATGTTCAGCATTTATAGTGAGTAGCTACATTCTTTCTATGTCTGCTCTACCCAATACAGGCGTTAGGTCTTCTTTTGCTACATTAAAATGTATCCGATATCCTTACCCATTTACTGGGTTAGTTATATGTAACTTGATTTCACCAGCAGACAACAGTATTACCATTATAAACCCTCAATTTTGTCCCAGTTGTTTGCATAGATTTACTTGTGTTTTTAATCAATCTCTTAGGAATAACTGACACTGTAGCTCCACAATCTACTTGAAACTTTGTTGTTTCATGTGGTGCTTCTATTTTCATAGCAGCATATAGGGGTCTACCATTGCTTGAGTTTAACTGAAATACCTCATGATAGCCATTGTTGCTGTCGGTGTCATGATCAGCGTCTTGTGCTGTCACCATGTTCTCTTCCTTGACTTGCAAACATTTGCAAAGTGGTTTTGATGTTTACACAAATTACACGTTCTTGTATATGCGAAACTCTTCCCATGTGACTATCCACAATATCTACAGTCTGTTATGAATTTCTCTGCCTTGTTTGGGTTCTGTGATGCTCGACCTTGATAAGTAGAGCTGTTAGCTTCCTTGTACTGCTGAGATACTCGATTAACTTCACTAGTCATAGAATTTCCAGATATCTCCTGAATTTGTGACTTTGCAGCTTCGTAAGTCCTACAAGTATCTATGCATTGTGTCAGTGTAAGATCTTTAGTTCTTAAAAGCTGTTGTCTCGCTTGCTTATCAGTAATACCTTGCACTATCCTATCCCTTAGTAGTGAGTCCCTTAAACAATCGTAAAAGTTACAGTTGCCTGCTAGTTCTCCAAGAGCAATGATATAAGACTCCATTGATTCACCCTCTTTCTGACCACGCTTGTTAAGCTTATATCTTTCAAAACTCTCATTTCTATCACCCTTAATCTTAACTTCAATAGTGTCCAGAACATTTGCCACATTTACTGTCATCGGTGCCTCACATCTGCCATACAGTTCAATCCCATTCGACCCCAATGTGCTCATAAGAACACTAACAGGGTAAGCGTCTGTACGCCTGGTTACATCAGCTGCAAAACTAGTGGCTGTTGCATAATAATTCCAAACATATCTCCAAACAGTCCAAAACTGAGCATCCTCCTCATTGTGTTTCAGGTTCAGAGGCTTGGAGGGGGAGGCTACAGCTCTAAAAGTACTCTAATCAGATAGAACATAAAAAAACCGACTATAGAGGCAGGTCCGAAACACTCGCTGCCACCATGTTAATTGTGAATGTGTCGGATTAATAAATAACTCAGAACATTTGCTTGTGAGTATTACGCACGACACCTGTTTTAATGACATTTTGTTTTATGACAGGTCTGTTTTAATGACATGTCAAAATAAAATATAATCGTATGATATATAAACAGAAACCATAAACTACTGTGCCCTATGATGACAACAACACGCAGAAAGGAGATGAAACTACCTATTCATTTTAGACACAACACACAGACCCCCCAAAGGAGGTCAGATGCTAACTGGACAGAAAACCACAAATCACTGTATCTCACCATAATATATACATTTATTTATATACTTATTCAGATTCAACACAACAAATCAAAATATTGCAAAAACACCGGAAGTAGCGACGTGAGAATGGAGCAGTTATCCAACCCTATAAAGAGCCTATCCGGAGTGTAATGTTATGTTGTTTAGTGTTTGGTTGTTATTGATGGTCGTGTAAAAGAGTTAACTTGTTCGTCACTGTTTATTGAATAAGTAACTCAAGATGGTTGAGTGAAGCCCATCACCGTGGCTCTCTTCAACACAATAATGTGGAATGCTAAATAGGGTGTGAGCAATAAAACAAAATGTACAACAGAACTGCTATAAAACATGAAGTATGTAAACATGTGAAACACTATAATACATTGCCTATTGGGTTGTAGGGAAGGGTAGGTATCAGTCAGTATGAGTATCACACGGAGTAGAAGAGAGCCTCCATACATAATCACATGGAGTAGAAGAGAGCCTCCATACATAATCACACGGAGTAGAAGAGAGCCTCCATACATAATCACACGGAGTAGAAGAGAGCCTCCATACATAATCACACGGAGTAGAAGAGAGCCTCCATACATAATCACACGGAGTAGAAGAGAGCCTCCATACATAATCACACGGAGTAGAAGCCTCCATACATAATCACACGGAGTAGAAGAGAGCCTCCATACATAATCACACGGAGTAGAAGAGAGCCTCCATACATACATCTTCGAGCTATAACAAAAAGATTAAGTATGTCATAAACAAGAATTGCATGGCTTGAGTTTCCATTTTAATTTTTGTATTTTATGCTTTTTTACTTGATGTAAGTTTTAAATTATATGTTTTATGCTAATTTTATTTTACTGTACACTGGCAATGTCAAAGTGGTTCTCAGAAACCATCAAACTCATGAAAAACAGTCCTTTTAACTATGTCTCCACGGGATCCCATTTAATCAAGGAATTTCCCAAGAAGCTGGCTTCTAGCAGTAAGCTGAGCCTCAGCAAAATAAGCTTTAATAATTTTTCACAGCTGAAAAATTAAAAAAAAATATATATATGACATTTAGCAAAACAAAAAGAATGAAGCAAAATACATACTCCAGAATTTTTCTAGAATTGTAAAGCTAAAAACATAAAAGATCAAAAGAGACAAAGATACTTTTATAAATTTTACACTCACAAAAATGGCTAAATCTTTTAAATATCATAGGCTTCCCAGAAAAGTGAGCTCATGTGATCAACCACAGCTGATGTGTTGCGCCATGCCTAGTCAGCATTTGTACACAGCTTTCGAAATGCTGTCAAGAACCCAATCAAAAGTGATTATTTTCAAACGGCTAGCATAAAAGAAGCTTCTGAAAGTGGCTCCTTTTATGCTAGAGAAAGAGAGGGCGGGCCATAGAGAGAGGGCGGGCTAGGGAGCGAGGGCGGGCCATAGAGAGGGCGGGCCAGGGAGACTCAATGTGTGAAATAGAACAATATTTTTACTGCTATTTCACCATGAGGAGATAAGACCATTTAGTTAAGTACTACTACTACTACACTAATACATTTTTGACGAACATTTTGATCGCTATCATTTTTGAACCGATGTACATTATATTGTTATATCTTCTATCAGCTATGTACAGATAGACCTAAAAAAAAATAACAAGTTACATCACCATACAGCTTACATAACAGATTCCCAGTGTTACGACATCTACAAATCCCATCTTTACGATTATCTCCATCACATGACAACCTACCCATTCCACTACTAGAACATTAAGAACATTACATAGGAGCATTCTGAATAATCGTTAACAGCATGTAATCAAAACTCAGATTAAACTCTTAAAACGGCGCCGCATCCTCAGCGACTAAACCCAGATGATAACAACCTACGTCATGTTGTGTATGAAGATCCACATCTAGTACCAATCTACACCAGACCAGAGATTACAACTGGATATTAAATATTATGAAACCCTCCGCTGACGGAAATACAACAGGACATAGCCAGAAACCCCAAAAATACAAAACTCAAAATTGAAGATCTGAAACATATAGTTTTACTCTTGGACACCAAGGCTAAGTCTTAACCTTATATTCACTCATATACTTCACTATTTCAGCCCAGCTTCATCATGGCAGGCAGACATGTCAGCAGATTAAGTGGAAGAGTAAACTTTTGGAGAACGAGGGGGTGACTATATATTAAATATCAGACATTACTTTTATATTCATATAAGTTTAACCTAAAGTGTAACTTATATCTTTTTCTTGTTCTTAAATAAACAAAGTTTTGGGAAAACCCCATTTCCATACCTTAGGGATTCCTTTTCTCAGAGTATAGTCTTAGCTTCTCACATCTAGGAAGGTCAGTTGTAGAATTTTGATTACATTAATCAACAAGACATTAGTTAAACAGTCATTAATCATGATTGGTCCCTTATCTGAGAAATTAGTACTAATAATTAAACAGTGCATCTGCGTTCGATAATAAATTTGAGCTTACCCCCTAATAGTAAGGATAGACTAGATAGACTCATATGATCATATCGCCTGATGAATCTATTAATCTCGCGCAGCTCAGTTGGTTAGGTACTCGCCTGGCAATCGCGAAGTTCTTAGATCAAATCATCTGTGATATGGATTTGTCATTGCTAGGTACCAATTGTTATAGCTGGACAGACCCATTCACACACACGAGTGCGTGCGATTCGAAGTATTATCTCAGTGTGTGCGGGCGCGCGCACACACACACAGATTTATGTATATATATTATAGATGACAGACGCCATTGATCGAGATTTATAGAAAATTTGTACACAATAAACAATCTTTAACAAATTTATTTTCACTGTTCACATGTTTGAAGAATTTATTTATGTTCATAATTGCTCATCAGAATAATCTGTTCCAGTTAAATACTAGCTGTTAAAGTAATTTAGGTTGTTTCTCCGGTTTTGTTGGTACATTTCTTTGAGATAATGTTTTGTATTTAGTCTTTTTCGTTATCAAGATGCGTTTTTCTGTTTCCCAAGAGTGTTGTTTCCTACATAATATAATAATATATGTAAAGTTGTATGGAATTTTTGTTACAGTTTAGTTTATTGCACTGAAATGGCTAGTTGTCACTCAATAATTTTTTTATTGTTAAAAATGGCAGTCTTACGAAGTCTGCAGTCGGGAGGGCGATGCGGGGGTGATGTGATAAGCCAGCTTGAACAATAAATGTTAATCACTAGGTTATCCGCTTATGTAATATAAATACTTCTGCAATTTTTTAGGCAAGTCAGCTTGTGCCTTGCTCTTGAAAGAGGCAAATGATATTATTGCTATAGTAAAGTAATTTCTGATCGTTATTAAAAGACTAGCAGCAAGCTCGGACAAGTTTGCAATAAATAATTAGATATCTAAAGAGTTATTGCTCTTAGAGGAGTTGTGTTCCTCCTGTTGGTTTCAGCAGGTTGTATCGCAGGCAGCTTTGGGTTCAGGGCACTCTGTTGGTTTCAGCAGAGCACAAGTGAGTTGGGTTCAGCTCCTCCTGTTGGTTTCAGCAGGTTGTATCGTTGGCAGCGTTGGGTCCAGTGAAGATACGCTAGCAGTAAGGGTTGTTTCCACATGACTCCTATGAGTTTTCCTTACTGGTAAGGCGATTGAATGTTAATGTGTCACCTTGATAGGTAATCAGGGAAAAATTAATTTTTAAAAATAATTCTAAAAATAACAACAGTAAAAGGTAATATTAATTAATAATAAAGTTGCATAATCGCGATAAAGATATAGTTTATATGTATGAGGGGTAGAATTGATAAGAACGGCTCAGTCTAGTGGTTATGCACGCTTGTTTGTAGACTTGTGACTTGAACGGCTCAGTCTAGTGGTTATGCACGCTTGTTTGTAGACTTGTGACTTGAACGGCTCAGTCTAGTGGTTATGCACGCTTGTTTGTAGACTTGTGACTTGAACGGCTCAGTCTAGTGGTTATGCACGCTTGTTTGTAGACTTGTGACTTGAACGGCTCAGTCTAGTGGTTATGCACGCTTGTTTGTAGACTTGTGACTTGAACGGCTCAGTCTAGTGGTTATGCACGCTTGTTTGTAGACTTGTGACTTGAACGGCTCAGTCTAGTGGTTATGCACGCTTGTTTGTAGACTTGTGACTTGAACGGCTCAGTCTAGTGGTTATGCACGCTTGTTTGTAGACTTGTGACTTGAACGGCTCAGTCTAGTGGTTATGCACGCTTGTTTGTAGACTTGTGACTTGAACGGCTCAGTCTAGTGGTTATGCACGCTTGTTTGTAGACTTGTGACCTGAACGGCTCAGTCTAGTGGTTATGCACGCTTGTTTGTAGACTTGTGACTTGAACGGCTCAGTCTAGTGGTTATGCACGCTTGTTTGTAGACTTGTGACTTGAACGGCTCAGTCTAGTGGTTATGCACGCTTGTTTGTAGACTTGTGTCTTGAACTGTTCAGTCTAGTGGTTATGCACGCTTGTTTGTAGACTTGTGACCTGAACGGCTCAGTCTAGTGGTTATGCACGCTTGTTTGTAGACTTGTGACTTGAACGTCGCGAGTCGCAATCCTCTGCAAAGCGGATTTTTCATTGCTAGATTTTAACGGGGAAAAAAACAAGGAGCCAACAACAACGCTGAGATATATATATGCATATATATAAACCACATTTTAGAGGGAATAGAACTACAAAATTAGTGTTTACTAATTGAGTGATGTAATAATGTGAGTATTGTATTGGTCACTCCTTCACCTGGATTGTCTCTTGCACATCATCCGGCAAACAAACCTTAATCACCGGCCGGGTTGTGACTGTTGCGGCTAAATGACAGTGCCAGTTATTCTCCAGTGAAAGTGAATATCTGAGTTATCATCTGTTGTAGTGGGACTGGGTATTCATGAAGATGATCAGGGGCTAGTTCTGACAACAGTCCGTATGGGCAAGCTCTCTGGCACAGTTGTAGACTCCGTGTTGTTGATAACGCATTTTGAATGGTCTGATTGATTGCCTTTTTAGAAAGGTGTATGTGACTAACTTTGTTTAATCGGAAACTGTCAGTCTCTCTGATAATGGTTTATGCAAGAATCACCACTTCAAATAGGGCTCTATTTTGATTTATTCTGTCTCAAACAATTATTTTTAATGAAGACAACCAAAGTAACCAACACGGTACAGAATAACATCCTGACACTCATTACAAGGATGTGATACTAAAGAGTATGACGAGTAAAGTCAATATCTTTTTGAATTGAAAAGTTAAAATTGCATTATCTATGTTATTAATATCACCGTTCCATCTTGCCTGCGAATAGAGGCTTTTTTCCTGTTCAGTACAGTATATATATATATATATATATATATGTAAAATTCATCGTCATCATGACAGTTTCCATAGATGCGTTTGGCACATGCTTCTGTTGGCATTGGGCACAAGGTATACCGTACTAGTGTGTATGTAGCATTTGGAATCTTTATTGCATTGTTCACTTGTCATTGACCAATTCTAACGTTATCTAAAACTATAGCCAGCCTTTGCAATAATTTTTATGCGTCGAACTAAAACATGCAAAATAAATTAAAAATGACAACTAATATGACTACAACTAATATGACTACAACTAATATGACTACAACTAATATGACTGCAACTAATATGATAGGACATTTAAAAAGAGATTGTCACATCTACATGATGCAACAGTGGGAGCCATGCAGGCCTTATTAATTGCAATTGCTAACAGTTGACCATATAAACACTGATTTGCAATTAATACGAAGGAATGACAAGTTTTTCTACTATAATCTGTATTTATGATTATAAAATGATATGACAAGGGAGCATCGAAAATAACAAACCAATTCTTGAAATAGGTAGTCTGCATCGTCTTGCCAATACATACCATATAAATAAATAATTAAGCTTTGGTACATAAACGCAAGTATACAACATAATGTACGGTGCAGAATAATATTATGATGATCGTTACAAAGATGTGATACTAAACAGTCAGGCAAGTAAAGTCAATATCTTTTTGAGTTGTCAAATACAAAAAAGTACCCAAGGCAAGAGTATTACTTCTCCGTGTACGGGTAACAGAAAGAGGTTATTCATGTTTAGCAAAATTTTATTTAAAGGTAATCCTTAGACTAAAACTACTAAAAATCTATAATAAGAAATGACAATGGAGCAATTTATTATCTAAATATTTATAAAATGGGGAGAAACAGTAAATTCTGTTTGAGCATGCTATTCATCCTTGTTATCATTTATAAGCAACTTGCGCTCGCTAGCTCTCTTCCTCTTGTTTTTCTCATTGTATGAAGGGTTTGCAAAGTTTGAGGTCTACAATGAGAATGAGGGCGATCAAATGTTGTTAGTGATAATGTTGTACGATAATTGGGACCGCAAGCGAGTAAGCAAAGAGCTTCAAAAGATCAAAAGAAAAATTGCTCTGCTGTTTTTTGTCCGGCAGTTATCGCTGCCACAGGTTGTTTTCATAGATGAAACATCCATGTTAACTCACAATGAATAATCCGGAGTTTTTGAATGTTTATCTTCAGAATAAAAACAGCCTGAATGCTATGACAGCATTTTGGGCTCCGTCCATTGCCATGGTTCTAAATAAAGCTCGAATATAAAAATAAAATTGCGATATAGAAATAAGGATTTCGCTTAAAAATTACCAAAACTGAAATATAATGTGTAAATGCACTGTAACCTAGTTAAAGTGAATGCGAGAGTGTGAGAAGAATGCGAGAACCATGAACATGACTATCGTATCCTTTTCACGATTGACATTCTGGTGAAACTTAGCTAAGAGCTTAGGACTTTTAACTATTTTTGATGACAGCCTTGAACCACGTCTAAGAATTACACAGAGGGCTAAAGCAATAGTGGCCATGAATATCCTTGTTGACCATACAACTGCAACTGACAAGCTTTTGGAAGTATTTTTCATCAATCCATGTTTTAGTCTTGATTAACAAAAAGCAAACTAATTTTACAGGTTATTTAAATGCGGCCATTAAATGACCAAGTAAACTCTAAAAAAGCATAAAAGTCTGATTGCTAGTCAAAAGCTATTCAGGGTGTAGATGCCTACGACCTGCAGATAAATGACCAGAATAAAAACAGCAAGGCATGTGGAATAAAAACAGCAAGGCATGAGGAACTTTTGGCGTATTCCATCATTTTTAAATGTGGTGTCTTTGAAATAGACACATAGATAGCCAAATCTATTTACCACATGTATAAAAAGTCATTGGCAATTAGAATGTGAGAAAAAAGGATGTATATGGCTACTAAATTGCTGCAAGTTCCTCTCTCGTGAAAGCTGAAATCCATAAATAGTCTTTCAGAACATACAAAATCAATGTGATAATAGCATTTTAATATGTGTGAGTCATAGATATATATAGGTTTATATATCTATGGTGTGAGTGAATCTAAATACATGTAGGTGTCAATGACAGATTTTCATAATGGTCAAATAACCCTATATTTTAGGTAATTCAGTACGAATATCAATAATAGTAATAATAGTAATAATAGTAATACGCATAATCTCTCCTGATTCTTCTCATCTCAGGTACTGAATTGAGCCACGACTAAAAGTAATGAGCAACTCTCTCAGTTTCCAACCGCTAGCCTAGCATTCTGCTAATTGACAGTGTAAAATTTTGTCTTAACATGTAAACCATGCTGATAGATTCCTGTATAGATTACCAGTCATAAGACTAGTGTGAGCCGCTCAGATGTCAATTGTTCGCATGTCAATTATAGTTCAGATATCAGTAGTTCAGATGTCAGTAGTTCAGATGTCAATAGTTCGGATGTGATTAGTCCAGTTGTCAATAGCTTAGATGTCAATATTTAAGGTGTCAATAGTTCAGATGTCAATATTTCAGATGTCAATAGCTCAGATGACAATAGTTCGGATGTCGGCTTGGATGTCAATAGTGCGAATTTCAATAATTCGGATGTCAATAGTCCGGATGTCAGATTGGATGTCAATAGTTTAGATGCCAATAGTCCAGATGTCAATAGTGCAGATGTCAACAGCTCAGATGTCAATATTTTAGATGTCAATAGTTCAGATGTCAACAGCTCAGATGTCAATAGTTTAGATGTCAATAGTTCAGATGTCAATAGTTCAGATGACAATAGTTCGGATGTCAGCTTGGATGTCAATAGTGCGAACTTCAATAGTTCGGATGTCAATAGTTCAGATGACAATAGTTCAGATGTCAATAGTTTAGATGTCAATAGTTTAGATGTCAATAGTTTAGATGTCAATAGTTCAGATGTCAATAGTTTAGATGTCAATAGTTTAGATGTCAATAGTTTAGATGTCAATAGTTTAGATGTCAATAGTTCAGATGTCAATAGTTTAGATGTCAATAGTTTAGATGTCAATAGTTTAGATGTCAATAGTTTAGATGTCAATAGTTTAGATGTCAATAGTTTAGATGCCAATAGTTCGGATGTCAATAGTTCGGATGTCAATAGTTCGGATGTCAATAGTTCAGATGTCAATAGTTTAGATGTCAATAGTTTAGATGTCAATAGTGCAGATGTCAATAGTGCAGATGTCAATAGTGCAGATGTCAATAGTGCAGATGTCAATAGTGCAGATATCAATATTTCAGATGTCAATATTGTGTATAACACGTTGTTTTACAGATATATGAGCCAATATATTTCTTCTCAAAAATGAAGACTGAGGACTCAGTATTGTCATCTCAGATAAGAGTTGATAACATAAGAGAGCCTACATTTGTGACACTGACAGGTAACGATGTCATAAGGGTTTGAACTTGTCACCCTGACAGATGATAATAGCAATAAGATCTTACATTTGTGGCGGAATAGACTGAGTACTGATCGTCGTCAGCATCGTCGTCAGGTTCATCGATGTCATCCTGCACTGACTTCATATACATTGGGTTAGATACATGCATCGTGTGGTCTCGATCTTCTGATAGTCTCAAATGTTCAAACATGTATCTCCTGCAGCATGCAATAAAGAACTTTAAAACACACGACTGTAAACTAAACAGCTGACAAAAATGCCAAGTGAGATAAGATCAGCATAGAATGCTGATCTACCAATAGATGATGAGCATTAAAGACAAGTACCGATAAACTGGGGGCATAGAATGCAACTACCAATAGATGAGGAGCATTGAATACAACTACCAATAAACTGGAGGCATAGAATACAACTACCAATAGATGAGCTGCATTAAATACAACTATCAATAAACTGGAGGCATAGAATGCAACTACCAATAGATGAGCAGCATTAAATACAACTACCAATAAACTGGAGGCATAAAATACAACTACCAATAGATGAGGAGCATTATATACTACTACCAATAAACTGGAGGCATAGAATACAACTACCAATAGATGAGCAGCATTAAATAAAACTACCAATAAACTGGAGGCATAGAATACAACTACCAATAGATGAGCTGCATTAAATAAAACTACCAATAAACTGGAGGCATAGAATGCAACTACCAATAGATGAGCAACATTAAATAAAACTACCAATAAACTGGAGGCATAGAATACAACTACCAATAGATGAGCAGCATTAAATACAACTACCAATAAACTGGAGGCATAGAATACAACTACCAATAGATGAGCAACATTAAATACATACTACCAATAAACTGGAGGCATAGAATGCAACTACCAATAGATGAGGAGCATTAAATACAACTACCAATAAACTGGAGGCATAGAATACAACTACCAATAGATGAGCAGCATTAAATACAACTACCAATAAACTGGAGGCATAGAATACAACTACCAATAGATGAGCAGCATTAAATACAACTACCAATAAACTGGAGGCATGGAATACAACTACCAATAGATGAGGAGCATTAAATAAAACTACCAATAAACTGGAGGCATAGAATGCAACTACCAATAGATGAGCAGCATTAAATAAAACTACCAATAAACTGGAGGCATAGAATGCAACTACCAATAGATGAGCAGCATTAAATACAACTACCAATAAACTAGAGGCATAGAATGCAACTACCAATAGATGAGCAGCATTAAATACAACTATCAATAAACTGGAGGCATAGAATGCAACTACCAATAGATGAGGAGCATTAAATACTACTATCAATAAACTGGAGGCATAGAATACAACTACCAATAAACTGGAGGCATAGAATGCAACTACCAATAGATGAGGAGCATTAAATACAACTACCAATAAACTGGAGGCATAGAATACAACTACCAATAGATGAGGAGCATTAAATTCAACTACCAATAAACTGGAGGCATAGAATGCAACTACCAATAGATGAGGAGCATTAAATAAAACTACCAATAAACTGGAGGCATAGAATGCAACTACCAATAGATGAGCAGCATTAAATACAACTACAAAGAAAATGGACAATAGGAATTGATAGAGATCTCACCTCCTTTGCCTTTTTCGGAAAACAAGGATAGCTCCAAATAGAAAGATCGTAAGAATAATGAGTCCACATATTGCACCGGCTATAATAGTACCTGCAAACATGCACAAAGCCATGCGTTTTATCTAAACCCATCTTAACAATACATAAAATGCAGTAGGAGATATGCACGAGATCTAAAGGAAGTTTGTTCAACTAGCTACAATCAAACAGGAAATGCTATTTAATTTTGTGCAGATGAGTGATATTAATAAAGGCCCAGATACTGATCGGAACACATCGCAGTAGAAAACGAACCAGTGTGAGATGAAAGAGGCGACTGGGTGCTACTAGTGTTGCTGGTTCCACAGGTAGTGCCACTGCTTCCGTCTTTGCATCTGTCAATATATAGGGCGTGTGAGTATGCCAACATGAATAACATAAAGATGGAACCGAAATAGATAATGATGAGAGTATTTAACCAGGTAAACACGCATAGCATGTTTGACAAAATGAAAAAAAATTGGAGTCAAAAACATTGCAGTTATAAATGATGAGAGACTGGTGCACACAACTCTAACTATGCCATTCTGGGACATAAGAAAAGAGATGAGAGTCAAAAATCAATTCTCAGTTTAATTTTTCTCTTCCATACGCGTTTTTTCTATGAATGGTTCCTACTGAAAGATATCAGTACCATAAAAGCATTGTTTTTATACAATTCTCAGCAAAATAATACTATTATTTTAGAAGACAATAGAAACTCAAATACTCTAGAATACATTGCAACAAGGTTGGGAGTGAGTTACCTGCATGTGCAGCATGAATCACAGCTCTGACTGTCATCAGTGCAGCCTAAACAGAGGCTGTTGTTGCCGCAATAGTTGTTACAATGAGCGCTGTACTGACAATCATCACCTTGCTGCGATTGAGGACACCCACATCTGGGCTTGCCGGATACCAGTTGGCAGAACCTTTTACCGGTACAAGAGCCGCAATAGCTCTCACAGGTTGAGCCAGCGTATTGAGGTAAGCAGAGGCACTGAGCAGGTTTTTTTCTTTGCTTATCTGAAATCCAAGTTGAATGACTGTCTTATTCAGCGCTGCAAGCGGTATGCGAAGCTATATATTTGATGCACTTGATGTACTTGATCATTTTATTGATGTTTTATTTCATAACCTTGCTAGTTGAACAGCATGTAATGCAGAACGGCTCATAACCTTGCTAGTTGAACAGCATGTAATGCAGAACGGCTCATAACCTTGCTAGCTGAACAGCATGTAATGCAGAACGGCTCATAACCTTGCTAGTTGAACAGCATGTAATGCAGAACGGCTCATAACCTTGCTAGTTGAACCGCATGTAATGCAGAACGGCTCATAACCTTGCTAGTTGAACAGCATGTAATGCAGAACGGCTCATAACCTTGCTAGTTGAACAGCATGTAATGCAGAACGGCTCATAACCTTGCTAGTTGAACCGCATGTAATGCAGAACGGCTCATAACCTTGCTAGTTGAACCGCATGTAATGCAGAACGGCTCATAACCTTGCTAGTTGAACCGCATGTAATGCAGAACGGCTCATAACCTTGCTAGTTGAACCGCATGTAATGCAGAACGGCTCATAACCTTGCTAGTTGAACCGCATGTAATGCAGAACGGCTTCATTAAAAGTGCAAGTATATGACTTGAAAATAAACTTTATTACCCTGACATGCTCTACTCAAATAGAGACATGTGCAGTCGTGTACACTCACCACTCTCCAAGCATGTGCCGCCGTTCTCACAATATCCTGTTACACAGGTCATTCTTAGCTCACACCGTTCCCCTGTGAAGTGTGGAGGACAAGAACAGACTGTTTCCTTCTTGTTACCGACTGAGCATGTACCTGTGGTGGCAAAGAAAAGTAACAGAACAAATATGGGTCAAGCATCTACACATGACCTTTCACACCTACAATGTAAAGGTGGATCGAACATCTGACAGTTGACCAACATGACTTTTAAAGCATTTTGAAAGCAATTTCATAGGCGCAAGGAGAGAAATGCATAAAAAGACAAAAATATAAATAATAATAAAAATAGGTAAGCTAAGATAGTTTACACTTAAACTAGTACAAGTCAGAGAGAATTAGTCTGTGTATCTCTATGACCACCTCCACCCCATAACATTTATTTTGCCACACCTATACTGTACTTCATTTGTCTATTCACCTCGTAACCTTTGCATCACCACACCCATACTGTACTTCACTTGGCTACTTACCTCGTAACCTTTGCATCACCACACCTATACTGTACTTCACTTGCCTATCCACCTCGTAACCTTTGCATCACCACACCTACACTGTACTTCATTTGGCTATTTACCTCGTAACCTTTGCATCACCACACCTACACTGTACTTCACTTGCCTATCCACCTCGTAACCTTTGCATCACCACACCTACACTGTACTTCACTTGCCTATCCACCTCGTAACCTTTGTATCACCACACCTACACTGTACTTCATTTGGCTATTTACCTCGTAACCTTTGTATCACCACACCTACAATGTACTTCATTTGGCTATTTACCTCGTAACCTTTGCATCACCACACCTACACTGTACTTCACTTGGCTATTTACCTCGTAACCTTTGCATCACCACACCTATACTGTACTTCACTTGCTTATCCACCTCGTAACCTTTGCATCACCACACCTACACTGTACTTCACTTGCCTATCCACCTCGTAACCTCTGCATCACCACACCTACACTGTACTTCATTTGCCTATCCACCTCGTAACCTTTGCATCACCACACCTACACTGTACTTCACTTGCCTATCCACCTCGTAACCTTTGCATCACCACACATACACTGTACTGCATTTGCCTATCCACCTCGTAAACTTTGCATCACCACACCTATACTGTACTTCACTTGCCTATCCACCTCGTAACCTTTGCATCACCACACCTACACTGTACTTCATTTGCCTATCCACCTCGTAGCCTTTGCATCACCACACCTACACTGTACTTCACTTGCCTATCCACCTCGTAACCTTTGCATCACCACACCTACACTGTACTTCATTTGCCTATTCACCTCCTAACCTTTGCATCACCACACCTACATGTACTTCACTTGCCTATCCACCTCGTAACCTTTGCATCACCACACATACACTGTACTTCATTTGCCTGTTTCTAAGGTGAGCTAACAACTAAAGCTTCTTTTTAACGCTGGGATTAGCCGTAGGATTAGCCTGTAAACCGGACATTGCCTCGGATTTCTTTTATTTTCAATCAGATAGTCTAAGAGGTTTAAGTCAGAGTCTAAGTTCCGTTTGAGAGGCTGGTTCAGGAACCAAATATTAAAACCAAGTTGTGAAACCAAATGTTTTTGGCGGCCTGGTGGAAGGCGAGGAACATGCGTATGTGGAGCATATGTGAGTGAAGTTTGAGTAAAATCAACCGGATTAACAGACAGACACAATAGCAAAGCGGGATTTATCAATATAAATTATTTCAGGATTAATATATTTTTGCCTTTATTTACAATGAATTCAATTAATGACTATGTATTTGTTGTGGAACCATCATTGATTTTTGGAATGGACCAAACTATATTCTGCAGGAATATATAATTTAACATACAATGGTTTTAACATGAATTATAGAGATTTAGCTGCATAGCAACACCCAAAAGACTCGGCCACCACTCGGCTACCACTCGGCCACCAATCGGCTACCAGTCGGCTACCAGTCGGCTACCAGTCGGCTACTAGTCGGCTACTAGTCGGCTACTAGTCGGCTACTAGTCGGCTACTAGTCGGCTACTAGTCGGCTACTGAGCAATGTGACATGTATAAAAATGCTAACTCAGTACAGTCCAGTCATGTGCTAGGGCGCAGTCTATACTCCTAGCGAGAAGGCATTGGACCAAGCAGTTAGTGACATATCCTCATACTGCATATATAGAGATACCCTAAAGAATAATGAAAAACGGGAGGCAAGCCTAAAAATTACCTCCATTAAGACAGCGATCCTTGCAAATGCTGTGTAGGCATTGGCTGTGTGAATCAAAATGGCCAACAGTACAAAGACATTTGGGCTGGTGTTTTTCATCATATACACACTTTCCTCGACGATGACATTCATAAACTTCTGAGCCATTTCGAAGATTGCAGGTCTCACAATCACCTCCTGTTAACAGTTACAGCCCTACATGTATGTACACAAAGTTATAGTCAGCTTTAACCCTAGCACTTAGTGACGGCTGGATACCTCTGCCAACCCACCCATCTGTGCATTGTACCGGACTGCTGTCTACTTGTATATTGTACCAGACTGCTGCCTACTTATCTATTGTACCGGACTGCAGTCTACGTGAATATTGTGCCGGACTGCTGCCTAACTGTATATTGTACCAGATAGTTGCCTACCTGTTTATTGTACCAGATAACTGCCTAACTGTATATTGTACCAGATAGCTGCCTAACTGTATATTGTACCAGATAGTTGCCTACCTGTTCATTGTACCAGATAGCTGCCTAACTGTATATTGTACCAGATAGCTGCCTAACTGTATATTGTACCAGATAGCTGCCTAACTGTATACTGTACCAGGTAGTTGCTTACTTGTACATTGTACCAGACGGCTGCCTACTTATCTATTGTACCGGACTGCAGTCTACGTGAATATTGTGCCGGACTGCTGCCTAACTGTATATTGTACCAGATAGTTGCCTACCTGTTTATTGTACCAGATAGCTGCCTAACTGTATATTGTACCAGATAGCTGCCTAACTGTATATTTTACCAGATAGCTACCTACCTGTATACTGTGGGAGGCAATTACAACTATAGGAATTTGAGAGAATGGTACAAGATGATGATCTTTTCCAGCAGATTTCTTTGCACGGATCCAGCACTTTCCTTTCACAGCGCTCTCCTGTGTAGCTTGAAGGACACCTACAACGATCATTCGCTCCACATGTTACCAACCAACATATTTGATTCTATATTCTGTCACGAGACTTCCATAAGCTGATGTAGTGGAAAATAACTCCAAGTAAAAAAGCTGATTGTTCATATCGCAGTAGATGCAAGCGAATATCAGTGAATATAATTGGACAAAAAACAAGGATGGCTAGAGATTGATGGCTCAACCGATCACTATGTTGCCTGCACAAATACGATTTATAAAATTATATGAAAAAAAGTTATGTTATCAATGTTTGGAGATCCAGAGCCATATTTTTGCACTGTTCTGATAAACCAGTGGTCATTTTAAGAGTTATCCAGGATTTAATATTTAACAAGAATCTCATTTGAGTGGTGAGACAATTTTGTAGAAAGATGTCCAAGATGTGTATATGACGAGTAAAACCAAAACAAGTTATTGAACAGAGTGAGACAACAACTCTGGAGGATAGAAGAGTTTAGTATTTCTGACATACTCACAAACAGTAAGGAAGCCCTCCATCATCAACCTGGCAAGTACCATAATTTTCACACGTGAAACCCTTGCACTTGGAGAACTCACACCTCTCCCCAGATAGATGAGATGGACACCTGGCGGAGACAGCACAAATAAAAGCAATACATGTGCAGTACTTCATAACATAAATATGACAACATAGATGTCACGGCATCAGCACAATAGGCATGATGGAACAAACATACACATTGACATTACAAACTTGACCTATATGTGTGACTACACAGCTAATCAGCAGCAGGTGAACTAAGGAGTCGCAGACTAGCAATTATGATGATTCAGGCTAGCAAGTGTAATGACTCACTGACTAGTAAGTGTAATGACTCACTGACTAGCAAGTGTAATGACTCACTGACTAGTAAATGTAATGACTCACTGACTAGTAAGTGTAATGACTCACTGACTAGAAAGTGGAATGACTCACTGACTAGTAAGTGTAATGACTCACTGACTTGTAAGTGTAATGACTCACTGACTAGTAAGTGGAATGACTCACTGACTAGTCCCATGACAGAATGAGCGGAGCGAAGTTTGAGAGTTTTTATGATAAATGCATGTGCACACAACTTACGAAAATTATTCATCAACAACGTCGCAAACCCTTGTTTTAAAATCTCATCAACAAATTTAACCATCGTTTTGTAGAGTCGTTAAAGTATTATAACGATACAAAACACATATAAGTCTATTTAAATATGTTACCAAGTCTTTGTAAATTGTCGACAGTATCTTAAAACTTACCCATCTGATCGGATTACACACATATAGACAGATTAATTTGGTCGAAAATCGTCACAAAACGCTTGAAAAGCTTAGTTTAATAAATGTCAAAACCGGCAAACGAAACACCGAGCGACAGAGAATACAACCATTAAGTCGTGCACATTTCACGAAAAAATAACGTGCACATTTCACCAGTCTATAGCATTGTCGAATTGCCGAAGGTTTCTGTAATTAACGTAGAAGTACAGAAATCGTTTCCTTTTTGCCGATTTCAAAGTAACTGACATTTTGGAAACTTTTGAGTACTTTGGTATTCTAACTGATGTCCAAAACAGTGAAAGTAAAGGAAATGACGATGATATTTTTTTCTACCGATTCTTATGAGATTATTACAATATTTAATTATAAGTTTGGATGACTATTGAAGTGTAATAGTCACACTAACAACATCGATGATGGGTAATATGTTAATGTTATTTTTTTTTGTAAATAGTTTTGTTAAATAGATTTTCTAAAAATCTATATAAATACCACAACTTTTTGATATTGTTAGCTATGACGTTTTGAAATGTAAACAAAATTGTGCATTGGTTTTCTATTATTACTGTATTACTATATTAATAATATTGGTTATTCTAATAATTTCAGTGCATTTTACTTCTAATATTGGCCAATATTGTATTTCTCCTATTGCAGGGGGAGAGATATAAACATATAATCTTTTCCTTTCATAATTGCTGTTTGTCATGACCAAACACTTTTTTGAATAGATTTTTTAAAAATCTATATAAATATCACAACTTCTTGATATTGTTAGCTATGACGTTTTGAAATGTAAACAAAATTGTGCATTGGTTTTCTATTATTACTATATTAATAATATTGGTTATTCTAATAATATCAGTGCATTTTACTTTTAATATTGGCCAATGTTGCATTTCTCCTATAGCAGGGGAAAAATATAAACATATAATCTTTTCCTTTCATTATTGCTGTTTGTTGTATATAATAACACCCACACCCATTACACTACAGCTACCATTGCAGTTATCCTATTGCACTGCAGTGCCATTTGACTGCTAATATTGCATTTCTCAACCATCAGTACCCTTTCTTTTTTTCCAATATCACTTTGGTCATGGGCTGTATGACAGTGGAATTTCTAGTAAGTAGAATGACAGACTGACTAGAAAATGTAATGATTCACTGACTAGCAAGTGTAATGATTCACCAACTAGTAAGTGTAATGATTCACTGACTAGCAAGTGTAATGACTCACCAACTATCATGTGTAATGACTCATTGACTAGTAAATGTAATGACTCATTGACTAGTAAGTGTAATGACTCACCAACTAGCAAGTGTAATGACTCACTGACTATAAAATGTAGTGACTCACCGACTAGAAAGTGTAATGACTTACCAACTAGCAAGTGTAACCACACCAAACAATCGACTTACAATATGTCAGATCACCATTTTAACATTCTATTCATCAGAGTCATTTAAGTTTCATTTCATGTGCAACATGTATTTTTATTAAAATATGAAAAATAATAGCAATACTTTGAAAAAGAATCCAATGAACACTAAATAAAAGTTAAAGCAACCCGCTACTCTGGATTCTTGTGACTATTCTAATCAACAACTACTGTGCTGTATGTGATTTAATCATCTGTGATATTGAATCTATGATTGACAACTATATGGTATGACAACTACATGGTATGACAACTATATGGTATGACAACTATATGGTATGACAACTATATGGTATGACAACTATATGGTATGACAACTATATGGTATGACAACTATATTGATATTGATATATGGTATGACAACTACATGGTATGACAACTATATGGTATGACAACTATATGGTATGACAACTATATGGTATAACAACTATATGGTAAGACAACTATATGGTATGACAACTACATGGTATAACAACTACATGGGATAGCAACTACATGGTATAACAACTACATAGGATAGCGACTACATGGGATAGCAACTACATGGTATAACAACTATATGGTCTAACAGCTACATAGGATAGCGACTACATGGGATAGCAACTACATGGTATAGCAACTACATAGGATAGCGACTACATGGTATAACAACTACATGGTATAACAACTATATGGTCTAACAGCTACATAGGATAGCGACTACATGGGATAGCAACTACATGGTATAACAACTACATAGGATATCGACTACATGGGATAGCAACTACATGGTATAACAACTATATGGTCTAACAGCTACATAGGATAGCGACTACATGGGCTAACAACTACATGGTATAACAACTACATGGGATAGCAACTACATGGTATAACAACTACATGGGATAGCAACTACCTGGTATAACAACTACATAGGATAGCGACTACATGGGATAGCAACTACATGGTATGGTCTAACAGCTACATGGTACATGTATGACAACTCCATGAAGGTTAACAAAATGATAAAAAAATTAAGGGTGTACATTCAGCTGTAATTAATAATGATTATATATATACTTGAACAACCATCAGCAGTGTCATGGAGGCTGGAGATAACAATAGATAACTTATTGTGATACTTGCACATCACCTTATCCATATTTGCTGTAAAACCTCTAATTGAATGCCATCTCTATTAGAACACCACCTCTATTTGCACGCCACCTCTTGATGGAAGTGTTGAAAAATGAAGTGCCATCCTCTATTTGAACACCACCACCATTTGACTGCCCCTTTGACAACCTTTGATCTTTATGAACCCATAATAACAAGTGATCAGTAGAAAAGTGTCCACAAAATCGTATTAATAATGAATCATTTACATCAATAATAATTAATTATCTTGTTTTCAGACTCTAAAGCTTTTCGGTTGTTTCTTTAAAACTTTGAAAGCAACACCATAAACATAATTAATAACTGTTACAGGCTAACAGTGGTTCCTTGTCTAACGCGGTCTTCATACTTTGATGCACGTATATAAAAAGCGGTTACATTCACGAAAGTATATTTATCAACAGCAAGTTTTAGACTAAAAGTTATGCTTAGCGAGGCAAACTTTTACAATCTTTAAAGGTTGACTTGCAACAAAATTCACATTACAGTTATTTGGTATCAGAGGATTCACCATGTCTTACTCTGCTGTGTTGTAGGGGCAAAATATGTGGAATGTGATTACAAGCTCTTAAAAGCTCAAAAATATACACTTAATCGCAGCCATCACGAAGACGCCAAAAATTGGAATCTCTTTCCAAAACCGCTCAAATGGGACGTAGTTAAACATGATGGCTTCTGTTTACACTTTCATGCAACCTTATTCGTCAAAATATTTTCACAAATATACTACAAACAATTTGTACCTACTACAAATATAAAATAAAACCATGTTTATTGTCATTTCGTGTCTATTTCATCATCATTGTAATGCTGTCACTTTGAGCACTGATATCTCAAAACCTACCGTAAAAATTCGTTTAATTTTTTAACCTTAGCTCGAAGGGGTGCATATCATCCTCTGATAAACATGACAAGCTTGTTGGTCACCTGTGATAACCGAAAAATGCTGCAGAAATTGTTCGCGCTGTTCAGCATGGAATATGGGTCACATGATCAGATTACGACTGATGATTAGACCAAGCTGAAACAAAACTGTAAAGTAGCGAGCATCCATATTTGAGATGGGCTTTTTGGTAAAACCCGAAGTGTTTGTCATAAACTAGTAGTACGAAACGTTTTATATCGAGACTTTTATTGGCCTTTCATTTCATGTGATAACATCATGTGCCAAAATAATAACCACAATGTTTGAGAACGTCATCCAAATAAAGAGATTTCAAATTATGGCATTTTCGTGATGGCTGTGATAAACTGTTCATTTTTGAGCTTTTAAAGCTTGTAATCATATTTCCACATATTTTGCACCTACATCACAGCAGAGTAAGACATGGTGAATATTTTGATACCAAATAACTGTAATGTGAATTCTGTTGCACGTCAACCTTTAAACTAAAAAGTGTCCTATGTTGAGACAATGACTAAGATTTCATATTAAATTGTTGATCTGATGAGGACATTAGGTAAACACATACGTGTACAATTGTTGGTCTGATGAGGACATTAGGTAAACACATACTGTACAACTGTTGATCTGATGAGGACGTTAGGTAAACACATACTGTACAACTGTTGGTCTGATGAGGACATTAAGTAAACACATACTGTACAATTGTTGATCTGATGAGGACGTTAGGTAAACACATACTGTACAATTGTTGGTCTGATGAGGACATTAAGTAAACACATACATGCACAAGTTAATAAGACCAGAAGACAAACTATTAAAAACAACCAAATGATTAAAATCCATCCTAATCAGTGTGTAACAGGGGTTAACAGTTAGCCACAACACTCGTAGTGAGCAAGGCATATGCAATGCTTGTGCAATTACCGTACTAGTACATACTCACAGGCAGTAAGGCTTGCCATCGAAGACGTCACACTGAGCATCTTTGTTGCAATAGTCCTTGCACAAATGCTGTTCACACCTCTGGCCTCCATAGCCCTGGGGACACCTGCGCATAGACACTCTATTATAGAGACAACGCTTGGTAGTTCTAGTAACCCACTTTACAATCCTTTCTATTGTTCCCTTATACTACACATCCTGTGAGAATGATAACGGTTTCAGCGATAGAGGTATCAGCGATAGAGGTAAGAGCGATAATGGCTTGAAAAATAGAAGTAAAAACAATAGAGGTATGAGCAATAGAGGTGTAAACAATAGAAGAATGAGAAATTCAGGTTTGAGCAATAGACTTACAAAAAAACAGCGACATGAGCAATAGAGATATGAGCAATAGAGATATGAGCAATAGAGACATGAGCAATAGAGATATGAGCAATAGAGATATGAGCAATAGAGATATGAGCAATAGAGACATGAGCAATAGAGATATGAGCAATAGAGATATGAGCAATAGAGATATGAGCAATAGAGATATGAGCAATAGAGACATGAGCAATAGAGATATGAGCAATAGAGACATGAGCAATAGAGATATGAGCAATAGAGACATGAGCAATAGAGATATGAGCAATAGAGATATGAGCAATAGAGACATGAGCAATAGAGATATGAGCAATAGAGATATGAGCAATAGAGATATGAGCAATAGAGATATGAGCAATAGAGATATGAGCAATAGAGATATGAGCAATAGAGATATGAGCAATAGAGATATGAGCAATAGAGATATGAGCAATAGAGATATGAGCAATAGAGATATGAGCAATAGAGATATGAGCAATAGAGATATGAGCAATAGAGACATGAGCAATAGAGATATGAGCAATAGAGATATGAGCAATAGAGATATGAGCAATAGAGATATGAGCAATAGAGATATGAGCAATAGAGATATGAGCAATAGAGATATGAGCAATAGAGATATGAGCAATAGAGATATGAGCAATAGAGATATGAGCAATAGAGATATGAGCAATAGAGATATGAGCAATAGAGATATGAGCAATAGAGATATGAGCAATAGAGATATGAGCAATAGAGATATGAGCAATAGAGATATGAGCAATAGAGATATGAGCAATAGAGATATGAGCAATAGAGATATGAGCAATAGAGATATGAGCAATAGAGATATGAGCAATAGAGATATGAGCAATAGAGATATGAGCAATAGAGATATGAGCAATAGAGATATGAGCAATAGAGATATGAGCAATAGAGATATGAGCAATAGAGATATGAGCAATAGAGATATGAGCAATAGAGATATGAGCAATAGAGATATGAGCAATAGAGACATGAGCAATAGAGATATGAGCAATAGAGATATGAGCAATAGAGATATGAGCAATAGAGATATGAGCAATAGAGATATGAGCAATAGAGATATGAGCAATAGAGATATGAGCAATAGAGATATGAGCAATAGAGATATGAGCAATAGAGATATGAGCAATAGAGATATGAGCAATAGAGATATGAGCAATAGAGACATGAGCAATAGAGATATGAGCAATAGAGATATGAGCAATAGAGATATGAGCAATAGAGATATGAGCAATAGAGATATGAGCAATAGAGATATGAGCAATAGAGATATGAGCAATAGAGATATGAGCAATAGAGATATGAGCAATAGAGATATGAGCAATAGAGATATGAGCAATAGAGATATGAGCAATAGAGATATGAGCAATAGAGATATGAGCAATAGAGATATGAGCAATAGAGATATGAGCAATAGAGATATGAGCAATAGAGATATGAGCAATAGAGACATGAGCAATAGAGATATGAGCAATAGAGATATGAGCAATAGAGATATGAGCAATAGAGATATGAGCAATAGAGATATGAGCAATAGAGATATGAGCAATAGAGATATGAGCAATAGAGATATGAGCAATAGAGACATGAGCAATAGAGATATGAGCAATAGAGATATGAGCAATAGAGATATGAGCAATAGAGATATGAGCAATAGAGATATGAGCAATAGAGATATGAGCAATAGAGATATGAGCAATAGAGATATGAGCAATAGAGATATGAGCAATAGAGACATGAGCAATAGAGATATGAGCAATAGAGATATGAGCAATAGAGATATGAGCAATAGAGATATGAGCAATAGAGATATGAGCAATAGAGATATGAGCAATAGAGATATGAGCAATAGAGATATAAACACTAAAGATGTAAATAATAATAATAATATAAAAAAGGTCACATCAATAGAATAACAAGATCATTTGTTGCTAAACTGCACTAGCAGAAAAGAATGATAATACCATCAATTGACAGGAAGGACGCTAGTAACCACTAAAATGTAGCATTTGTTACACTTCCAACTAACAAAAAGTGAGATGCTGAGACTGATTCTAAGATTATCAGTCTCCAGGTGGTCAGGTCGGGTCAGGAGGCTTAATAGTAATAGCTCCTGGCATAGCTGACCATTGACAGTAAGGTAATGTGATGAGACTTACACGCAGGTGACAGGATGTTGGGGTGGGTTAGAGCAGGTGCCCTTGTTCATGCATGGACAGTAAGAACAGTCGGATTCATTTATCCTCTTGTAGTCGTCAGCGCAGAGACAACTGCACCGCTTGTAACCTTCATGGAAAGTCTCTGTTACAATCGTATTGTTGCCACAGAGACACACACTCGCTGCAATTAATATATCATATGAAGCTTTAAAAGTATGCTTCCTTTGAAATTACAGTAACTCCCCGGTCAAAACGATGTTAGTTTTACACCAGTTACATGACAGAAAACTCAAATGGCTGGGAAGCAAGCATACCAACCATTCTGAGGAAGAAGTTGTTTAGCAGGATGGATGACAAGAGCATCGCTGACATGTGTAGACTGTGAGCTAACTATGGTTGATACACTTAGATTATGGGCCCGGTCACTGAGCCCCATAAACTTATCCATGGTCACCACGGTTGATCTATTTAATGAAGTCACTATTAGCTCTCTTCCGAACACATCTATCATGCTTGGACTCAAGTCTACAAGCAAGAGAATGGAACCTAGGGTAATATCATTATTTCTCTCCGATATGTCCTTCTGCGATACAAAAAATACACTATAGACATTATTCTGAACAGTAAGCAACCATTCTACTCCACCAACATTTAAGATAGCTCTAATTAATTAATTGCAACTACATGTATAGGCTCTTGCTTTACATAATCTTTGTGGCTATGGATAAACAACTATGCAAAAATGCTTTGAACTTGAAATGTTCAATTTTAAAAATATAGATAGCTTTAGAGGTCTATGGCATATAGCTCTCTAGGTCTAAAACAATGAACACAAAAAACCCAAAAAATAGCCCTTTGACGAGGACTACAGATATGTTAGTATTAATTAATATAATATAGACAAGTATGTTAGTATGTGAAGACAACTACTAAACAACTACGATAATTATACATGTATATTTGTATTCGAAAATTCATAATGCTATAGAAAAAATGACAAGCACTATTCAATATGGAAAACTTTACAATGACATGGTGCAGCCACCCAATGACTACATCTACTACGGGCAAACAGAGCAAAAGCTTTGCTTTTCCGAAGTCGGCAAAGACTCTCCCCTGTTGAACACACTACTTGCACAGTTAAAGACTCTCCCCTGTTAAACACACTACTTGCACGGTTAAATACTCTCCCCTGTTGAACACACTACTTGCACGGTTAAAGACTCTCCCCTGTTGAACACACTACTTGCACAGTTAAAGACTCTCCCCTGTTGAACACACTACTTGCACGGTTAAAGACTCTCCCCTGTTGAACACACTACTTGCACAGTTAAAGACTCTCCCCTGTTGAACACACTACTTGCACGGTTAAAGACTCTCCCCTGTTGAACACACTACTTGCACGGTTAAAGATTCTCCCCTGTTGAACACACTACTTGCGCGGTTATTGGCATAAACATCTATAAGTGTTATAAACATGAGTTATCAAGTAGTGATACATGTATACAATATATAGCTTTAAGATCTTGTTAGAAATACCTGTAAAAGTGTGGACTAGCCTCAAGTCGTCACCATCTACTGTCATAGTTGAGAGACTACCCCTCTTGCTATCTGTCCAGTACAGCCTCTGGTTAGCCACATCACAGGTGATACCGGCAGGACCCTCGAGTCTGTCAGTCAGCATCTTTGGTGAGCCGCCATCAAGGTCGGCGGACCAAATACGAGGCTTCACACAACAGTCAGTCCAGAATATGCGCATGCTAAAATGGGAAAATCCATTACACGGGAAGTAAATAAAAAAACATTCTATACTAAATGTTACATATTAACAAACAAGTTGTACAGACTGTAGTAGACGAGGCAGACTGTAGTAAATTAGACAGACTGTAGTAGATGAGACAGATTGTAGTAGATGAGACAGATTGTAGTAGATGAGACAGACTGTAGTAGATAAGACAGACTGTAGTAGATGAGACAGACTGCAGTAGATGAGACAGACTGTAGTAGATGAGACAGACTGTAGTAGACGAGATAGACTGTAGTAGATGAGACAGACTGTAGTAGATGAGACAGACTGTAGTAGATGAGACAGACTGTAGTAGATGAGACAGACTGTAGTAGATGAGACAGACTGTAGTAGATGAGACAGACTGTAGTAGATGAGACAGACTGTAGTTGATGAGACAGACTGTAGTAGATGAGACAGACTGGAGTAGATAAGACAGACTGTAGTAGATGAGACAGACTGTAGTAGATGAGACAGACTGTAGTAGATGAGACAGACTGTAGTTGATGAGACAGACTGTAGTAGATGAGACAGACTGGAGTAGATAAGACAGACTGTAATAGATAAGACAGATTGTAGTAGATGTGACAGACTGTAGTAGATGAGACAGACTGTAGTAGATGAGACAGACTGTAGTAGACGAGATAGACTGTAGTAGATGAGACAGACTGTAGTAGATGAGACAGACTGTAGTAGATGAGACAGACTGTAGTAGATAAGACAGACTGTAGTAGATGAGACAGACTGTAGTAGATGAGACAGACTGTAGTAGATGAGACAGACTGTAGTTGATGAGACAGACTGTAGTAGATGAGACAGACTGGAGTAGATAAGACAGACTGTAATAGATAAGACAGATTGTAGTAGATGTGACAGACTGTAGTAGATGAGACAGACTGTAGTAGATGAGACAGACTGTAGTAGATGAGACAGACTGTAGTAGATGAGACAGACTGTAGTAGATGAGATAGACTGTAGTAGATGAGACAGATTGTAGTAGATAAGACAGACTGTAGTAGATGAGACAGACTGTAGTAGATGAGACAGACTGTAGTAGATGAGACAGACTGTAGAGTAGATGTAAGTAGAGCAGTAAATCAGTAGAGCAACGTAACAAAAGACAGTTATAATTATTATAATATGGATCAAAACTATATGCATTAAAATTGCTAGCAAATACTTCACACTCATTACAGTCTGAGTAAGAGGGACTTTTACGCGACATATTACTCTAAATTAGTGCACTGATTTACATTGTGCCCTCAGTCGGTACCACACAAGAAAAAAGCTAATTTTACCAAGCAAACTAGTTCATGTGCAGTACAAGCCTAGCTAAGATATTAAGCTTCACACCGGTTTTATAGGCTTTCTAAAGAGAGCATGTGCGGGTAGCTGGGTAATCCACAAATGAGCCTACCTAAATGTAGGATCGATGGTGATGTACTGCGGGTTGAGATGTCCATCATTGAGCTCAACAAACATAGACTGAGATGTGACAACCGTAGCCTGTAGACTTTGTTTCACATCAAGAAGAGATATGGTTCGATTTAACGAGTCAACCCAATACAAATTTCCATGCACCCAGTCAAATGTCAAGGATTTTGGATCATTCAGGTTTCCCCACTACAATGTAAACACAGCTAGAAATGGAGAAAAACATCTAGAAAGACAGTGTAACCAGGTTAACCCTTGAACACAAACACCTCATTTAGGTAAATTATTAGACAACCTGTGAGCCTTAGCGAGCACATGCTATCATTTGGCACTTACGAGCTGTCTAAATTGAGAGATGGACTGTGGCTTTACAGCTGTCGATGACTGCCTCTTCGACAGTCGTGAAGTCTTGCCAGCGACTCTTTTGAGCGAAGTGATATCTGCCTGAAGGATAGCCTTAGAATGATAACTGAGCAAGTAGGCTGACCACTGCTTTCCCGTCAGGTCAACAGCTACTGAATCGATCCGTGAGATGGAATCCGAGTAACTCAGGAAAGAAGGTCTGTCATTAGAATCACGTGCCATTTCATAAGATCTGATGACGTACCCATCAGCAAGAATGAGGTAGGGGTTCTCTGAAAGACATACAACATTGAACTTGCAGTTATACACTATCTGTATGTGCCGTCGCACAAATAACACAGCAAGTCGAGTAAATATAAATAAGGTATAGACATGGGAAGAGAGGCTTGGGAGATAGTCACCAACAATTTTAATGCAACCTTCACTCTGTACATGTGCTAATTGATACCAACTGTTGCAACATTTGAAGTCCCTAAATATTGTAGCACACATACCGTAAAACCATGGTGCTGTATTTTTCAACCCGTCCTCTATAGTGACGTTTTATAAGAGGCGACGCCCAAAGAGAGGGAACTCTGTATTTTTTGACTAGCTCAACAGAATTTTAGAAAATAAATCTAACCTTTCAACCTGTTAATATCGCCTAATTTTGCACTCTCCTCCGAGAGAGCGACATTAATGCTGTCGGCCCAACATTTTTGCTAAACTGTTTTACATATACGTCGAAGTATCAGACTAAGTTAAACAAGGTACTAAGTAAAAAAGTATTAGCCAGATACAGTTATTCATTATTTTGATATTGTTGCTTTCAAAGTTGAAGAAAAAACCCGTAAAGCTTTTGAGTTAGAAAACGGACTTTGGCAGGCCATACCAATGGCTGCCATTACACCGTACGGTGTTCTTGAAGAGTATTCTTATCATTCATCAAAATGCTTCAAAATTGTCAGGCTAGATTGTAAACCACATTATGGATGAATCGGAAGACAATGGATCGGATTTAGACCTTACTGACTTGGAATCAGACTGTAGTTCTGATGATTATGACAACCGATCTTCTCGGTACACGCCACTGATTCGGTGGCAGCTACTACAGCAACAATGAAAGAATTAATTGTTATTGATGTACCCGAGTCATTATTAGTACCATTTTGTGGAAACTTTCTTTTTGATCACTTCCTATTTTGGATAAAAAAAATCAAAGAATGTCAGTGCTGGTCAAATAGAAGTGGTGTTCAATTAAAGGGTGGCCCCTTTTTAATCCTTCTCCTATAGTGGTGCTTTATTAAAGGTTGGGTTCAAATAGGAGGCGTTCAGCTAGAGGTTTTACAGTATTATTGTGCATGGCAAATCTAAAGAAAACCAATAAGCTTTTGAACAGTTTTACACAATAAGACTAAGAAATAAGAAATGCATGAAAGGTCAGAGGGGTCAGATTCATCAGGCGTTTATGAATTCTGAAAAGATGGAACACACGAGGTGGGACCAATATGCAGCATGATCTGCGGGAAATGTGGGATTAATACGTAACATGACCCATGGGAGAGGTGAGACTAATATGAGGCATGGCCAGTGGGGAAGTGAGACTGATATGCAGCATGACCCATGGGAGAGATGGGACTGATATGCAGCATGGTCCGTGAGAGAGGTGGGATTAATATGCAGCATGGTCCGTGGGAGAGGTGGGATTAATATGCAGCATGTAGAAAGCAAAGGCAATTTCCTAGGCAACTTTCTAGCACATGTTTGTCTTACCATCGGAAGCAAGTACACAGTCGTGTTGAGGGCCAAGATGCTCGGAGACAACCTGTACAAATCCTGGTGCGCACGAGCATGAATAGCCTTCTTCGAGGTTGCTGCACAGCTGAGAACACGAGCCGTACTCGACACATTCATCCTTGTCTGCAAGGTACACAAGCTAGCTCCATCAGATAGCTATTATACCTGACAACCTCTCAGGGAACAGGTTGACAGCTAGTTTTAAACTCTGCAGAATCTAATTATTCAACAGCGAAGCAGAAGAGAAGGGAGGTGATGCCCGGGGTGATGGAGTAATACATTCCTTGGACACCTCTTCTCACTTCACACCTACTTTCATTAATAAGTGAATTGAGAAAATGATTGACTTGCGCCAATTTATCCCTATGGCTGATGGTGCATGCAATCGCTTGCTGTGAATTAATATACAGTGAAACTCAGCTAACTCGACCTTCATGGGACCGAGAGAAAGTGTTCGAGTTATCAGAGCGTTCAAGTTATGAGAACACTGTCATAACTGTATGTATTTATCTGTACATATACAAACTACATATAAATCAAAAGCATTGATTGCTCGTTGCAAGTTAAGGGGCCTCTCATGTAATGTTTTAACCATTTTTATCAGAAAGTATAAATATTTTCCTATTACTTGAGATTTGTTTGTTTTAGGTGATGTGACTGCCAGGATGTTTTCAGATTAAAATAGGCGAAACTTGATCGCGGTTGAAACACTCAGAAAAAAAGACATACTTTTCTTTTGAGCGTTTGAACAAAAAACAATTTGGCCGATTTTTCTTTAAGTTTATCTGAAGATTACCTCGCTTCTCCTTGCTTTCGAAAAGCTATCCTCAAGCAGATGTTTGGTAAAATTTGATTTTTTGCAAACCTTTAGAAAAGTCGTTAACAAAAATATTTTGCCGATAGTGGTAATAATGATGCCTAAGAACTACTAAAAGCTGATGTTTATCTCTATGGCTTGGAATTAAGTGATATTCTAAAGCGATAACAACCGTCTCGGTAGCCGTTGAACCAAAAACTTTTTGAGTTAACGAAGTTAAGGTTGAGTTATCTAAAACAATTTATCATCGCGTGGGACCGGACCAAACAAATCCGTTCGAGTTAACAATGTGTTCGAGATATCTGAGGGCGAGTTATTTGAGTTTCACTGTACTTACTTAGCAAGATTAACGGCAGTAGCCCCCTGATGCATCAGGGCTACTGTTGAATAGGTGTTAGCCTGACCTTTGCAGAGCTTGCAAGGGTCCATGGCGTGTGCCACGTCTACCTCATATCCCTTCTCACAGGTGATGTTCACAAGCGATGAAGTTATGTTCTCACACTTAATCTTAGGAGAGCATCTCTTGTTGATAGACTTGCCTTGCTCTAGAACTTTGGTGTAAAAAATACTCGCGTGTATATGGGCACATCCACCCACTTCCTTGCCTATAAAGTACAACAGTAAATGGTGTGACCAGCAACACAAAGCCATTGCAATACATAAATATAGCATACATCTCGTACATAGAACAACACTATATAAATAACTAAATAGACTTCCTTGATATCTACAGAGAGGTATCATAACGCATACATGATGCATTCGCTCAGCCCAATATGTATACATCATAAATAAAAGACCATGAAAACCAACACATACAATACATATGGCTTAGATAGTCAGTGCATGCGGAACAGATGCACATGAGCAGTAATAACATTCTAAAACAAAGCATTAGAAAAGGGAAATATACCAAAATCCTAGTAGAATTAGTCATAATAATGATTTATTACAAAATTTTAAAACTCAAATGAATCCTGTGAGTGAAAATGGTCAGATCATCATAACCATAAAAGAGGAAATATCTCAGAAAGTGTTTACATGCCCTTCAAGTGCTCTACCTAGCACACTGACACACGTACCCTTCAAGTGCTCTACCTAGCACACTGACATATGTGCCCTTCAAGTGCTCTACCTAGCACACTGACATATGTGCCCTTCAAGTGCTCTACCTACCACACTGACACACATGCCCTTCAATTGCTCTACCCACCACACTGACATACATGCCCTTCAAGTGCTCTACCTACCACACTGACACACATGCCCTTCAAGTGCTCTACCTACCACACTGACACACATGCCCTTCAAGTGCTCTACCTACCACACTGACATACGTGCCCTTCAATTGCTCTACCTACCAAACTGACATACGTGCCCATCAAGTGCTCTACCTACCACACTGACATACGTGCCCTTCAAGTGCTCTACTTACCAAACTGACATACATGCCCTTCAAGTGCTCTACCTACCACACTGACATACGTGCCCGTCAAGTGCTCTACCTACCAAACTGACATACGTGTCCGTCAAGTGCTCTACCTACCAAACTGACATACGTGCTTTTCAAGTGCTCTACCTAGCACACTGACCCACGTGCTCTTCAAGTGCTCTACCTAGCACACTGACATACGTGCCCTTCAATTGCTTTACCTACCAAACTGACATACGTGCCCTTCAAGCGCTCTACCTAACACACTGACACACGTGTCCTTCAAGTGATCTACCTACCACACTGACATACGTGTCCTTCAAATGCTCCACCTACCACACCGGCATAGGCAAACTTCAAGTGCTCTACCTACCATACCGGCATAAGTAAACTTCATGTGTTCTACCTACCGCACTGACATAAGCAAACTTTGTGACTTCTGTATCAATAGATAGGCCAAGAAAATTGCACCATCCAATTTTCGAGCAGGGCTATAACATGATGTTACCACAAAATATATAGAAAGACAAATAAAAAACCACTGTTACTTACGAGCTATACACTCCGAATTCCGTTCATCTGTTTCAAATGGGCAACCAATATTAGTACAGCCCTTCCGAGCTTCTTTGGTGAAGGAGGGACAGTCAACATTACCATCGCAAACCTTCTCGGCTGATATACAACCTCCTAAACAGATGATGAAAATTATGCATTTGATGATTATATTACTAAAATAGTCTTCGATAACATATTTGGTGTCAGCATTGGGCTCCGCTTACCTCCATTAGGGCAACGATAAAAGCCATGCCCACACTTGCTCATACAGTTTTTAGGGTCCTCATCTGACCTATCCCCGCAGTCATCTTTATCATCACACAACATGGAGGCAGACACGCATTTACTGTTACCGCAGCGAAATCTGTCTGTCAAGCATTTATTCATTGCTGCAATACAAGAAACACGACAGTGTACCTAATTGTGGAGGCAGAGACAAGCTAACGCTGAAAAAAGGGTAAATGAAAAAGTACACCGTCAGGCTTGGCCAACGATGGATGGCCAATTGATACACTATGGTTGAGATATTTTGAGCTACTCACAGCACAGACTATCGCTTTCATCGGATTTGTCCAAGCAGTCGTTTTGTCCGTCACACTTGAAGGCGGACGAGATACAAATGCTGTTGTCACATTGAAACTCATTCCATCTGCACACCCGACCTGTATCACAAAAGGCCATGTGTGTGTGTGTGCGTGTGTGTGGCATCGCATTTTAAAGAAACAGGCGAGTCCACAATTTGCCAACTAGATGCAACAATGGCTTTATTAACCCTTTGCCAGAACCGGTGGGCTAATTGATTTCAAAGAAATTGACATTGTTTTGCATTCACTAGTTCGATCAACTCATAAAACCATTTGTTTTGTACTTAAATCAACTAATCAAATGTGACCAGTAAATTCTTTTCTACATGTACAAATTGATTCTAATAATGACCAGACAACGTTGACTATACATTAATTCTTTGGGGATGCAGTTGGTTTCGCCATATATTTGCACATATTATTTTCAAAGATGCGGCTTGCTTGTTTTATTTAGTAACTAGTTTCCAGTGTGGGTAGCAACTGAAAACTTTGCTGATACAAAGGTCGCGATGATATAAGTTAACTCAATGACCTAATTACTGTAGACTGGCAGAATCGTAGTCAGTTCTTACACTAGATGCTTACACAGCATTTAAAGAAAACTAACATATTAAATTTTCAATTATCATTATTTGAGGCGTTTGAAATATTTATTTGTAGCTAGATTTAACATTTTATTCTAGCAATCATGAGCAAATACAAAATAAAATATATGCCAATAGAGCCGCGTAGGACTAGACTTTTATCACAATAGCTGATGTGAATACCAGAGAGATGGTGACAGGCTGTCTCACTATATACATCACTTGAGCAAGCACATCTTTTTTCTGAGCGTTTTTAACGAGATCAGCTTTTGTCGATTTTAATCTTCAAATATCTTGACAGTGAGATCGCATAACACAACAAACAACATATCAACTGATAGAATAACATTGATACTTTCTGTTAAAATCAAATAAAATTTGGCACAATCACACATTTAAACGATAAAAACCTCAGTCTCAAGCTGATGACAGATGTGAAAACATGACACAAACACTCCTTGTACTTGATTGTTCCAACCTTGCCTCTTCTTTTATTGACTACAACCTTCAGCAGCTGTTGCCTTGAAGAGCAAATTGCAAAATCTTCTGGAAGGCATATACTGTATACATGAGGCTGTAGATTTTATTGACAAGAAGATCTTCTTGAAGGCGTATAATGTAGACATGAGACTGTAGATTTTATTGACAAGAAGATCTTCTTGAAGGCATATAATGTAGACATGAGACTGTAGATTTTATTGACAAGACGATCTTCTTGAAGGCATATAATGTAGACATGAGACTGTAGATTTTATTGACAAGAAGATCTTCTTGAAGGCGTATAATGTAGACGTGAGACTAGATTTTATTGACAAGACGATCTTCTTGAAGGCGTATAATGTATACATGAGACTGTAGATTTTATTGACAAGAAGATCTTCTTGAAGGCATATACTGTAGACGTGAGGCTGTAGATTTTATTGACAAGACGATCTTCTTGAAGGCATATAATGTAGACATGAGACTGTAGATTTTATTGACAAGACGATCTTCTTGAAAGCATATAATGTAGACATGAGGCTGTAGATTTTATTGACAAGACGATCTTCTTGAAGGCATATAATGTAGACATGAGACTGTAGATTTTATTGACAAGACGATCTTCTGGAAGGCGTATAATGTAGACATGAGACTGTAGATTTTATTGACAAGAAGATCTTCTTGAAGGCGTATAATGTAGACACGAGACTAGATTTTATTGACAAGACAATCTTCTTGAAGGCGTATAATGTAGACATGAGACTGTAGATTTTATTGACAAGACGATCTTCTGGAAGGCGTATAATGTAGACATGAGACTGTAGATTTTATTGACAAGAAGATCTTCTTGAAGGCATATAATGTAGACATGAGACTGTAGATTTTATTGACAAGACGATCTTCTTGAAAGCATATAATGTAGACGTGAGGCTGTAGATTTTATTGACAAGAAGATCTTCTTGAAGGCATATAATGTAGACATGAGACTGTAGATTTTATTGACAAGACGATCTTCTTGAAAGCATATAATGTAGACGTGAGGCTGTAGATTTTATTGACAAGAAGATCTTCTTGAAGGCATATACTGTAGACGTGAGGCTGTAGATTTTATTGACAAGAAGATCTTCTTGAAAGCATATAATGTATACATGAGGCTGTAGATTTTATTGACAAGACGATCTTCTTGAAGGAGTATAATGTAGACATGAGACTAGATTTTATTGACAAGACGATCTTCTTGAAGGCATATAATGTAGACATGAGACTAGATTTTATTGACAAGACGATCTTCTTGAAGGCGTATAATGTAGACATGAGACTAGATTTTATTGACAAGACGATCTTCTGGAAGGCGTATAATGTAGACATGAGACTAGATTTTATTGACAAGACGATCTTCTTGAAGGCGTATAATGTAGACATGAGACTAGATTTTATTGACAAGACGATCTTCTTGAAGGCGTATAATGTAGACATGAGACTAGATTTTATTGACAAGACGATCTTCTTGAAGGCGTATAATGTAGACATGAGACTAGATTTTATTGACAAGACGATCTTCTTGAAGGCGTATAATGTAGACATGAGACTAGATTTTATTGACAAGACGATCTTCTTGAAGGCGTATAATGTAGACATGAGACTAGATTTTATTGACAAGACAATCTTCTTGAAGGCGTATAATGTAGACATGAGACTAGATTTTATTGACAAGACGATCTTCTTGAAGGCGTATAATGTAGACATGAGACTGTAGATTTTATTGACAAGACGATCTTCTTGAAGGCGTATAATGTAGACATGAGACTAGATTTTATTGACAAGACGATCTTCTTGAAGGCGTATAATGTAGACATGAGACTGTAGATTTTATTGACAAGACGATCTTCTTGAAGGCGTATTATGTAGACATGAGACTAGATTTTATTGACAAGACGATCTTCTTGAAGGCGTATAATGTAGACATGAGACTAGATTTTATTGACAAGACGATCTTCTTGAAGGCGTATAATGTAGACATGAGACTAGATTTTATGAGGACGCAAACAACTCCCTTAAACTACAATTAATTTTCTATTTATAATTTCCTGGAAAGACAACTTCTTCTTGAATAGTGTAATATTTTAACAAATATTTGTATTTAAACCAGAAGTAACTTCCAACATACCAAGTTCAAAGGTCGTCAAAGCTTTCCTAAATGAAAGTGAAGATTATGGAGAAAGTTCAATATATAAACCAAGTCAGTTTTAACTTTATGCAATCTATGTTTGAGTAAGTTATGCCATGTATCTCTATTTTCGAACCTCTGTGTCATCCAGCCTAACAGTGGAAAACCTTTTATCTACTATTTTATTAATGTTTTTTACATTTATATTATTTTCCTAGATTTTCGTTTTTACATAATCATGTTTTTACATAGCTTTATGTAATGCATCTGCTTGAATGCTAAGGGCATTTCTCGACTCCATGCATGTACCTTAGAGTGATACGCCTCACAAATTCTACCAAAATATTTATTGTTACATTCCTGTAGTCTTAAGAATATCCATTTCCTTGGAGTTATCCTCTATATGCCTCTTTCGGCGATACGTGACCGACACAACGTTTCTTCTATTAAAACTCCATAAATGAATGCAAAGACTTTTTAGCATACACACCACGTGTTACAAAGCAGGCATCTAGCATACACACCACGTGTTACAAAGCAGGCAGCTGGCATACACAACACGTGTTACAAAGCAGGCATCTAGCATACACAACACGTGTTACAAAGCAGGCATCTAGCATACACACCACGTGTTACAAAGCAGGCAGCTAGCATACACACCACGTGTTACAAAGCAGGCAGCTGGCATACACAACACGTGTTACAAAGCAGGCAGCTAGCATACACAACACGTGTTACAAAGCAGGCATCTAGCATACACAATACATGTTACAAAGCAGGCATCCGCTTTTCGTAGCCTAAAAACTCTCAAGTATTTTTACAACTTCGAGCAATGGCTTTTGCTAAAGAGTTGTCATCGCTAAGGAAGGCTATTGTATATCCCAACCATATCAAAATCTACCATAATTCTCCTAAGACTGTGAGGGGTTTGGGAAAGGAATCTAAAAGTTTCAGGTGTACTCAATCACATACCCTGGCACAAAAGAATCACATAGTACTATATGTGCAATTATCTCGAGCTTTTATTAAACCATAACTGCCACGTATAACTTTTATCGTATCTTTTAGGTAAATCAAACACGCCGATTCCGATTTTGTACTCAAAATAAAAATTGATCCACTCACTTTCAAAGTAATGAAGGCTTTTTTACAGCCTTTTAATATCGGTCTCGAAAGCAACACAATCGGCACAATAAGCTCCGCCCATAAATATGTGACGCAAGCTAGCTTTTTAGGAACGGAAGTTAGGGATGTTTAGTCCGATCTAGAATAATAGAGATGGGTATTTTAAACCTCATTATCTAAATCCAACCTTCCCAATCTTCTCAGTCTTTGATGAAAAGTAGATAAACTGTTTAAAATTGCTCGTAGCTTGTTACAGGATGTTTTGATAGGCTGAACACAAGCTAGCTAGTATCACAAGCTAGCGCTATTATCACACTTTTTTGAGCTCATTTTTAAATATGCAATGTTAAATAACTTACCAGCCTTTCAGAGAAGACTGAAATTATTTTGAAGGCTGAATTTAGATAATAATGGGTTTTAAAACACCCATCTCTATTATTCTAAATCGGTCTAAACATTCCCAATTTCCGTTCCTAAAAAGCTAGGCTACGTCACATATTTATGGGCAGAGCTTGTGCCGATTGTGTTGTTTTCGAAACAGATATTGAAACGCTTTAAAAAAGTCTTCATGACTTTGAAAGTGAGTGAACCAATCTTTATTTTGAGTACAAAATCGGAATCAGCGTGTCTGATTTACCTAAAAGATACGATAAAAAGTTGTATGTGGCAGTTATGGTTTAAGACGTGATCATACGTTGTCGGGCTGTGGAATGAATTAAACAAATTACAATATATTCTTACACAAGTACTTGCTTTAACATACACAAAAAGCTAATATCAGAACGAATAACTTCAAATGCAAAGGTTTGACTATAATAGTTTTTTAAAATTGCTCGTAAAGTAGACCCATATAATTCACATCAACAGAAAAAAGTAATGTTTTATGTATAGATCTGGCTACATGGTAAAACAAAAGAAAAGATAAAGCAATCAATAATGTTATAGTAAATGAAGGGAGAAGGTTAAACAATAGCTACACAATATGAAAATTCCTTTTACTCTCATAAAGTCGCTGTGGCAAGTTCATGACAAATTCTATAAAAATCTTAACCATTATACATAATCATATTTTAACCTATACAGTATAAACAGAACAGACAGTACAGTCCCTATACAGTATAAACAGCATACAGTATGTCAGTAACAGTAAACAGTACAGTCAGTATACAGTCTGAACAGTACACAGTATAGACAGTACAGTATAGACAGTACACAGCATAAACAAGACACAAGATAAACAGTACCGTAAGTCCTTATGCTCAAGCCGCGCGGCTTGTCGTTGAGCGCGGCTTCTGGTTCAAGGTAATAAGCCGCGGCTAAATCCAAGTTTTTAAAACTTACGTGAGGCTTAAGGCGGCTTCTCGATAAATGCGGTCTCTGCTCAGTTCCGCGCTATAACCATAGAACCGCAGTCATGATACACTTTTATGTACAGGATTTTGGCGACCTACTCGTTTATTTTCAGGGTCATGTTTATGGACTACTTTAGACTAACGAAGAATTTATCGCTAATGTTTAACTTACCGCAGTCGTAGGTCATTAAAACCGTTTCATTCCTGACCGCATATTTCCATAAACGTGAAGCCTTCTAACAGCGCAATAAAAATTTAGCTGAGACATGACAAAAAGTTGTTGATGCAAGGGTTTAGAAGTTTTAATTCGAACTTGGAAGTAAAAGAAAATTTTTTTCACATGTATTCATGTAGCCTGTTTTCTTATTCAAGAGTACTGGGTATAACGAAACCCTTCTCAACACTCTCGCTCCTGAAGGGGTCAAGGACGACAAAAATTCGGTCATTAGCCGCGGTCTGTGGGCATACGCGGCTTGCTGGGGGATTATTTTATCTTTCGTAAATCATCTGGTTTTGAGCACAAGCCGCGCGGCTTGAGCATGAGGATTTACATTACACAGTACAGACAGTATAGATATACAACCTGCGCAAGCTATCTCATCACTCAAGTCCTCACAATCTGAAGTTCCATCGCATTTCCATGACATTGGAATACACTGCGCTGAGTTTGCACAACCAAAGTACCCGGCGTCACATGTCCGGTTGCCTACAAATAACATGATATACATGTATATTCCTAAATTCAAAGTATCCAGAGTCACATGTCCGGTTGCCTACAAATAACATGATATACATGTATATTCATAAATTCAAAGTATCCGGCGTCACATGTCCGGTTGCCTACAAATAACATGATATACATGTATATTCCTAAATTCAAAGTATCCGGCGTCACATGTCCGGTTGCCTACAAATAACATGATATACATGTATATTCCTAAATTCAAAGTATCCGGCATCACATGTCCGGTTGCCTACAAATAACATGATATACATGTATATTCCTAAATTCAAAGTATCCAGCGTCACATGTCCGGTTGCCTACAAATAACATGATATACATGTATATTCCTAAATTCAAAGTATCCAGCGTCACATGTCCGGTTGCCTACAAATAACATGATATACATGTATATTCCTAAATTCAAAGTATCCGGCGTCACATGTCCGGTTGCCTACAAATAACATGATATACATGTATATTCCTAAATTCAAAGTATCCGGCGTCACATGTCCGGTTGCCTACAAATAACATGATATACATGTATATTCCTAAATTCAAAGTATCCGGCGTCACATGTCCGGTTGCCTACAAATAACATGATATACATGTATATTCCTAAATTCAAAGTATCCAGAGTCACATGTCCGGTTGCCTACAAATAACATGATATACATGTATATTCCTAAATTCAAAGTATCCAGAGTCACATGTCCGGTTGCCTACAAATAACATGATATACATGTATATTCCTAAATTCAAAGTATCCGGCGTCACATGTCCGGTTGCCTACAAATAACATGATATACATGTATATTCCTAAATTCAAAGTATCCAGAGTCACATGTCCGGTTGCCTACAAATAACATGATATACATGTATATTCCTAAATTCAAAGTATCCAGAGTCACATGTCCGGTTGCCTACAAATAACATGATATACATGTATATTCCTAAATTCAAAGTATCCAGAGTCACATGTCCGGTTGCCTACAAATAACATGATATACATGTATATTCCTAAATTCAAAGTATCCAGAGTCACATGTCCGGTTGCCTACAAATAACATGATATACATGTATATTCCTAAATTCAAAGTATCCAGAGTCACATGTCCGGTTGCCTACAAATAACATGATATACATGTATATTCCTAAATTCAAAGTATCCAGAGTCACATGTCCGGTTGCCTACAAATAACATGATATACATGTATATTCCTAAATTCAAAGTATCCAGAGTCACATGTCCGGTTGCCTACAAATAACATGATATACATGTATATTCCTAAATTCAAAGTATCCAGAGTCACATGTCCGGTTGCCTACAAATAACATGATATACATGTATATTCCTAAATTCAAAGTATCCAGAGTCACATGTCCGGTTGCCTACAAATAACATGATATACATGTATATTCCTAAATTCAAAGTATCCAGAGTCACATGTCCGGTTGCCTACAAATAACATGATATACATGTATATTCCTAAATTCAAAGTATCCAGAGTCACATGTCCGGTTGCCTACAAATAACATGATATACATGTATATTCCTAAATTCAAAGTATCCAGAGTCACATGTCCGGTTGCCTACAAATAACATGATATACATGTATATTCCTAAATTCAAAGTATCCGGCGTCACATGTCCGGTTGCCTACAAATAACATGATATACATGTATATTCCTAAATTCAAAGTATCCAGAGTCACATGTCCGGTTGCCTACAAATAACATGATATACATGTATATTCCTAAATTCAAAGTATCCAGAGTCACATGTCCGGTTGCCTACAAATAACATGATATACATGTATATTCCTAAATTCAAAGTATCCGGCGTCACATGTCCGGTTGCCTACAAATAACATGATATACATGTATATTCCTAAATTCAAAGTATCCAGAGTCACATGTCCGGTTGCCTACAAATAACATGATATACATGTATATTCCTAAATTCAAAGTATCCAGAGTCACATGTCCGGTTGCCTACAAATAACATGATATACATGTATATTCCTAAATTCAAATGCTTTAACTATTCTTGTAAATGTTGATGTCGAATATAAAGGTTATTTTGTACTGAAAAGTTACAAACGCTTTTCAAAGCGATTTGTCAAAGGCTTGTGATATGAAGGATAACTCAGTCTATATGAGTAACTCATGATATGAAGGATAACTCAGCCTATATGAGTAACTCATGATATGAAGGTTAACTCAGTCTATATGAGTAGCTCATGATATGAAGGATAACTCAGTCTATATGAGTAACTCATAATATGAAGGATATCTCAGTCTATATGAGTAAGTCATAAGATGAAGGATAACTCAGTCTATATGAGTAACTCATGATATGAAGGATAACTCAGTCTATATGAGTAAATCATGAGATGAAGGATGACTCAGCCTATATGAGTAACTCATGATATGAAGGATAACTCCGTCTATATGAGTAAATCATGATCTGGAAAAATGGCAATATTTCTGCTAAAGATAAGCATTTGGAAAAACATATACAAGTAGTACATACGCCCGCATCCTTTTTCATCGCTTCCATCGCTGCAGTCAGAGTAACCGTCACATCTCTTTCGGCTCAAGAAACATCTACCGTCATCGCACGCTGTCTCACTCTCTGAGCACTTCCTATGCTCTGCAATGTTTAACAGATACCAAATTTACCCTATGGAATGACTACCTTATCACAGTATAGTTAACATACGACAGTTCAGTTCATCTCATCCATCATATGACTAAGTTACACAGTATAGATAACATATGATAGTCCAGTTCATCTCATCCATCATATGACAAAGTTACACAGTATAGTTAACATACGACAGTTTAGTTCATCTCATCCATCATATGACTAAGTTATACAGTATAGTTAACATACGTCAGTCCAGTTCATCTCATCCATCATATGACTAAGTTATACAGTATAGTTAACATACGTCAGTCCAGTTCATCTCATCCATCATATGACTAAGTTATACAGTATAGATAACATACGACAGTTTAGTTCATCTCCTCCATCTATGCAATCACTCTCGTAGTCGCAGAGCCAGTGGACTGGGATGCATTTCCGGTCAGGGCACTGCCAATAGCCCTTAGGACAAGAAGAATCCACTGCAACAGTAGGAACATGTAGAACAACTAGAGAGCAACAACAAGTAAAGGCCGCGCTTAAAAGTCACACAGTTATGTCCGAACTATTTGTGTGAAAGCTGAATGTTATCTACAGGCTATGAGAATCATATCAGCAATGGTCTCTTCTCTGAGACCATGCGTGGAATAAAGCACATCTATAACACAGTTGGTCAAACCCTTACATTACTGGTCCAATGAGTGTAAGCAGTGCAAACTGTCAAGACACTCCGAGAAAACACTGCTGAATATACCAGCTGAGCCATAAAACTAATATGGTCGGTCTTTACACGTCATTTCTGCGCAGACTATCAAAGAAATGCGTACTAATGAATTTAATTCCACTTCAATTAATTTAATTCCAAGTACAAATAACGGCCCAAGCATCACACACCATAAAAAAACAAGTAAAGCAAATAAAACTCCCATCTCCTACCGCAGTTAGTTGCATTCTCATCTTGTCCATTTAGACAATCTTTGTCTCCATCACACATCCACGACTCAGGAATGCATTGGCCAGAATGGTTGCAGCGTACATAATCTGTAAAACAGTCGACATGTCAGCATTGAATTATTTCACAAGACTACACACTCTAAAACCTAAAGATGAAACGCGCTAAAAATTATAGAGCAGGAGATGATAACTCTTGGTGTAATAAATGGTGCTAGGTCTTTCTGCTTGTTGCTGTACCATGACTGGCTGAAAGGATTGTTCCTTACCGACTAAACTCCCAAGCTTATTGGCCAGTTGAAATCATAACTGTGTAAGTATGACAATAGGTATGAATATAGGCTGCCTTCTGTTAAGATTATTAATGATTCCTTTTAGCTGTATCCTTACCTAATTGGTGTAAACAATGGTGCAAGTATTGCTGTATTCGAATGGTGTAAGTATGGTGAAAAGGACTATACTATTGCTGTAACTGGTGTAAGTACGGTGTAAGTACCATCGCTGTTGTTGCATAAGTTCCCAACATGAGAACTTAAGCAACAACAGCGACTAAACATGTCGTTATTTGTGCGCTCAGTCAGTTTTATTTCTATTTTTGTATCAGTCAGTTATATTGGTTCTTATGGATTTTATTTTCGATTTCTTTCATTCTTAAATTCTACTAACGTTTACAACAGAGATTGGTCTCTGGTTAAACGTGCTAATCTTATTTTTTTCTACATAAATCTTTGCGCGAAATACGTTATGATTACCAATGGAGCGACCGCCATAACATCGCAGCCAAGCCGCATAGACGGAAGAGAATAACTCCCTATAAGTGCGGCTAATGCATCAGGTGCAGTACGTCTTGTGACAAGCTGTTGTGTTGCTCGCCCGCTCGACGGGGGACAACTCCGCAAAACCAACAGTTTGTCAAGACAGGCTAGGTCGGGGCACGTTGAGCATAAAGAATACTGAACTTGCTAAAAACTTGAACTTGCTAAGCTATACTTGCTAAAAAGCTAGCATAGCTTATATAATAAAAAGCTAGTATACAATTGATATAGATATGCTGCTAGAGACTCACTAGAGCTTATATAATAAAAAGCTAGTATACAATTGATATAGATATGCTGCTAGAGACTCACTAGAGCTTATATAATAAAAAGCTAGTATACAATTGATATAGATACGCTGCTAGAGACTCACTAGAACTTATATAATAAAAAGCTAGTATACAATTGATATAGATATGCTGCTAGAGACTCACTAGAGCTTATATAATAAAAAGCTAGTATACAATTGATATAGATATGCTGCTAGAGACCCACTAGAACTTATATAATAAAAAGCTAGTATACAATTGATATAGATATGCTGCTAGAGACTCACTAGAACTTATATAATAAAAAGCTAGTATACAATTGATATAGATACGCTGCTAGAGACTCACTAGAACTTATATAATAAAAAGCTAGTATACAATTGATATAGATATGCTGCTAGAGACTCACTAGAACTTATATAATAAAAAGCTAGTATACAATTGATATAGATACGCTGCTAGAGACTCACTAGAACTTATATAATAAAAAGCTAGTATACAATTGATATAGATATGCTGCTAGAGACCCACTAGAACATATATAATAAAAAACTAGTATACAATTGATATAAATATGCTGCTAGAGACTCACTAGAACATATATAATAAAAAACTAGTATACAATTGATATAGATACGCTGCTAGAGACCCACTAGAACTTATATAATAAAAAGCTAGTATACAATTGATATAGATATGCTGCTAGAGACTCACTAGAGCTTATATAATAAAAAACTAGTATACAATTGATATAGATACGCTGCTAGAGACTCACTAGAGCTTATATAATAAAAAGCTAGTATACAATTGATATAGATATGCTGCTAGAGACTCACTAGAGCTTATATAATAAAAAGCTAGTATACAATTGATATAGATATGCTGCTAGAGACTCACTAGAACTTATATAATAAAAAACTAGTATACAATTGATATAGATACGCTGCTAGAGACTCACTAGAACTTATATAATAAAAAGCTAGTATACAATTGATATAGATATGCTGCTAGAGACTCACTAGAGCTTATATAATAAAAAGCTAGTATACAATTGATATAGATACGCTGCTAGAGACTCACTAGAACATATATAATAAAAAACTAGTATACAATTGATATAGATACGCTGCTAGAGACTCACTAGAACTTATATAATAAAAAGCTAGTATACAATTGATATAGATATGCTGCTAGAGACTCACTAGAGCTTATATAATAAAAAGCTAGTATACAATTGATATAGATACGCTGCTAGAGACTCACTAGAACATATATAATAAAAAACTAGTATACAATTGATATAGATATGCTGCTAGAGACTCACTAGAACTTATATAATAAAAAGCTAGTATACAATTGATATAGATATGCTGCTAGAGACTCACTAGAGCTTATATAATAAAAAGCTAGTATACAATTGATATAGATACGCTGCTAGAGACTCACTAGAACTTATATAATAAAAAGCTAGTATACAATTGATATAGATATGCTGCTAGAGACTCACTAGAACTTATATAATAAAAAGCTAGTATACAATTGATATAGATACGCTGCTAGAGACTCACTAGAACTTATATAATAAAAAGCTAGTATACAATTGATATAGATATGCTGCTAGAGACTCACTAGAACTTATATAATAAAAAGCTAGTATACAATTGACATAGATATGCTGCTAGAGACTCACTAGAACATATATAATAAAAAACTAGTATACAATTGATATAGATATGCTGCTAGAGACTCACTAGAGCTTATATAATAAAAAGCTAGTATACAATTGATATAGATACGCTGCTAGAGACTCACTAGAACATATATAATAAAAAACTAGTATACAATTGATATAGATATGCTGCTAGAGACTCACTAGAACTTATATAATAAAAAGCTAGTATACAATTGATATAGATACGCTGCTAGAGACTCACTAGAACTTATATAATAAAAAGCTAGTATACAATTGATATAGATATGCTGCTAGAGACTCACTAGAACTTATATAATAAAAAGCTAGTATACAATTGATATAGATACGCTGCTAGAGACTCACTAGAACTTATATAATAAAAAGCTAGTATACAATTGATATAGATATGCTGCTAGAGACTCACTAGAACTTATATAATAAAAAGCTAGTATACAATTGATATAGATATGCTGCTAGAGACTCACTAGAACTTATATAATAAAAAGCTAGTATACAATTGATATAGATATGCTGCTAGAGACTCACTAGAACTTATATAATAAAAAGCTAGTATGCAATTGATATAAATATGCTGCTAGAGACTCACTAGAGCTTATATAATAAAAAGCTAGTATACAATTAATATAGATATGCTGCTAGAGACTCACTAGAGCTTATATAATAAAAAGCTAGTATACAATTGATATAGATACGCTGCTAGAGACTCACTAGAGCATATATAATAAAAAACTAGTATACAATTGATATAGATATGCTGCTAGAGACCCACTAGAACATATATAATAAAAAACTAGTATACAATTGATATAGATATGCTGCTAGAGACTCACTAGAACTTATATAATAAAAAGCTAGTATACAATTGATATAGATATGCTGCTAGAGACCCACTAGAACATATATAATAAAAAACTAGTATACAATTGATATAGATATGCTGCTAGAGACTCACTAGAACTTATATAATAAAAAGCTAGTATACAATTGATATAGATATGCTGCTAGAGACTCACTAGAACTTATATAATAAAAAGCTAGTATACAATTGATATAGATATGCTGCTAGAGACTCACTAGAACTTATATAATAAAAAGCTAGTATGCAATTGATATAGATATGCTGCTAGAGACTCACTAGAGCTTATATAATAAAAAGCTAGTATACAATTGATATAGATACGCTGCTAGAGACTCACTAGAACATATATAATAAAAAGCTAGTATACAATTGATATAGATATGCTGCTAGAGACTCACTAGAACTTATATAATAAAAAGCTAGTATGCAATTGATATAAATATGCTGCTAGAGACTCACTAGAGCTTATATAATAAAAAGCTAGTATACAATTGATATAGATATGCTGCTAGAGACTCACTAGAACTTATATAATAAAAAACTAGTATACAATTGATATAGATACGCTGCTAGAGACTCACTAGAACTTATATAATAAAAAGCTAGTATACAATTGATATAGATATGCTGCTAGAGACTCACTAGAGCTTATATAATAAAAAGCTAGTATACAATTGATATAGATATGCTGCTAGAGACTCACTAGAACTTATATAATAAAAAGCTAGTATACAATTGATATAGATATGCTGCTAGAGACTCACTAGAACTTATATAATAAAAAGCTAGTATACAATTGATATAGATATGCTGCTAGAGACTCACTAGAACTTATATAATAAAAAGCTAGTATACAATTGATATAGATACGCTGCTAGAGACTCACTAGAACATATATAATAAAAAACTAGTATACAATTGATATAGATACGCTGCTAGAGACTCACTAGAACTTATATAATAAAAAGCTAGTATACAATTGATATAGATATGCTGCTAGAGACTCACTAGAGCTTATATAATAAAAAGCTAGTATACAATTGATATAAATACGCTGCTAGAGACTCACTAGAGCTTATATAATAAAAAGCTAGTATACAATTGATATAGATACGCTGCTAGAGACTCACTAGAACATATATAATAAAAAACTAGTATACAATTGATATAGATACGCTGCTAGAGACTCACTAGAACTTATATAATAAAAAGCTAGTATACAATTGATATAGATATGCTGCTAGAGACTCACTAGAACTTATATAATAAAAAGCTAGTATACAATTGATATAGATATGCTGCTAGAGACTCACTAGAGCTTATATAATAAAAAGCTAGTATACAATTGATATAGATATGCTGCTAGAGACTCACTAGAGCTTATATAATAAAAAGCTAGTATACAATTGATATAGATATGCTGCTAGAGACTCACTAGAGCTTATATAATAAAAAGCTAGTATACAATTGATATAGATACGCTGCTAGAGACTCACTAGAACATATATAATAAAAAACTAGTATACAATTGATATAGATATGCTGCTAGAGACTCACTAGAGCTTATATAATAAAAAACTAGTATACAATTGATATAGATATGCTGCTAGAGACTCACTAGAACTTATATAATAAAAAGCTAGTATACAATTGATATAGATATGCTGCTAGAGACTCACTAGAGCTTATATAATAAAAAACTAGTATACAATTGATATAGATATGCTGCTAGAGACCCACTAGAACATATATAATAAAAAACTAGTATACAATTGATATAGATACGCTGCTAGAGACTCACTAGAACTTATATAATAAAAAGCTAGTATACAATTGATATAGATATGCTGCTAGAGACTCACTAGAGCTTATATAATAAAAAGCTAGTATACAATTGATATAGATATGCTGCTAGAGACTCACTAGAGCTTATATAATAAAAAGCTAGTATACAATTGATATAGGTACGCTGCTAGAGACTCACTAGAACTTATATAATAAAAAGCTAGTATGCAATTGATATAAATATGCTGCTAGAGACTCACTAGAGCTTATATAATAAAAAGCTAGTATACAATTGACATAGATACGCTGCTAGAGACTCACTAGAACTTATATAATAAAAAGCTAGTATACAATTGATATAGATATGCTGCTAGAGACTCACTAGAGCTTATATAATAAAAAGCTAGTATACAATTGATATAGATACGCTGCTAGAGACTCACTAGAGCTTATATAATAAAAAGCTAGTATACAATTGATATAGATATGCTGCTAGAGACTCACTAGAACTTATATAATAAAAAGCTAGTATACAATTGATATAGATATGCTGCTAGAGACTCACTAGAACTTATATAATAAAAAGCTAGTATACAATTGATATAGATACGCTGCTAGAGACTCACTAGAACTTATATAATAAAAAGCTAGTATACAATTGATATAGATATGCTGCTAGAGACCCACTAGAACATATATAATAAAAAACTAGTATACAATTGATATAGATACGCTGCTAGAGACTCACTAGAGCTTATATAATAAAAAACTAGTATACAATTGATATAGATATGCTGCTAGAGACTCACTAGAACTTATATAATAAAAAGCTAGTATACAATTGATATAGATATGCTGCTAGAGACTCACTAGAACTTATATAATAAAAAGCTAGTATACAATTGATATAGATATGCTGCTAGAGACTCACTAGAGCTTATATAATAAAAAGCTAGTATACAATTGATATAGATATGCTGCTAGAGACTCACTAGAGCTTATATAATAAAAAGCTAGTATACAATTGATATAGATACGCTGCTAGAGACTCACTAGAACTTATATAATAAAAAGCTAGTATACAATTGATATAGATACGCTGCTAGAGACTCACTAGAGCTTATATAATAAAAAGCTAGTATACAATTGATATAGATATGCTGCTAGAGACTCACTAGAACTTATATAATAAAAAGCTAGTATACAATTGATATAGATACGCTGCTAGAGACTCACTAGAGCTTATATAATAAAAAGCTAGTATACAATTGATATAGATACGCTGCTAGAGACTCACTAGAACTTATATAATAAAAAGCTAGTATACAATTGATATAGATATGCTGCTAGAGACTCACTAGAGCTTATATAATAAAAAACTAGTATACAATTGATATAGATATGCTGCTAGAGACCCACTAGAACATATATAATAAAAAGCTAGTATACAATTGATATAGATATGCTGCTAGAGACTCACTAGAGCTTATATAATAAAAAGCTAGTATACAATTGATATAGGTACGCTGCTAGAGACTCACTAGAACTTATATAATAAAAAGCTAGTATGCAATTGATATAAATATGCTGCTAGAGACTCACTAGAGCTTATATAATAAAAAGCTAGTATACAATTGACATAGATACGCTGCTAGAGACTCACTAGAACTTATATAATAAAAAGCTAGTATACAATTGATATAGATATGCTGCTAGAGACTCACTAGAGCTTATATAATAAAAAGCTAGTATACAATTGATATAGATACGCTGCTAGAGACTCACTAGAGCTTATATAATAAAAAGCTAGTATACAATTGATATAGATATGCTGCTAGAGACTCACTAGAACTTATATAATAAAAAGCTAGTATACAATTGATATAGATATGCTGCTAGAGACTCACTAGAACTTATATAATAAAAAGCTAGTATACAATTGATATAGATACGCTGCTAGAGACTCACTAGAACTTATATAATAAAAAGCTAGTATACAATTGATATAGATATGCTGCTAGAGACCCACTAGAACATATATAATAAAAAACTAGTATACAATTGATATAGATACGCTGCTAGAGACTCACTAGAACTTATATAATAAAAAGCTAGTATACAATTGATATAGATATGCTGCTAGAGACTCACTAGAACTTATATAATAAAAAGCTAGTATACAATTGATATAGATATGCTGCTAGAGACTCACTAGAGCTTATATAATAAAAAGCTAGTATACAATTGATATAGATATGCTGCTAGAGACTCACTAGAGCTTATATAATAAAAAGCTAGTATACAATTGATATAGATATGCTGCTAGAGACTCACTAGGAGCGCATTTCAAATTAGCTGAGCACGTAGCATTTGATTCATCGGATCCATCAACACAGTCATTCTCGCCATCGCAGTGATACACATATGGTATGCATGTGCCCGTACCATTGCACTGAAACTCTGTCTGTTTGCAGCGTCCTTTCTCTACAAGAGTAAAGCATGGCCAGTACTAGCAGCTACTAGTAGCTGGGAATCTCTGATGTTGTGATACGTAACCTTCAGCAACTAGTATCCGGTATCCAGAGACTCCTATGCAGAAACTAGAGAGGCTATTTGCGCAGTTATTATGTATACAAGTGAAGGGAGACTAGAGAAGTGAAGGTTTTTATAATGTATACTCTGGCTACAGCTATGTAAAGGGAAAGAAGGAAAAGAAGCGACTAGACTCACACCAAGGTCCTTATGTACCACGGACAAGCCGCTGCCTAAAACGACATGCTACCTAAAAAGTCATACTATGCATTAAAAACACGAGAGATGCGTGGGAGAGGTGCGCGGGGAGTTGTGCGGGAGAGATGCGTGGGAGAAATGCGCGGGAGAGATGAATGCGAAATGAAAAAAGTTCATGCCCTACATGCCCCAACAGAATGTTTGGCGTATGTTTTCTTAGCAAAATTGCAATGGGTCATGAATATATTTTAACCATAACTACTAATCAAATATGAGTTTAAAGTTGTTCTTTCTTTTGTCAATAGTAACTACAAAAAACTAGAAAACGCTTTATATTACAAGTTGACATTTATAAAATGACATTGAGCTTATGTCAACACTTGTCCAAACCAATAATTCTAAAATGTTTGATAGACAAGTCATGGTATTTCCATTTATACTAGGGCAACGCAGTTCAATGAACCAATTGGGAAGGTGTCAGTTTTGGTCAATTGCTACAGATGCGACCCGCGGTGCTGCTGGGATAGGTATTACTAGTTGTGTGGGCAGACTCATTAGTGTTACTATTATGTCTAAGCTCCTTTGTATCAGAAACAATTACAGATATATCTGCGTTTATTGTCATACTGCTACTCCATACTTAGCTTGGCTGCAGTACTGAAATTATGTTATAACTCATTGAATAATAAAAAAAGATAAATGGACTCTTCTGGCACTTACCGCACAGTGAGATGTCAAATGCAGGACAGGTGTAGGCGAGCTTATGCAGACATATTTGATCACTGGTGAAACATACATAATTGGACTTGTTATAGCATTGATAGTAGAGATCACTGAGACAGGAATAGTGCTTGCAGTTTCCATATATCTGCAAAAGCAGCAAACATGAATAAACAACATGTCACAGTCAATCATTAACACCTAAGAGTTATCAGCCCTCGTGTTAGTCCAGCTGTAATAATATATACACCGAACAGGGGGAGCCTTACGTTGCGCTATAGAAACTGTTGCCCGACAGCAACGTTAGAATTAGATTTTATGGACATACAACATGTTAGTAAGTTGAAGCTATATGAATGCCTTTCATTCAAACTAAAGGCCATCACATTGACATACGTTCAACGAAGAGAGCTAAGAAAAGCACCACTTACATGATGTTAAAACTGTGATTAATTCACATATACAAATCTCCAACAGATCTAAAACAAAGCCTTGCAACAAAAATAATTTGGCTGAAAACAATAGGTGACTAGTTTAAGGTTTCATGACGATCAAGGAATAGAAGGTCGATATGAGTGGGTAATTATAACTTTTTTCACCTCCCTACTGAATGGAGCTATCCTATACTAAATAGTAGTGATGTCTTGATGTTTAAGGAAAGTTACGATGTTTAAGAAAAGTCACGATGTTTAAGGAAAGTCACGATGTTTAAGGAAAGCCATGATGTTTAAGGAAAGTCACGATGTTTAAGGAAAGTCATGATGTTTAAGGAAAGTCACAACGTTTAAGGAAAGTCACGACGTTTAAGGAAAGTCACGATGTTTAAGGAAAGTCATGATGTTTAAGGAAAGTCACGATGTTTAAGAAAAGTCACAATGTTTAAGGAAAGTCACGATGTTTAAGGAAAGTTACGATGTTTAAGAAAAGTCACGATGTTTAAGGAAAGCCATGATGTTTAAGGAAAGTCACGATGTTTAAGGAAAGCCATGATGTTTAAGGAAAGTCATGATGTTTAAGGAAAGTTACGATGTTTAAGAAAAGTCACGATGTTTAAGGAAAGCCATGATGTTTAAGGAAAGTCACGATGTTTAAGGAAAGTCGTGTTGTTTAAGGAAAGTTACGATGTTTAAGAAAAGTCACGATGTTTAAGGAAAGCCATGATGTTTAAGGAAAGTCACGATGTTTAAGGAAAGTCATGATGTTTAAGGAAAGTCACGACGTTTAAGGAAAGTCACGACGTTTAAGGAAAGTCACGATGTTTAAGGAAAGTCGTGTTGTTTACGGAAAGTCACGATGTTTAAGGAAAGTCACGATGTTTAAGGAAAGTCACGATGTTTAAGGAAAGTCGTGCTGTTTACGGAAAGTCACGACGTTTAAGGAAAGTCACGACGTTTAAGGAAAGTCACGACGTTTAAGGAAAGTCACGACGTTTAAGGAAAGTCACGACGTTTAAGGAAAGTCACGATGTTTAAGGAAAGTCGTGATGTTTAAGGAAAGTCATGATGTTTAAGGAAAGTCATGACGTTTAAGGAAAGTCATGATGTTTAAAGAAAGTCACGATGTTTAAGAAAAGCCACGATGTTTAAGGAAAGTCATGATGTTTAAGGAAAGTCACGATGTTTAAGGAAAGTCACGACGTTTAAGGAAAGTCACGATGTTTAAAGAAAGTCACGATGTTTAAGGAAAGTCACGATGTTTAAAGAAAGTCACGATGTTTAAGAAAAGCCATGGTGTTTAAGGAAAGTCATGATGTTTAAAGAAAGTCACGATGTTTAAGAAAAGCCACGATGTTTAAGGAAAGTCAAGATGTTTAAGGAAAGTCACGATGTTTAAGGAAAGTCACGACGTTTAAGGAAAGTCACGATGTTTAAAGAAAGTCACGATGTTTAAGAAAAGTCACGATGTTTAAAGAAAGTCACGATGTTTAAGAAAAGCCATGATGTTTAAGGAAAGTCATGATGTTTAAGGAAAGTCATGATGTTTAAGGAAAGTCACGATGTTTAAGGAAAGTCACGATGTTTAAGGAAAGTCACGATGTTTAAGAAAAGTCACGATGTTTAAGGAAAGTCACGATGTTTAAGGAAAGTCACGATGTTTAAGGAAAGTCACGATGTTTAAGGAAAGTCGTGATGTTTAAGGAAAATCACGATGTTTAAGGAAAGTCATGATGTTTAAGGAAAGTCATGATGTTTAAGGAAAGTCACGACGTTTAAGGAAAGTCATGATGTTTAAGGAAAGTCACAATGTTTAAAGAAAGTCACGATGTTTAAGAAAAGCCACGATGTTTAAAGAAAGTCACGATGTTTAAGAAAAGCCATGATGTTTAAGGAAAGTCATGATGTTTAAGGAAAGTCATGATGTTTAAGGAAAGCCATGATGTTTAAGGAAAGTCATGACGTTTAAGGAAAGTCATGATGTTTAAGGAAAGTCACGATGTTTAAGGAAAGTCACGATGTTTAAGGAAAGTCGTGATGTTTAAGGAAAGTCACGATGTTTAAGGAAAGTCACGACGTTTAAGGAAAGTCACGACGTTTAAGGAAAGTCACGATGTTTAAGAAAAGCCATGATGTTTAAGGAAAGTCATGATGTTTAAGGAAAGTCATGATGTTTAAGGAAAGCCATGATGTTTAAGAAAAGCCATGATGTTTAAGGAAAGTCACGATGTTTAAGGAGAGTCATGATGTTTACGGAAAGTCACGATGTTTAAAGAAAGTCATGATGTTTAAGGAAAGTCACGATGTTTAAAGAAAGTCACGATGTTTAAGAAAAGCCATGATGTTTAAGGAAAGTCATGATGTTTAAGGAAAGCCATGATGTTTAAGAAAAGCCATGATGTTTAAGGAAAGTCACGATGTTTAAGGAGAGTCATGATGTTTACGGAAAGTCACGATGTTTAAAGAAAGTCGTGATGTTTAAGGAAAGTCACGATGTTTAAAGAAAGTCACGATGTTTAAGAAAAGCCATGATGTTTAAGGAAAGTCATGATGTTTACGGAAAGTCACGATGTTCAAGGAAAGTCACAATGTTTAAGGAAAGTCACGATGTTTAAGGAAAGTCACGATGTTTAAGGAAAGTCACGATGTTTAAGGAAAGTCACGATGTTTAAGGAAAGTCGTGATGTTTAAGGAAAGTCACGATGTTTAAGGAAAGTCACGACGTTTAAGGAAAGTCACGATGTTTAAGGAAAGTCACGATGTTTAAGAAAAGCCATGATGTTTAAGGAAAGTCATGATGTTTAAGGAAAGTCATGATGTTTAAGGAAAGCCATGATGTTTAAGGAAAGTCATGATGTTTAAGGAAAGTCATGACGTTTAAGGAAAGTCATGATGTTTAAAGAAAGTCACGATGTTTAAGAAAAGCCACGATGTTTAAGGAAAGTCATGATGTTTACGGAAAGTCACGACGTTTAAGGAAAGTCACGACGTTTAAGGAGAGTCATGATGTTTAAGGAAAGTCGTGATGTTTAAGGAAAGTCACGATGTTTAAGGAAAGTCACGACGTTTAAGGAAAGTCACGATGATTAAGGAAAGTCGTGTTGTTTACGGAAAGTCATGATGTTTAAGGAAAGTCACGATGTTTAAGGAAAGTCACGATGTTTAAGGAAAGTCACGACGTTTAAGGAAAGTCATGATGTTTAAGGAAAGTCACGATGTTTAAGAAAAGCCATGATGTTTAAGGAAAGTCATGATGTTTAAGGAAAGTCATGATGTTTAAGGAAAGCCATGATGTTTAAGGAAAGTCATGATGTTTAAAGAAAGTCATGACGTTTAAGGAAAGTCATGATGTTTAAAGAAAGTCACGATGTTTAAGAAAAGCCACGATGTTTAAGGAAAGTCATGATGTTTACGGAAAGTCACGACGTTTAAGGAAAGTCACGACGTTTAAGGAGAGTCATGATGTTTAAGGAAAGTCGTGATGTTTAAGGAAAGTCACGATGTTTAAGGAAAGTCACGACGTTTAAGGAAAGTCACGATGTTTAAGGAAAGTCACGATGTTTAAGGAAAGTCACGATGTTTAAGAAAAGCCATGATGTTTAAGGAAAGTCACGATGTTTAAGGAGAGTCATGATGTTTACGGAAAGTCACGATGTTTAAAGAAAGTCATGATGTTTAAGGAAAGTCACGATGTTTAAAGAAAGTCACGATGTTTAAGAAAAGCCATGATGTTTAAGGAAAGTCATGATGTTTAAGGAAAGTCATGATGTTTACGGAAAGTCACGACGTTTAAGGAAAGTCACGACGTTTAAGGAGAGTCATGATGTTTAAGGAAAGTCGTGATGTTTAAGGAAAGTCACGATGTTTAAGGAAAGTCACGACGTTTAAGGAAAGTCACGATGTTTAAGGAAAGTCACGATGTTTAAGGAAAGTCACGATGTTTAAGAAAAGCCATGATGTTTAAGGAAAGTCACGATGTTTAAGGAGAGTCATGATGTTTACGGAAAGTCACGATGTTTAAAGAAAGTCATGATGTTTAAGGAAAGTCACGATGTTTAAAGAAAGTCACGATGTTTAAGAAAAGCCATGATGTTTAAGGAAAGTCATGATGTTTACGGAAAGTCACGATGTTCAAGGAAAGTCACAATGTTTAAGGAAAGTCACGATGTTTAAGGAAAGTCACGATGTTTAAGGAAAGTCACGATGTTTAAGGAAAGTCACGATGTTTAAGGAAAGTCGTGATGTTTAAGGAAAGTCACGATGTTTAAGGAAAGTCACGACGTTTAAGGAAAGTCACGATGTTTAAGGAAAGTCACGATGTTTAAGAAAAGCCATGATGTTTAAGGAAAGTCATGATGTTTAAGGAAAGTCATGATGTTTAAGGAAAGCCATGATGTTTAAGAAAAGCCATGATGTTTAAGGAAAGTCACGATGTTCAAATATGCGCAGAATATCACTTACATTTTCTTTGAATGAATAACAGATGCGGACAAAACGGCGCAATAAATTTTGGTGAAATGCGACAGCCGAGACAAAACCAATATTTCATTTTGTCCAGTTTAGTTGGCAACCCGCCATCATGAGCACTAGGCATCTTTTAGGAGGATGATTAACTGATAAATTTAGCACATTCACCTTTTCATCCTCCCCGTGCGGGCACTGCTCCTTGCCGTCACATAGCAAATCAGCGTCGACACACACCGCCGTTTCATTAGAAGAGATCGAGTTACAGTTGAACTGATAAGGACTACAAGGTGATGTCACAGAATCACACTCATCTTCATCTGAGCCATCTGTACAATCCTGGTGGCCGTCACAGAGCTGTGTGAAATGGAGGCATTGAGTATCTTCACGGCACTGGAACCTTGAACTACAAGCAACAGAACTAGAAAGAAACACTTTACAATGTACGAAGCTACGATGAATGTGAAGGATTTTTTGTACGCGAGAATTTATTAGAGCAATGTGTGAGGAAGTCATATCGGGTCCAATCGAGCTCCCTTGGCGACACATGTCTATACCCTCTTACTATACATTATTCTTGACCAAATGTTAAAAGCTCAACAGTAGCTAAATTGTTGGTGTCATTAGTTGCATAACCATTAAATTGTTAAAACCAGTAAATGTCTAATTTTTATTCAGATGTATAAGTAAGACAAAAAATTAAAACACAAGTTACTTTTAACACGGAGACATACTAACTTAGATGAATAAACTGCGCTAAAGCTTCCCTTTGACAACAAGCACCTACTCTTACATGTCAGTGCAGTTGGAGTGACAAGTCCTGTTATCTGTGTGCAAGTAGAAAAACTCAGGACATGCGCAGACAGCCTCGAGACTGTTAGAATTTTCTCTTGGCTTTAGGAGACAGAGATTGGAACATCTGAGCTCATCGCATGGGTTGCTGCCTTTGTAGGTCTGAATTAACTCATGAACAATCCGAACCCCTAAAACAAATTGAAGCTGCGAGGTCAGTCAGTTTTACTCATGAAAGTTTTACTGCTCACACCTGTGATGGCTAATCTGTGATGGCTTATTGTGATGGCTAATCTGTGATGGCTTTTTGTGATGACTAATCTGTGATGGCTAATCTGTGATGGCTAATCTGTGACGGCTTATCTGTGATGGCTTATTGTGATGGCTAATCTGTCATGGCTAATCTGTGATGGCTTATCTGTGATGGCTAATCTGTGATGGCTAATCTATGATGGCTAATCTGTGATGGCTAATCTGTGATGGCTTATCTGTGATGGCTAATCTGTGATGGCTAATCTGTGATGGCTAATCTATATGTTTATTCTGTCTGCAACCATTGCAATAAAATAAATTTTTAGGAGAAACTGAATCAAAAAGAATGATTGAGGTAGACTCAGGTCTGACGCTTAGACTGACAATAGATGTACTAATAGAGGTACTAATAGATATACTAATAGATGTACTAGTAGATGTACTAATAGAGGTACTAATAGATGTACTAATAGAGGTACTAATAGATGTACTAATAGAGGTACTAATAGATGTACTAATAGATGTACTAATAGAGGTACTAATAGATGTACTAACAGAAACAATTGCATAAGAGTAGCCATACACCGAATACCTTCATAGTTCATAAAGCGTATAGCATCATATTTAATCTGATGATCAATAGAAATTAACAGAAAAGCTGCCAGTTTTGGACAATGCAAGGGTAACCTACCCATTGGTCGATGAATAAGAGTTGTAAGATTTTCTATAGGATTGTCCATGTATATGTGCACTCTGTGGATCTGTCGACTGCCCCAGTCCGACCAGTAGAGGGTGCCATCAAACACAGCGAGGGAGAAGATATGATCAAGACCTTTGTTAATGACAATCCTCTTATTGTCGCCATTGAGATCGGTCACCGCTACGTAGTCTAATTTAGCATCTCCGAAGAAAAGTTTTTCAGAAAATGGATCAATGGCAAGAGCGTTGGGCCAGCCTATCACGAGAAAGTGAAAAGATTGATGTCGTCTTACGAGCCACATAGCCTAGGGGAGCTCAAACTTTACAAAATCAATAACTTCTCATCTGTTGGTATCATAGAGACAACTAAGAAATCTTTGACAAGATATTGGTAGCCTCCCAAAACATACACACAGGATTCAATTGAAGGAGCTAAACAGCTGGTCAAACATCAAGCAGTGTTTTTGAGATAGCACCAATAATGTATAATTTACCTTGGTTTTATATAGCTTTAACAGCTTTACAGCTTTAGTTGGCAACCCGCCATCATGAGCACTAGGCATCTTTTAGCAATATAGCTCTATAGCTTTATAGCTCTATAGCTTTATAGTTCTATAGGTTTATAGCTCTATAGCATTATAGCTCTATAGGTTTATAGCTTTACAGTTCTATAGCTTTATAGCTTTACAGCTTTAGCAGAGGACTGTCATGAAACAATACTTATCGTGGTTCCTTTATATCATCTATAATTATGTATATAAATCATAGCTGGAACAAAGCATCAGTTTTAATATTTTAGAGAGAAGCAAGGAAACCAGCAAGCTTCAAGTGGGCAATCCAAAAACCTATGAGCGGCAACTGAAAACTTTGCCAACAGGAGATGGTCCAGGATATTTATAGGTAAACACCGAATGTTTGCGCATCATTACCAATTCCATCAGTGATGATACGAGTGTGTCCAGATCCATCCATACCAACTCGGCCTACATGAGCATCCTGGCCCCAATCTGTGTAGAAAAGGTAGCCTCTGGAAGGCAAAACCTGTAGGCTCCGAGGCTCGCTGATGCCATACAGAAGCACCTTGCGGGATGCGCCATTTAGTTTTGACACTTGTATAGTATTGAGGATGCTGTCACTCCAATACAAATTTTCTCCAATCCAGTCAACAGCCAATCCATCTGGGTGCTTTAGCGTTACAGAATGAAGCACCTACAAATCATGTTCTGAAAGTAATGAATCATCAATTAATGAATTTAAGAAGGTTGACAGATTTAAACCTGAAATACCTCACTCTGACTATTTTACAGGACATGTGACAGCACCAACAGCGAAGGTGTCAATGTATTTATCAGAAACGTTATAGAACCAATTATTTTATTCACAAGTTGCTTCTTTCTCAAGTAGTTCATAATTATTTGTGTGTAAAATGATGATAGATGATCAGCATACAGGTATTCAGTGTACAGATATTCAGTGTACAGATAATCAGTGTACAGATAATCAGTATACAGATACTCAGTATATAGATACTCAGTGTAAAGATAATCAGTGTATAGATACTCCGTGTACAGATACTCAGTGAACAGATACTCAGTATATAGATACTCAGTGAACAGATCCTCAGTATATAGATACTCAGTGTACAGATAATCAGTGAACAGATACTCAGTATACAGATACTCAGTGTAAAGATAATCAGTGTACAGATATTCAGTGTATAGATACTCAGTGTACAGATATTCAGTCTACAGATACTCAGTGTACATCTACTCAGTATATAGATGCTCAGTGTACAGATAATCAGTGTACAGATACTCAGTGAACAAATACTTAGTGTACTACGGATACTGAGTGACCTTAGTGTACCAAAAGTCAACTCGCCTCTTTGCCAGTGCCGTTCATATACATCCTAGAAATGTTATGCACATCAATTGTAACATCTGTCCAGTAAACCATCCTCTCTTTCCAATGATAATCAAGACCGACAGCATTTGCTAAATCTCGAGATAAAAGGATCTGTGAAGCTTCGTTAGTTACTGGATCGATTCGAAGAGAAATATTGCGAATGTAGTAACGGTTTGCTACGAGGAGATAAGCGGGATCACCTGCAACAACAGTTCACAACAGGACACAAGTTGATTTGTAATATGCAGTACACGTACTGCACACGTACGTACACGTATAATACACGTACTTGCAGCTATACTGTAATATGTGCCAACACGTACTTGCAGCTATGCTGTAATATGTGCCCGTGTAATAATAGCAGCTATGGTTCTACCAAGGCTAATGTAATAAGTAACACATCTTACAGAGCATGTCAGTAGCTTAGAGGACTATTACAATACAGTAGATGCTCCTATGACATAGAAGCATCATAGGAGCATCTACTGTATAGCTGTACATGTATAACTGTACACGTATAACTGTACATGTACATTGTATAACTGTACATGTATAACTGTACATGTATAGCAACATGTATTCACGCATAATGCAAAGGGTCACTCAGTACAAGTTCTTAATATTGGTTTGAATAATGAGAGTCCAAAAGCGCCAACAAAGTGCAGAGAATAAGTAGGTGCACAATTATTCAGATATACCTAAGGTTGAATAGTGTAGGTGCTAGAGTGTTGGTCTGCCAAGCTGAATGTCACAAGTTGGAGTATTGTTGAATGCAACATTTTATCCTAAATTCTAACCCAGGCTTCAGACAAACAAACAGACAGACACCACTCTTACTATAGTAAATATACATTTTTGTTTCACTTTATGTTAAACCATTAATCCATTCTATTAATCCTATCTTATTTATGTTTAATCTATAATCTTTATTTTAGACACATATCCATATTAAACCTATCCATTTTTTTTATTCACAGGATAAACCTTGCTGCCAAGAAAAAGGTGAAAAAAATTGATTTAAATTGATATTGAAGGTGTGTGGTCTCGAAACTTAAAGGTTGACTTGCAACGAAATTCACATTACAGTTATTTGATATCAAAAAAATCACCATGTCTTACTCTGCTGTGTTGTAGGTGCAAAGTATGTGGAAATGTAATTACAAGCTCTTAAAAGCTCAAAAACGAAAAGCCGCCGTAGAATGGAATCAGTTTATTTCTCTGACGTTGTCATTACATTTGGTTATTGTCTTGTCACGTGATGTTCTCATGTGAATTGAAAGGCCAATAGAAGCCTCAATATAAAACTTTTCGTAGCACTAGTTTATGAAAAATACTTCGGGTTTTACCGAAGACCCCGTATTAAATATAGATACTCGCTACTTTACAGTTTTGTTTCGGCTTGATCTAATGGTCTAGTCGTAATCTGATCATGTGACCCAATACTTCACAAATAATTTCTGCATCACTTTTCGATTATCACAGGTGACCAACAGGCTCGTCATGATTATCAGACAATGATGTACTCCTTCGAGCTAAAGTTTAAAAATTAAATGAATTTTTAAGGTAAGTTATAAGATATCAGTGCTAAAAGTGAAAGCATTACAATGACGATCAAATTGACGCGTAAGAACAATAGACATGGTTTTATTGAATGCGTGAAGTATATTTGTGAAAATATTTTGACGAATGAGGTTGCATGAAAGTGTAAACAGAAACCATCTTGTACAACTACGTCCCATTTGAGCCGTTTTGGAAAGAGAATCCAAACTGCGGCGGTCTCGTGTGGCTGCGATTAACTGTTTGTTTTTGAGCTTTTAAGAGCTTGTAATCACACTCCCGCATATTTTGCACCTGCAACACAACGGAGTAAGACATGGTGAATCTTTTCATATCAAATAACTTTAATGTGAATTTTGTTGCAAATCAACCTTTAATTAATGTAAAGTAACTGTAATCAAAGACCATAAACCATGTGAAAGCGATAATAAAAGTTAGAACAGTTGTCAATGCAAACTAATAATACTCTAGTTACTGTACAGTCTTTAAATTAAAAAATTAAGGCTAGTTTTTTTCTATTTGAAAGGTCAAAGGGATGAGTTTGGGAAGAACTTAGAATGTTGCAAAGATTAGAGCAGACTTGTGCGATATACGATACGCTGCAGAAGATGCTGCAGACGATGCTGCGGAGGATGCTGTAGATGATGCTGTAGACGATGCTGCAGAGGATGCTGTAGATGATGCTGTAGACAATGTCTCAGACACCTCTTCCATGCCTTCTACTCTTCTACACCTCAGCACTAACCTTTTACTGGTTTACAAGATTTCTTATCTTCTCTGAGTGTGAAGCCTGGAGCACAGCTGCAAAGGTAGCGTCCAGGTGTGTTTAGACATCGCTGTGAACACGGGTTAGAAGTCTCACACTCGTTAATATCGAGACAAGTGCGGTTATCTGACTGCAGCTTGTACCCATCATAGCAGCCACAGTGAAAGTAAACTTTCTCATCTATACAGTGCTGGTTGCAGCCTCCATTCTGTTCCTCACACTCATTTAAGTCTGCGCAAAAGAGAAACTCTGCATAAGAATGTAACTTCACAACTCTGTCGGCATTCATTAAAAGTTTGAACTAGCAACCGTCAGCGGTGCAACCGTCAGCGGTGCAAACTGAAATCTGACAAAACTGGCAGTTTATCTGGATGCTTCCAGTAAAAATTCTTGACTTTGACCTTTTTAAACAGCGCACACAATTCCAACAGCTGATACTAAAACACCTGTTGAGACATAATATGAAAAATACTTTTAGAGCATACGGAGTATCACTTTCTCGTTGCTTTTATATTTTAAAACACGATGAAATTGACAAGATGCTAGATATATAAATGTCGGTTTGGGTTAGAGAAATACCATGCTAGTTGTTATATTGCAACAACCAGTCTTTAGCTTACTATTTAAAATGTTTTTATGATGTTTGAACCGAGTACAATTGATTGGTCTCACAAGAACTCATGAAAACACAGTGGTCTTGCAGCCTATATAAAATTGAATCTGCTGAGTTTTTATGAGTTAGTAGTATGTATAGCTTTTATATAAAATTTGAGTATCAAATATACAGGCTGAAGAAAGCCAAGGATGTGTGTGGGAAATGATAACTCCAACTCGCTATATATGTGAGCAACTGTACGTTTATCTAACAGAAATCAATCTTGCTACAGCATTCTTACTGCAAGCCAGTTCATCAGCGAAGTCGCAATCAGAATTTCCATCACACAACTTTGACTCATTGATACAGGTGCCCAGAGGGCACCTCCACTGCCCGCGTGGGCAAGAACTGTTGGCAGCCTTTGCACAGGTAGAGGCTGCCTCATCGCTGCCATCGGGACAATCTGGCCAGGCATTGCAGTGGTCAGCAAGAGCGATACAGCTTTTGTCAGCGCATGTGAACTCCGTAACAGGGTCACACACCTCGTATGCTACAAGGAGAATAACGTTACAAAAATATCATATCAAAGTATATGAAAAGCATAGCCAGAAAATAGCTATATCCTCAGAAAAGTAGTTATTCCTTTGTGAGACAGCCATTGTCTAACGAGAAAGTGACTCAACATAAATTAATAAGAACCAGCCGATAACTCCAACTTTTACCGCAATACTTACGACAGGAAGCTGCCTCGTCGCTGCCGTCCAAGCAATCCTTGGTTCTGTCACATACAAATGACTGAAAAATGCACTGGCCATTGTCACACATGTGCTCCTCATTCGTACAGTTTGGGAGGAGACAGTTCAGCTCTGGTCTCTCATCCGACTCATCTAGACAGTCGTTCTCACCGTCACACACGAGTAAAGGATTTATACATGATTTCCCATCGAGACACGCAAACTGTAATCCAGAACATTAAGTAAACTTCTTACAGTTTCAGCTTGAGAATTAGAAATTAAGTTAGGAGTATTTCTACAAGCCACTCTGGCTAATCTCTAGGGAGTCTAGCTCATCTGCAATACTAGACACAATTTAGTGCTTTTAAAATATGGCAATCTTTTTACATAATATAGTATAAGGAAGAACAGAAGG